>NC_068969.1:41320414-41631255 GCF_026419915.1 Harpia harpyja
TACATACTAGTACTTTTATTCATTGGATAAGGGACTTCAGGAAAGCCAGCAAAGACAATTTATATTCATTTTTCCTGTTTTTTTTTTCTCAAGTCCAAAGATTTTCATACTGAAACTGAAAATGAAGACTTTAGTTTGTTCAAGTTTTAAATCTAAAACATCACATATTTTGTAGTACCTTGCCCAGCTGTTTTCACGGATACACAGCCTTTTCATGAGTCCTGACATAAAAACTTTTGAGATGTGGTATTTCTGTACTTGAAGGTCTTTCTTCTTCCACTTTTAACAGAATATTCAAGTACGCTTTAGAAACATTGATTTTCTACTTCATTATTTCCAATGTAACTTCCTCTTGAAAAAAGGACACTGATTTTAAAGGCATCTGCCTTATTGCTGTCAGAAGTGTTACTATACCATGCTAGATGTAGGGAGTGCTTATTGTTTTTGAAGGAAGTATGTAACTTATAAAATTACCATCATGTTTTCTCAGAATACATTAATGTACACTCTTAAGTGGCATGGCAACATCCAGTTTATCTTTTAGCTTTGGAATGGGTCAGAGACTTGCTGCAAAGTCAGTAGAAGCTGGTCAGGAGGTGGGTAACAAGCCCAAGATGGGTAAAAAGTTTTCTCATGTAGTTTCTATCTGAGGTTGATGCTCATAGGTTTGGTGCAAGCTTTTCCAGGGAAAAACGTAGGGGCTTTCTGAAGTCAAGGTCTGTGTCACGGGAAAGCAGCAGGGTTATTCTAATATCACCGCTGTTTTGGTCCAGCCTTACCAGGTCTACTTAGTGTCGCCAAAGGACATTGCTCTGTAAGCAGAAGCAGTTTCCATAAGACTTCTTGTAAAGTACAGGTCACTGGGGACAAGCAAGTTTCCTCAGGAGTCATCCAAGGTCAGACCCAAACTTGAAAGCAGCCAGCAGGTTCCTCCTAGTGTTGTCCCATTTGAGACCCAGTGCTAAAATTTGCTCAGAGGTCAGCCAAAGTTGGAACTGCCGCCAAAAGCAGACATCATCAGTCTTCCTGCTGAATCCTCCGTATATGCAATTTTCCGTAGTCAGTCAGTTTGATTGAATAACTGACTGTTATGCATCTGCTTTTTAATGTTATTCCAATAAGAAATGCTTTGCTTTTCACTTGTTACCTGCGGCTTAGTACCACAACATGTTAAAGCAATGTACAAAGCTGGTGTGATAACCTTTGGTAGCATGATACGTGCTTCACACAAGATGACTGCACTCATGTAATAATGAACCCTAGGGTGCAGCTTCACTTGAAACATAGCAAATAAGGCTGCAGGTGAGAGGTGGGATCTGCTATATCACAACTGTTCTTGACAGATTTTTCACCAACCTGACCAGCCATGAAAATGTGGCTTAGGTTCCTTGTTCATCTTTACAAGGAATGATTGCAGTGAGGAACTACAGGGCGTTTGGAGGGCTTGGGAATGTGGCAGAGGGCAGATGTCTACATAAAAGTTGTGAAAACCTACTAACACAGATGGGTCTCATCCTTGCTACAAGAATAATTGTGATGTTTCCGGTATTTCACAATGCTCTTAAGCATACGTTACTGGACTTGTTTTGTAGTCATCAGCTGCTCTAGAACTGTAGAAATGTTCAAATCCCCATTGTCAAATCAGGATCTAAGTGTTCCATCATATTCAGTGACATGAAGTGAACTGGCAATCAATGAACTGTGCATTCAGGATCAGTGTCAGCAATATAATAGACAAACTGATACTAGATGCTGGCAAAACACTAATAGCCACTTGCACATTTTTATATGCCTGTCTCTAATCCCGAAAAGTTACAATGACATCCATGTATGCTGTCTGCCCCCCTCCAGTTAAATGGATGATTGGGTATGTAGGTCACAAGCTCATGTCCCCTCTCCTGAGCACTGCTGTGTGTGACAGGGTGCTCCAGCTGTACCTGCACCTGTGTCACCCCTGCAACCCAGACCCACATGCCACTGAGGAAGCCCCCTGCAAGGTCCCATAGGCATGTGCCAACGGGGGTTCCTTCCCCTGAGTCCTTCACAGTGATGAGGTGCAGGTGCCCAGCAGTGCCCTGCAGCAAGGCTGCTCTGTCTGCCCCAGCACCAGGAGCTCTTGGGGTGTCCCAGGGCTGCACTGGCACTCCTGCACTTGGCTGCTTTCCCCACTGCTGCAAATGTTTCTGCTGATTTTATACTGCTTTTCAGGCTGACTCCTTCTTTTCCAAAGTCTCTCTTAATTGCCTGATTACTGTTTGATCCATCTGATAGTAATCTTCATCTTTAGCATTATCACTGTTGGACAAATGCCCCGAGACAGTTTTGGGTGTCCCATTCACATTCACTGTTACACTGTTATGTCCCTATGTGATCCACTCTTGTTATCTGGCTGTTTAAACGAGAAGAGGGGCCTCGCAGGCATCGCAACAATCTCTCTCATATTCTAGCTATCAGAAATCTGAGCAGGGAATTAACCATAGAAAGATGTTTTTGTGGCTGAAAGGAAAGGATGAGGAACTGGAAGAGCCATATTCTGTCCTGTCTGCTTGCATATTTGTAACTTGCCATACATTTAAATGTAAGTGTACAAGGCATTTTAAGAGTAAAAACCAAGGCATAGAACCTTAGAACCAGGACAGACATACCTTTGGATAAAACACACTGTCGCTTTGATTTCTAGGTCGAAAACACTTCCACACATACTTGCAGTGCTGATCAGTCCTCCCTTCTACATGCGTGACATAGCATTCTGTATTAAGCATCCAACAATTAATTGAGGATAGCTTTACTGTTACCTATACTGCATGGCCAGGTCAGGTCATCTGTCACTGATTTAAGGGCTCCTAATTCTAGAGGGAAACAAACTAACCAGAACTTCCTGTTCAAAAGGGTTAGCGGGCGATTCTCACAAGCTAGATAATGTCGTTTTGGTGCTCTGATAGTGTTTTGAACATGTAGTCCTCTGGTTAAAATACCTGAAAAGAGTCTTAGTGACACTGGTGCATTCTGTGCCTGAAATGGCACCAGCTGAAGGGTGATCAGAAGTTTACAGAGCTATGAATACTGAGCTAGGCTATCAAGCTGTTTAGTTGGCTTCATTGTCTCACTGCCAGCTCATTTTAATCACCACATTACAATTATTTTGCCATTATTAAGGCATTTACAGGTGTTGAAGAATCTGATCTTCTGATAAAAATATTGTGGTACCCAAAACTGTGTTGTTAGAGCAGCATGCTTATCTCTGCTGCTTTTCTATGCATGTGTGACAGAAGACACCTGAGCTGGATTTTATGCATAGCATTGTTAAGAACTCTTAGGTAGATAGACTTCTTTGTTCCTCCTCTTGAGCTAAACAAAACTACTACAGCTTTTTTCCTACAGTTCCAAGGCCAAAGAAATATATTCCACCCCACCTAGTCAGACTAAAAGTGCATATCCAAGTCTTCCCAGAACCTCAACACACATAGCACTTATCTCCAAGCAGAGGCCCTGGGAGTAATTTGCAAGCAGAAAATGGCAGTAGTTCTTCATTGAGGGATAGCTGGATATTCAGGTAGACAGCAAGGCAATGAAGAACTGGCACCTTTGGCATTCCCTGCCGGCTCGCTTGCTCTCATAGTTAGACACTTGATTATCCAGCAACCCTGTCCTCCTGTTGCCTTGCTGCCATCACTGGCTGTAGCTCCAGCAGAAATACTGCACTTCCCAGAGCTGTGTGTGACTCAAGAGCCAGTCACACACATTGTCCTACAGACAATTGGACTGGGCAGTGAAGAAAAACGATGGTTTCTTAGGATCATAGGAGTTGCCAAGTCTCTTATCCTTTCCATATGAGAAAGTACTTAAAATTCAGATATGGCTCAGCACTTTATCATCAGCTGGAAGGAGTCATATGTGAGAGTGTGGTCTTTCAATATGAGTAGGTGGTAGCCAAGTACGTAGCCACTTGATGAAGTGGCTGCTGGCTGCATAGATATATTAGGACTGTTGAAGGTGACTAGGTTTCTTCAAGCAACCACACAGCTGGCTAGCAGTCATGTCAAATGCATTTAGCAAGCCCTCTAAGCTACTTGTAAATAATTCTGATCAGTATATGATGTCAGTTTAGAAATACAAATAGGATTTCATGATACTAAAAATGATTACAGATACTCATTCATCTCTTACAGTTAAGCCAAACACTGGCATTTTACACAGGCAAACCTTGAGTATCAGTGAGGTCTGCAGCAATAAATCTGTGTTGAAGATGTTCTATTTATTTTGCTGTGTCTTTTTGCTTTCTCTGCATTTGGTTTTACTTCCACTGGGATCAGTGGCAAAAGTTTCCTTTAGATTTCCAGGAGAGGAGAGCCTAGCCTTGAGGCAGTGCAGGATGTTATTTACTGCAGCTGTCAATGACAGCTTTACCTTAGAACAACAATGTGGGTACAATTCAGCAGTGCCTCATAATGTGTATGATTGTTTTCACTGGAGAAAATATTTCGTAGCTTTCTACACGTCCTTCATTTGATCATGCTCTGAAGTGTTGCATACAAAGCTTGGTAAGAGACTCAAGCTTCACATCTACGGTGTTCTGTCTTAACTTCAATATTTATTTTCTCTGTCCTTATCTTTCAGGCTTGATTATCTTTTTTGGTATGTTCAAATATTAGAGAATCTTTCTGAGTGATACTGAAAAAATGTGTTGTGATTCATCAAATATTTGTTTTAGTGGTTGTTTGACTGGCTAAACTTGCAGCAGTTTATGGTAGGTTTATGTCTTACAGAAGCTTCTGTCTACATAACCTAGTAATACATTTTTATTAGATGTTTTATTTCTACTTTATTTTCATGTCTTCCTGTCATGAACATGACAGAGAAAACATAGTGTGTTTGGATACTGAGGTTTTAAGAACTGGTGATGTTGGCACTGTTATCCTCCTTGACAATTTCACACACACACTCATTCCCAAACTCACATTCACTCAGTCTTGACTTCCTTCTCATTGAGGAGATTGCAGTTGGTCCTGGAGAGTTTGGGAGAAAGTGTTGATTTTGTGCTTTTCTGGTGCTTGGAGTTACTGATCTTGGGTGTCAGTGGCCAAGTCCCCAGGCATCCCTGAGATTTTTTAGGTGCATTTCCAAGGAATTCCACCGTTTCCAGGGACTTTTCCAATTTTACAAACCTGCTTTTCTCCATCTAAATATTATGTATGTAGAAACACATGTGATCTGCCTCCTCATTGAGGGTTTTGCCTCATGTTATTGCATGTGTCTTTTTATTCATTGGACGATTTGGTGTATGTATGTCACTTCTCTCTAGTCCAGGTGTTGCTACATTTTACAATAAGCCCATACAGGTTGTAGCTAGCAAATAGCAGACCTGTGCCTGAGAATTCAGAAGCTTAGTTTTGGACACTCACCCCTAAACCCTATGGTTATATCCTGCCTGTTGATGTTAACTATCCAAGGTATTTCTTGTTCACCACATTTACTTGTATCAACAATTAAAAGGTGTAAAGAACACAAAATATTCTATGGTCTGGTTTCAATTTTTCTTGTCTTGTCACTGAAGAATCTTATCCATTTTTCTTGTAACATGCTATTAATTTTCCACTTGGGATTAAAATCCTATCAGCCATTTTAAAGCTACTCTGCAGTGTGACTTGATGCAAGGGGGGATTGCCTTATGTGGCCTCATATGTCATTGCCTCATTGCAAAAAGCAGTTGTACTTTAGATTATGGTGAAAATAATCAGCAGTTTCAGACAAAGTTCTGAATTTCTAAGGACTGGTTATAGCAATGAGGTACCACATCCGGTAAAACAAATGCTTATATTTAGGAAATATAAGAAAATATTCAGATAGATAGAAACAATGAAGAGCATATAGTTTTCTGTTTCCTCTTCACAAGCAAAGAAAAACATGAATCAAAACCAGGGTCTCTCTTCATCCTTTCTGCTTTGGCATAACAGTGGAACTTCAAGAGGGAGTTTTGCCTGAGTAAGTAGTGTGGATTAGTATCTAAAAATAGTAGTGCAGCCAGGGAGCAATAGAATTGGTGGCTTAGAAATATGGTTCTAAAAGTATTATTTTCTTTGCCACTTTGTGACAAGAATTTATCATTTCTGCAACACAACTTCACAGGAAGTTGTCCAATATGTCTCCAAAATTTTTAAGCAAAGTGTAAGACCTGTACACCCTCACTGATGAGGTTAATAATTGTTTTCTTTCCAAAATGCAGGGCAAAGTAGGTTGGTATACTGGGCAGAAATGAGTAATAGAAATATGAGATATTAGAGCATGAGAAATTAAAGTTCAGGTGCTGATGAATAAACTCATTCCAGAGAATTAATGAGTGAATATGAAGTCATTTTTATTGTCATAATAACACCTAAAAATACTAAAAGAGGTATTGAATTTGATGAGGAAGAAGCAACACATTTTTTTCCCCACTACTAGTTCATTTTTTTTCAGGATTTATTAATGGCAGAGGCAGTAAACTGTTGTTGGAAGCAAGGATTAAAAGGCCGTCATTTCCATTTGTTATTCAAAATCAGTCAGCATGTAAGACCAGAAATTCTGCTTTTAAAAAAAAAAATAAATTAGAAACCTTGAAAGTTACTTTCCTGTTCACAGACAGATGTAAGTAATCCATCAGTCATCATGGCTACTGAAGCAAGTCAGGAGAATTGCCCTGTTTTATGCCATGTTCTAATAGTGCACTTTACAAGAAACTTAACACACTGCAAGGCTAAATCTGCAATCCTCATGATAGCCAAATACTTGTGAAAGACACCTTTTCACGTTTACTGTGTTCCATCAAGAAATGTAACAAAAGTGGCAAGGAACATGCTCATCTCTTACTAAAATAAATATTTGAGATCAGAATCTGTAGCAGGTCTTAATAGTCTTTGCAAATAACGTGCCTCTCACCAATGAGTTCAAAGCAGCTCTGCTGCTAAGAGATACATAAGGGAGTTGGGTGACAGCTCTTTATGGCAACTTGTATTAGGTTTGTGTGGCAAGGTTTTGGTAGCGGGGGGGGGCTACAGGGGTGGTTGCTTGAGAAGCTGCTAGAAGCTACCCCCGTGTCTGACAGAGCCAATGCCAGCCGGCTCCAAGATGAACCCACTACTGGCCAAGGCCGAGCCCATCAGCGATAGTGGTAGCGCCTCTGTGATAACATATTTAAGAAGGAAAAAAAGTTGTTGCACATCAGAAACTGCAGCCGGAGAGAAGACTGACAACACATGACAGAAATGACCCTGCAGACCCCCAGGTCAGCGAAGAAGGAGGGGAGGAGGTGCTCCAGGTGCCAGAGCAGAGATTCCCCTGCAGCCCGTGGGGAAGACCATGGTGAGGCAGGCTGTCCCCCTGCAGCCCATGGAGGTCCACGGTGGAGCAGATATCCACCTGCAGCCTGTGGATGACCCCACGCCGGAGCAGGTGGTGGGTGCCTGAAGGAGGCTGTGACCCCGTGGGAAGCCCACACTGGAGCAGGCTCCTGGCAGGACCTGTGGATCTGTGGAGAGAGGAGCCCACGCTGGAGCAGTCTGTGCCTGAAGGACTGCAGCCTGTGGGAAAGACCCACATTGGAGAAGTTTGTGGAGGACTGTCTCCCATCTTCTGCTCCCATGCTGGAGCAGAAGAATGTGAGTCCTCCCCCTGAGGAGGCAGGAGCGGGAGAGACAATGTGTGATGAACTGACCCCAACCCCCATTCCCAGCCCCACTGCACTGCTGTGGGGGGAGAAGGTAGAGAAAATTGGGAGTGAAGTTAAGTGCTGGAAGAAGGGAGGGGTGGGGGGAAGGTGTTTTAAGATTTGGTTTTATTTCTCATTACCCTACTCTGGTTTGCTTGGTAATAAGTTAATTTTCCCCAAGTTGAGTCTGTTTTGCCCATGACAGTAATTGGTGAGTAATCTCTCCCTGTCCTTATCTTGACCCACAAGCCTTTCATTATATTTTCTCTCCTCTGTCCATCTGAGGAGGGGAGTGATAGAGTGGCTTTGGTGGGCACCTGGCATCCAGCCAGGGTCAACCCACCACACAGTTAGTACTTGACACTCAAGGGCTTGTTTCAAGGCTTGGGGAATTTGAGTGCACTCTCTCCTGTGCTGCAGTGCAGCTAAAGAAGCAGGGAATGGTATGTTTTGACCTGTTGTTTGCAGCATGTTTTTCACCTAAGGAAGAACAAAACCCCATTCTTTTGAATTTTTTTGCTAGCAAGCCCCAGAGCACTTCCAGGACTCACATCTTTCCTAGCTGCTCCAATTCCCTTACAATAAGCAGACACTTTTTAATTGTAGTGCCTTTTTTGAATACACAGAAGTCAAGATGCTTATCTGGTCAAAGGTATGTTCAGTAACATTGCTACTATCAGTTGTTTCAATCTGTGTTTGTAATTACTGTGCAGATGCCATGGAAGCTTATATGCAGTGGAACAAACTACAACAGAGAACTAGCATCTCTGCCACAGAAGTTCATGTATGAGTCAAATGCTTGGCACACACTGATGTCATCATATAAAGTGCACTTGCACTTCAGCAGCTCTCATATGCTTGAAATGTTTATGGCAAGAAGGTCATTTAGAAAAAACCCAGGGTTTTCATTTGATATCCCCTCTACAGTGCCAGAGGCCAATGCCAGACTATCTGAAAAAGGGTCACTGTAATTTGATGTGCAGATAGGTCCTACTGACCTTCAGGACTCTCAGCAAAAAGGCCAGGAGTGTTCCATTTGCTCTCATTTACTCCTTTGGTGCTGTGAAGTGGTTTTGGTGGCCTAATATGATTTTCCAATGGTTAGGTGTCAAACACCAGCATCAACGGCCACTGGAGGAACACTGCCGACAACCTAAACATGCATGACTGTGACCAAGTTACATGCTTTCACTCTGAGATGACATTTCAAACAATGTTGAGACATGCTTACTGCTAAACCTCTTCTGAAAAGAAAGGTCAGTTTCCAGAGCATATTTCAGCATGTATATTTGAAATAAAGACCAAAAAACCCCCCACTATATTACTTGACTCCAGCATATGTGACAGGGAATAGACAAACAGAGTTGTTTTGGTTCATTCAAAAATCCAAGAATTTCTGCAACATAGTAACATTTAGAAAGTTGTTGAATAAAGTGAGCTGTCCCTCTTGGCCTGTTTTCCAGTGTGTTACAGCTACAGTCTGTTAACAACGTCTTTGGGGATGGTATGAACTCACCAGTTCTTTGATTGCCACCTACAACTTCAGATGTAATTGAGTTTTGTGTGAATAGATCTGAAGATTGCTGTATTTGATCTCTTATGGTGAGGGGTGGTATATCCGATAATTAGTATCCTTGACCATCCTGACTGACGAAGTTGGCTCCCTAAGTTCTACAGCCATAGTAATGAGAGAGTTTGTCCGGGTATTTTCATTAAAGCATGAATCCAATCTTGATATGCATATTGAGAAAAATATCTTGTACAAACAGGACACGTGTAAAAGCCAATTAAGTTATTTTGTTGATAGAAGAAACAATATGAATTTGTAAACAATACTAAAGGTGCAGAACACAAATGAGTAAGACAGGAAGCCACACCATGTTGTTATCTACATTTTGTAATTGTTATGCTCTCTCAAACGTGGAGGATGTCAGCCACACTAAACTTAATGTCATCCTGCAGTGATTAATTATGGTCATGTCTAATCTCAGTCAAGAGCTGGTAATGAGCCACTTGCATTTTCCCATTCAAATATTTCTGTTGAGCTTTTTTTCAGTGTGCAAATGATGTTAAATATTATGCTCAACAGGTGAAGGCACTTCACTCTGCAAAAGCAGCACCCTTAGTCACCCAGGTGGGAGGAAGAAATTCTACGTGACATCAAGGAGTCAAAAAGTTGCATAAATAGACAGAGTGGAGGTCTTATGGTCCAAACACAGAACATTTCCATGCCCAAAGAAACTAGTAGAGCTGGCTGCAAGCAGGAAGCTTTTTCATCAGGAGGTTTTCTCTAATGCATGCAGCCTGAAGCATAAGGAATCTAAGTATGATCATGCTGCAAATACATTCAGTATCCACTTTAACATCCCTCTGCTCCAACTCCACTGGCTTACTTTTTTAAGAACTTTTGTAATGATGCTGTGTTAGAAGCTATGATGCTATTTTGGCTTTCACTTCAAGCTGCCTTGTTTTAAGGATGATCTTAAATAAGCTATATAACAAGTGAAGCATTTCTTATATGGGGGAAACGGTAAACTTATATGGGGGAAATCTGTAAACTGAAAAAATGAGCCATCTTCGCAATGTGTGTAAGACCCAGAAAAGGTGGTAGGTCATGGAGCAGGCTGGTCTGAGACCTGCTATCCCTGGGATCAAGGAAGGAAGTACCTCGCAAGGACTCAGTTGGCTACCCTGGCATACGATAAGATATGGAAGAGCCTATGTGAATCATCAGGGATTTAAATGAGTTATTGTTATTGCCTAGGCTTTCTCTTGTACATTATTTTCCACAGGATTGTAGGAAAGAGCAGAGGAAGCTTTAACAAGCCAGTAGGGAGTAATCCTAGTCAGCCCCTAACTCCCACTGGTACTAAGGACCAGACAAAATGTCATGTGTCTCACAAGGTCATAAGCTTTAGATCCACAAACACCTACCAGGTCTCACAGAAGTTATGATTAATGCATGCTCAGAGAAGTTAAGTGTGTTCCTAATGGCATTACATATACTAATATGTATTTTAGAAGTTCAAAATTATTTGCACTATCAGAGGAGTCTGGAGTGGGACAACCAAGGCACTTTAGTCAGAGCAATCAGCTTATAATCAGAGTAATCAGTTTATAAACAAATGAACTCTCTTTTGCCTAGTATTGCATAACTGGTTCTAATCTCTACTTCACAGAAACCTAATTTGGGGATCTTTTATAACGTTGTTCTATTTCAGCCTGCAAAGTAATGGGGTACCTTTAATTGAACTTTGAGTGCATTATTAAATATTTTAAGATATTCCGAACTTCATTATACCTAGTGGATTATAATTTTAATTTTTATATTTTTTAAAATAAAAATGACAAAAATCATCAATTGTATGCAATGTTAGAGGCATGCTTAAGCAATGTTTCAGATAAACGCAAAAAATTGTAAGCCCAGCATTTGGGCAGAGAAGGCCTTCAGTTACATCATCAGCTGCAGAAATGTAATAACAATGGCATCTGATGCAGACTAGCAAGGTTATATCCTTCTGATATCAAATTGAAGAAGATGTGTCATCTAAAGAATATGCAAATCAAATGCTTTGGGCAAATGGGCAGCACTGCTGGTTAAACGCAAGGCTGCTGTAATCAGTCAGTGCTATTTGCACTTGGAGTTTATGAACAGAAGTTAAAAGAAAAAAGTCTTCAGACAAATCATAGTGGAATGGGAAGAGGAGGTGAAATTCTAGTTATATCTTTGTAAAGTGAGGGACAGCAATATGCACACATCTCCTTTGAAACTATAGGGTTGCTAAAGAGTATGCTTTTGCAAAATTAGAGATGATTAAAAATGACATAAACCATGTGTTGACAGCAGCAGGAGATTCTGTGCTAGATACATAAGCAGTGACACCTTAAAAATGACACAGACAGACAGAAGATTATTTGCTAAAGTTTTCAGCAAGTGCATTTTGCTAGCAAGTATTTGAGAGGTGATCAAATTGCAAAGCATTAGCTTTCATGGATAGGACCAGCATCTCGCCTGGGTGTAATGGACTGCCATGGAGCTTGGTCAACTTACACCAGAGAAGGACATGTCCTGCAAACAACATTTCAGCAGATTACACTGAAAAGTTATATGTTTACTTATCTGCAGTACTTACAGCACAAGCTTCAGTCAGCTTGGCACTTTCTGATCATTCAGATGCTCACACCCCTACATGTGTTACCTCTGTTTAACTCTTCACTGAGAAAGGGGCATATGTCCTGGTAGGATTCAGACACAGTACCCTCACAGCAAGGATGAGTTAGTTAAACTTTACAATCAAGGACCCTGGCACCCATAAAAAATAATAGTTCACATTTTTACTTTGTGATCATTAAAGCTAAAAAGAGGGTAATCTTGCAACTAAATATATGTTTACATATAGGGAATTAGAGATCATTATGATTGGAGTTTTTAGCAGACTGATAAAGCAGGCCAATGTTAAAAGCCTTTATTAAATTCATTCATTAACAACTCATGTTTTGTGCTAATGGTTAGTGCTTACACGATATCAATCCTCTTCACTATATATTTAAAACTGTTTGTCCTTAACACTGATATCCTAAATCACCTCTGTGTATGTGGTACCATGAAGCTGGTGCCATGAAGTCAGGGCTGATGACTGAGTCCTTGGTGGCCTTAGTCATGGACATGGAGGCTATCAGGCTTGAGAGCTCTTTGATAAGGGAAGTCTGATCATATGCGGGCCTCTCCTCTTCCCTCTCTGTCTTTCCTGTCCCTGCCTGATGTGTATATGCTCTTTGCATGCCTCCTGAAAGAGAGATCTCATCTGCTTACCTTGGTTCTGGTTTTGTCAGTCATCCTTCATTTGTATGCAGCAGGATGTCCTGCCTACTGCAGCCTTTTGTATTTGTCTTGTTCTTTGTTAACTTTTTCTTGGTTGGATGCTTCCTGTGTGCAGCTGTATGTATACTTGTTTCTCCTGTTGGTGTTCACATTGCTCAGACACGTACGTAAAGTGCTTATGCGTTGTGTATGGCTATGCTATGACAATGGCACAAAATACTTACATGCTGTTATTGGTTACACTTTTTAGTATGCTTATATTGGGTTCAAGGCAAGCTAATGTTAGTTATACCCTAAGTAATGGGCACTCAGTTTCTAGGCGTCACAAATCTCTGCTTTGGCTACAGTGAGCTTAATCTTTCTCTAAGACAGGAGTAATGCAACATGCCCACCCATTCTGGTGTAAGGAAAGCTAATTTGACCTCATGCTCATGCCAATCTCTACAGGAGGTAGCAGAGATTAAAGGCAATGCTCTTGAAATGGTATTCTGGGTTCTTTTTGCCTGCCTTGAGGCCAGATCCTGGTTTCGTTCATGTTGAAAAGGAGTCTTATTGAAGCAAGGTGGGGAGCGGGGCTAAAAATATGTCATGGTTCTCCTATGTTCAGCCCTTGGTGTGACTGAAAAGGAAGGAAGGCAGACATCTGAAAGACAATGCAAAAGCTATACACACATGCAAAAGAGTGCCGGGTATGTCTCATCGAAGTTTGGACCAACAATCCCCAAAACAGTTAAGAGAATGAAAGGAAAAAAAAAGGAAATGTGGATGAAATTTTGTATCTTTTAAAAGGTATCAGGATTTATTGCAAATCAGTCGTCCTTAGATATTGTTTTAAAATCCTATTTTATGTGGACAAAAGGCCAGCTGAGGTCACACTGTTATTATGCAGTTGCATCAGTTGTATGCTTAATTTAGGCAAGATCTGGCTGCACGGCTTGTTTATTTGTATATATTTAGACTGAAGGCATGGCACTGAATAGTGGGACCATTCAGTACCGTTCCTATACTGCAGACTATTTTTGATGCAGACTTGTATATAGCTATGAAACACACATCCCTTCCTTTCAGAAAGCCCTGAAGGAGAACATAGTACGTGTACATCTGGAAACTTCCAGTCATGGAGACTGTGATTCACAGTTCAAATGACTCGCAATGACTTAGGCTTTAATTTTAGCTAGTTCTAAAAAATGAACATTATTCTTCTGATGCCAGTTGAAAGAACTTGATAAGCCCTCCTGAGTATCTAATTGGGCATAAACACTCTGGATTAGTAACATACAAACCTAAACTTCACCTTAAATGAAATATATAACTTTAATCTTCTTATGTCTTAATATAATAGAGAAAAAACACATGGGCGCTTTCCAGAGTGATGTGACTGAAGGCAGTATCACAGCATGATGCAGAGAAATAACCAGTTCCTCAGGATGGCAGTAAAAAAAATATATTTTGTTTTCTCAAAGACTAAACAAAGGTATTCTTAATAGATCTGACTAGAGGTATAGAACGAATACAGGAGCTGCTAGTATTATCCATCTCGCAGGTATTGTAAGAGAAAGATATGAGCGTTATATATTCTGTGGAAACTCCCTAGAGAAAACAATAATGAAGGGAAACAAAATCCTCTCTGCCATGTCAGCAACCAAAATTAAAACAGATGCCAAAGCATGTCATTAAGGGAGACATTTTCCAAGACAACAGTAGTTCAGTGCCCAAGTTACACCGAAAGTCTCCCTTTCAAAGGCTCTTGCAGCTGCTGCAGTAACTCTAATCCTTCCCTCACTCAAAGGGGAGAAAAAGGTCTGTAGGACAAGTCCCTTAGTAGTTGCACAGATAAACAGATGGGAATAAACCAGAATGATTCTAAGCCACAGCTTTTAAAAAGCTGAGGTTTTGTGTCATAAAGTAATACCTAATTTACTCAGGAGAAATAAATCATGTTACCCATTGAAGGAAAAACTACAGGGACACTAATATAAAAAAATCACAGAATTGTCTGATCTACAAAATATCCACCACCCATAATGAAACATGCATGGTCCTTATGATACTGTCAGTTGGGGGCTTCAGGATGGAGCAGGCCATAATAACCTATGTGGAAAGCAGAGGGTTTCAGGGAGTGAGGGTGGTGTCCAGAGACCCACATTGTCATTGCCTAGGGGATTACCCCACTCAATTTATAGACACCCAAGTCAGCCAGTCAGTCTGTCTCTAAGTGATCATCATTGGAGCGCTGCTTCTTTTATTCCTATCTAGAAACAGTTCAGGTGAATTCAAAGCTTGTTCTTCCTTATGTATAATCCTTATTTCTTAAGTGCTTACACATACAGTCTGTGAGTTGGGAGCTCCTTCAGTTATTTGCTCACTGACCCATTTGACCTTTTTCTTGCATTTGGTAAGTATGTGCCTAGCTGTAAACCACAGCAACCCAGTCATGAAATACAAAGGAAAAACAACACCCCAAGATTCATTTCTGTATTTTTCATCCTACCAGGTGCACAATATCCACTCTACTTCCACAGATAGCCCACAGATGTTTTTTCTTCCTGCAGGTCTTTTAAACATCTGACTTCTTTCTGTTAAGACCATTATCTGTGTAGATTATGTAAAGGTTAGACAATATGGGTGCCAGATCACCCTATGTAAGACAGGCCAATAACAGGTGAACTCCAAGGAGACTTGTCAGAGTCCTACCAAAGCAGTGCACGTCATACTCTGTGGATGTCAGGATGACACAGTGTTATGAGTGCAGTGGGGATGTACCAAGATGCAGGCATACAGACACACACAGAGTGGAACATATAGTTTTCACAGGACACACATTTACCTCCAATTAAAGTTTTTTCCTGTGTCGTTATAGGATAAGTATGGATATGGTCATATCATTTGGGAAGAAAAAGGTAAAATGTCAGCTCCACTGAAAAGAGGGATTTTGTCTGGGTAAAGATAGTAGGAGGATTAAACCAATACTCAGAATTACATCAGGGTTATCAAGATGGGAAAAATACCTACCCAGCTATCAAATGGATATGTAAGGTCATAATAAATTCTTGAAAACACAGTTAGCTCAGGAAAGCAAGAATTTTGGAAAAACTACAAGGAATCATGTTGAATCAAGTATATGTAGGTTTCTTAAAGAAAAAAGTCTAACTCAAGGTCTACTTTATTAATATTTGTGCATTTTCTTTTTGGTTTCTTTACTCATATATGGCCTTCCTGTACTTACAACATCCACCAAATTGTGCAAGATACTGTAAGAGGATGTAATGAAACTTCAATCACTGAAAAGAGAAGCTTAGAAAAAATTAAAGCCAATGGCCCCCTTTTGAAAACAAAGAGATCAGAGAACTGAGAAAAATTACTGCAGCAAAAAAATGGTGATTTCTACAAGGAATCTGTCCCTTATCTCTCTCGCAATGGATCCATTGTGAATGGTCTTAAACACTTAAATCATGTATGTCAAAATGAACACAGAAGTGAAGTGGCTGTATTCATTACAAAAAAAGGCTATTCTGTGGAAGGATTTTAATGATACTAGTAGTATGGCCTTGCACATACCTTTTTGACACAACTTAAAGTTTCAATACTGTGTTGAAGGGGCAAGGTGCAATTTTTTTGTTATACCTTCCATTTTACAGATAAGGAAGAAAAATTTATGCAGTATAGCCAACCCTGCCCTTTTGTGCACCCTGTCTTCTGCATTAAATACTTGCCCTTTTTTCCAGCAATGTTTGTGAACCATAATAACAAATAGCAGCAATTTTTTTTTAAAATGAAAGCTGTTTAATACCTCTCCCCTCCTTTCTGCTGTGGTGCCTCTCGTTCTGTGGCAGCAAGCATGGTGCTGTATTTCAGTGGCCTGGGTAGGCTGTGGTGGGAGAGAAAACAAGCTAGGAAAGGAGGTTATTGCTGACTGAGAAGCGTGGGAGAGAGTGTGAGTGAGAGCTGCTCTGCCTGCATGTGTCTTCAGAGCCAGAAAGGGATGGGGCTACGCTGCCATTACTCCTGCTTCCCAGAAAAGCGATCCTACTTCAGGCACCCCATTAGTACCAAGTGAGGTCTAAGTGCAGCCACTCTGGGAGCTTGGAGAGTCTGCTACAGAGTCATTTCATGATACTGATACGTCTTTTCACGTCCTCTTTCTCCTTATTTGATTTAGTCCAATGGTTTCAAATGATGCTGTTGGAGCTGAACTGCTCAAAGTGACAATCAGCACGAGGGCTTTAAGCTTACACACTCAGTCAATGCCTTGGGGTTTAAGGGTGCTCTAAACCTACCTTTTTACACATGCTAGAGTACCCATTATATGCCTCTCTTAAAGGCATTCTTGACAAGAAACATGTACCAATCATGAAAACTGCTTTTCCCTGAAGTTTTAGGTTAGGTCCCCCTTTTTACACAATAATGAACACTTAGGCTGGCAATACTTCTTTTCTCATCCAATTTTTTTTAACCCAAAGTCCTATACCTGATCTAGCTGTGAAGGAGGTGTCATTTCATTAAAAAAGTGAATATTGGATTAAGTATTGAACTGTGGGCGCTCAGCCATGGCTATAGGGCTGTGCAATCAGACAGGCAAATGTCTCCAACCTGAGTGTTTGTTTTTGTGAAGGTTATGAGTACCCTTCTTTCACTAGCCATCACAGCCTAGACCTAAAGTTACCAAGGAGTGAAAATGTCTAGAAGTCCACTGACATGCACTTCACTTGTATACTAAAACTGAGCATAACCCATGTTCTTAATATCAGTAAATATCAGCCAGCAAGTGGTGTGGATGCCTGTGCTTGGCGACAGCAGGGCTGGCCCTTGTCAGGAGGAGGTTGCTGCCACGTGCCCCAGCCGGGGCCTCGGGCTCCCCTTTCCGACAGAGCTGCTGCCCGGCAGCATCCTGGCAGTCTTTGCAGTACCTGAAATGCATTCACAAAGACTAAGTTCACACTCCACTTGCAAGGTTCTTCAGAAGGGGAAAATATGCATCATCCTCTTCTGAGAAAGGACAGAAAAAAGATCAGTGGAGACATCTTTCAGCTGACTACAAAGTTTCAATAATACGTGGAGCATAAAGAAAATTAGTAAGCTTAGGAACACTATGTATGCCTGTCTTATTCTCAGCAATTGCTCCCTTTCTTATTCTTGTTAAACTGAATACAGGCAGTCAGAGGTGATGAAACATCTGTAATATTTTGCAATAATGAAGCTTAATGCATGGTAGAAGATAAGGAGACCTCAGTAGATGAATACAGAAAAGTTTAATAATTTCCTTAGGAAACTAAGGAAAAAGGGAAGATTTTAGTCACTTACATTCTTGCATGTTATTTTTCCATCTCTAGTTCTTGTTTACTATGCAGAGAATGCATTACTGAAGACATGTAACGTCCTCTGGGGATCAAGGTGAAGTGTCCTGATACAGAAACCTGTGTCGGGAGACAAAGTTGAGAGAGAGGCAGAGGGAGGGCAGGCTATTGTCAGGGTGCCGGGTCTGAAAGCACATTGTGCTGACAACGTCTGAGACCAGGAGGGGGAGAGGAAAGTTTCATAAAATGTGCTGAAGATAATACAATGAGGCATAAGAACAAACTCAATAATTTTTGGTAACCAGAGCAAACCTAATAATTTTTAAACTCTAAAGTAAATAGCAACAGCTGAGCAGTGGCTATTAGTATCTGGAATAATACTTTGTACCTGAAGTGCTATGAAAACAGCAGTTTTCCAAAGTCCAGTTTGTGGTATTGACCCAGCAAAACTGAACACTGAAATTTTTAGTTCTAATACTTAATATGACACAGGCTTAATGGAACCTAACTATCTGTATGGTGTTCCACTGCCTTTCTTCATCAAGAGGTAAAAAAACTTCAAGGTAATTTCTAATCTATATGTAAATTAGGTATTATTATATCATCTGTAGCAAGAATCAGCAAACAAGCAAGGAGAGCGGGCATTTGCAGAGAAACAATACAGAAAGAAGACAAGTTCTTGTCCGACAATTAGTCAGACATTGATGGAGATGGTAGATTTGATTTGTTTTAAGGACTGTTCCAATGAGTTTGTTAGCAGTGAAGTGATTTATTTTTTCAGCACTTACTGTTCTTGCTTAGCAGGAGGGTTCCATTTCTCTCCTCTGAGACACATATTGTACACCTGTGGGTAAATCTATACTTGTGTTCTTAATGTTGTCTGTTGTGTGTAATATCATTAACTAGGTGAACCCAGGAGCCATCCTTACCACCGCCACAGAAATCAGTGAACGTGGTGTGATGCTACCAGCTCCACAGGGAGCTGGGAACTGCTCTGCTCATGGCTCTGCTTCAGTACGGTCCTGGCCAAGGCACCCTGTTGACTGAAGGACCACTCAGTAGCACCAGAAGTCAGCCAGAACTGGAGTTACTAAGTATGGCATCATTTCTGTAAGGATTGCCGCTTAGTTCAGCTGTAAATGAAGCACTATCTGTCTTGCAATCCTACTGTGAATGAGTACTTTAAAAAGTACTCAGGAGATCTTTGATTGGCTGGTATGACAGTTGTAATGGGCAGTTTTATGAGTAACACAGCCTTTTCTAAACCCTGTAAGTTTTTGGAGAGCAATGTGATGCTCATTCTGGAACATGACATGCAAAAGGGGAACCGTGCTGGCAGAAGGGCAGCTGAGCAACCTTCACCATGGAAAGGTGGATATTCGGGGCCACTGCAGCCACCACCCAGCTCATTTCAGAGTCTCTCTGCATGCCCAGCTCTGTCATATACTGCAGCAGAGTGATGGGAGCCATCACAAACAGCTGTTGTCTCCTGCCTGTGAGTTAATCTGGAGTTCACTTCCCTCTGGGCTGCACAGCCTGTAGCTCTCTCTCGTACAAAGATTTTGGTATGCAGCACAAGGTCCGTATGGCTTCCCAGAGGCACAACAGCAGTAGGATTGTATGCACTGGTGACATAAGTGCATTACAAAATTTCATGGGTTAAAAAGATCTTCACATCTAATTTGCAGAATGACTTAGTAGCAGGATACTTGGTTTAATCATTCTCTTAATTCCACGGTTGTCCCATTTTCTGCATTGCCACCTGCTGCAAAACTGCATAGAGAACTGAAATGTTCCATTTGAGAGAGAGAAATAAAAGGAGAGAGAAGATTTCTAACCCCATGCTGACACAGAAATCTCCAAAAGTGAAGGGAGTATGAAGATCTATAGGGATGTTTTTCCAGAAGTCTGCAAACAGACTGCCGTACTAGCTCACAACATCATCCATTAGCTTAAATAGTCCTTGTCCTTCCCCAGTGTTTACTCTGCTGTATTCAGGGAGAATCACATCCTTGCTTGAGGCCATTTTTGCTGGTTGAAACAAGCTGAGCTTCTTCAGTCCTCTTGCATAAAGTTAGTTCTCCATCACTGAACTCAGAAGGGGTTAATACAAATTGCAGAAGTGCAAGGGAGAGTGATGAAGATGAAAATGCATGGCCAAACAGTGCAAGAAAGATATGTCTTCTGAAGTGCTGGATTTGATAACAGTCTTTCAGAATTTTTGGAAGGAACAGTTTTCTTCTCTGAAGGGCTCTATGTGACAGTGTTTGTCAAAGAGCAACATCATGTCCCTTTATGAGTTCTGGCACAGTCCTATCCAAAAGTTTTTGGTTTTATACAGGCAGGTGGGTGGGTTCAGTCTTATCTATGCATCTGATTAAATCCAAAGTCATCTCTAAGGTGTGGTTGTTATGCTGTTGGTTTGTACTGTGACCCCTGCCAATCTGCACAAGGTGACGTGAGTGGAGCTGACGAGGTTCAGTAGAGCAGTGTCAGGGTGCAGATGCAGTGCCGCAGAGACCCATGCTTTTGTGCACTCTGGAGTGCTAATGTCGTGCAGGTGCGGGAAGAGAGGATTATAAGAAAGAAACATGCAATCTTGCAACAGCAATGACAACTATATTATTAAGGGAGGGTAAAGAAATTAGTAACTTTGCCAGATACCTTTTGTTGGGGAAAAAAACCCACCCCAAACCCTTTAAACATCTGTAGAGGATATTTATATGGGAGTGTAGGGAGCATGGCAGCCTGCAAACTAGGGCCTTAAGCACTAAATCAGCAGATGACTGTTGTTCAGGATATCAGCTAAGAATGTGATAAACTTTAAAAGATTTCAATTCTGCCCAAACCTCAGCTGATGCACAATTCCCACTGCATCTGAGTACACACTTAAAACCTGATTCAGCAACACACTTCAGTGACTTATTTCTTGTTCAATGATTTCCCTCCTTGACCTGAGTTACTCTGCTTTTATGAACTTCAGAGTAGCATAAGAAGCTGTGACAAGTCAGTCTCCCTTTCAGGCAAAGCTCCCTAAGTATCTTCTTCACCTTAGATACCTTGATTAAACAGATTCATTTGTGAAATTGCTGGTTGCCATTGACTGGTCAGTCAGCTAGAAGGATTTTTGACATGTTCACTGTGTTCTGCTGCAGATGGATGCAGAAAAAGGAATCAAAGAGCAAGAAGTATAATACATCTGATAACAATCAATGCAAAACCTCAAAAAAGGGTAGAAAAGATTTTAACTTGTAGTGTCTTAAACCTGCGCCTCCCTTGGAGGGGCTTTTAAATGGAGACACCTATGAACATGTTCATGCATAACAGGTTCAGTGCTTACTTTGTACAGGGAAGAGTGGCAGTGTTGGTAAAATACGTTTTTATCATGTCACCTGTGTTTCACCTCTCATTTGGCTGAGTGTTCGTAGAACTGGACACTGGAAGTTTTGGGGTCTGTACTTTTAAGATGCATTCGTTCATGTTTACAATTTACCTTAAGCTGCCAATTGTTGTAGGCATCTGCATATATATGTCACACTGCAGGACCAGGACACTGAAATGTAACAGTGGAAAAAAAATCTGTACAGTATTAATGCTGTTTGGTTTTTAATTTTTATATAATTTTTCTTTGTTTTTGGTAAAAACCTATTCACTGTCAGAATTAAAGAACCTGAAGAAAAAGATTTAGAAAGCTAACTCTGGAACCAAGTTGGCATGATTGCGTTTACACCTTTTTGTATTTTGCTTGCGAGGATACTGCAGTACATAATTCTCTGGCAACGTGTGTTCTCTAGAGATTTTCCATTAAAAGTTTTTATACTCCACAGTCTAATACAATGACTTTGAGAAGCAACTAGAACAAGGAAATTTTCATATAGTTAGCAATAAAAGCCAGGAAAAATATTACAAGTCATATTCAATTTGTAATTTTTTACTGTTTCAAACTTTTGACTGTATTCAAACTGGTTTTTGTGATTTTTTTTAAAAAAATCATTCTACTGCCCTTTTGAAGGAAAACAAAGAAAAAGAATGAGATCGTAACCTAGAAGCCAGTGGACTTCAAAGACAAGCAAGCACACTTTAAAACAGAGCTCTCGGTGCTCTGGAAATACTATAAGCATTGTCAATAATGCTGCAAGGAACACTGGCATCTTTTTCAAACCTCAGCATACTTCACCATTTGGGAAAGTTGCGGCTGAGGTACATGGCCTAAAGATATTAAAATGAATACACATCAGGAGGATTTCCCAGCATTTGAAAATGTACCATCCTACGTGCCTTTTGTCACGAAATAAACTGTGGATGGCAAAGACCCCATGAGGGTGTATCATGCATGAGTAAGCCACGTAATAGCCTTTGGCAGCAGCTGGATGTTCTTAACCAGATTCTCAGGAGATGCTGCTTTTCCTCTTTTCCAGCAGAGGAATGAGGTCCTGAAAGAGTCTGGGGAAAAGCTAATCCTGCAGTAGCTGAGAAACAGGGAACAAGTCATTCCCATATTCATACCCTCTTTTTCACAGTGAATGTAGTCAATGAGCAATACTGGTAAAACTGCAAGAAAAGAGGAAAGTTTGTTTCCCACTAACTTCAGACCAGTTGCTCTTAATGCGGTCCTGAACAGACAGTTTACATAGTTTGTCTAGTAGGTTTGGGTGAGGACTATCAAGAGCTCTTCCTTTCTAATCTGTCCCATCCAGTCCCATCACCTGTCTCAGGGAGCATCATTTCAGGCCATTCTGGCCTGACCATAATTTTCCCAGTTCTCCTGTCGCATCTTAGGCTCAGCCATGGCAGCACCTTCTGTTGAGGGTCTTACTCAATGTTCCCCATTAGCATCTTCCTCCCTAGCCTCCGTTACAAGATCCGTCTGTCTGGGATGTGCTCACTGCTCACTGTTTCCCTGACTGTCCTGGCTTCCCAAAAAGCTGCAATACATTTCAGCTCCTGCTGAAAACACTTAGCTGCGCTTGTAGCCTTTGCTTGTAGCTGCCACAGGAGAACAACCCTCTAGACCTCAGGAACAGGGTCTGACATCCACAGCAGGAAAGTGGGGGAAAAAAGCAAGTGGGAAAACTTGCACTGTCTCCCTGGCTTGCCACAGCAACTCAGGAGGGGCAGAGACAGAAATATGAAAGGAGCAGGGTTCAAGGACAGTAACAAATGTTCATCCTTCATGTGGGAAGGACTATGGCAGCTCTTTCTGTAATGACAAACCCACTCTATTTGACAGGAGACGGCGGCTCTAACCACCCCTCTGGTGGGGTGCTTACTGTGTCCATGGTGTGCTCTGTTGGCTGGGTCTCCGTCTCCCAGCCAGAAATGTTGTAATAGTCACCACCAGAGATCAAGCCTGAGATGCAGTGCTGACTATGAGAAGACTACTGTCAGCAGAGGCAAGTGAACCCAAGTCACTTAAAGTATTACCATGGAAATACCCATTCTCTGCATCCACGAAGGGCAGGCTGACAGGGTGGCAGTGTTAAACAGCAGTAAGGGAAAAACTGCTTGGACACCAGGAGTAGTTTTTGATGTTACCGAAGCTCTGGAAGAAACCACCCTGGGAGAGCGTGGACTCTGCCCCAGGGGTCTGCAGGAACAGGTTAGATATGCACCTGGCCGGAGTGACCATGGTGCTGCTGCTACAGCTTCAGAGCAAGGGAACAACTAAATTGATTGCAGTTCCTGGTAGGCTTTATGATTTTACAAGTGTATTGCAGTGTGTAGAAGAAAAGAGGCTCTGCAATATCACAAACTATAAAGTGTTCCCACTGGAACCACATCTAATTAGATCAGCCCCTCCACCCCCTGCCAAAAAAACCACTCAAACCAGCAAAAAGTGGAACCAAATGCTGCAACAGCGCTGAGGAAGCAAAGCTGTATTGATGAAGAAACATTGTCACTTAGCAGAGGAATGTGACAGAATGTCTCATGCCACTCCAGAAGAAACAACAAATTTTTTGTTTAGAAAGGCACAATTTAAAAAAGGCTTATCAAGTGAAATGAAATGGTGGCATGCCTAGAAGACAAGCTAGCAGTCTACAAAAATGAAGACAACAGCAACAATGAATCTACTCACGATTTTAATTTCTGGCTATGTTGTATATCATGTTTATTTGGAACTTCATTGCAGTACTGGGACTATAACCCCTCTGCCTAAAAAGTACAGGCCCCTGCCTGATAAATTAATGAAGACTATCTTAGAGCAGGAGTAGAGAATGAAGGCTCTACAACACAGATCATTACAATCAAATGGTCTTGAAAGGAGCCATTAAACTTTTAAATGACATTAGGGCTCTTAATTCAGAAAGAAAGGAACAAAAGCAAGGATAGAAGGAATGGATTTGCAAGAATAGAAATTTCAGTATTTCACCTTCAGAATGAAAATAATGAGCTATTTGGCAGGTATTATTGCCCAAGACACCTACTTATAGTCTTTTCTATGTTTAGCACAGGACTGAACATCGATTCATATTCTCTAAGTAATGCAACTCTGCTAAGAGGCATTGATCTCAGTTAAATGACATCTAGTGTTTAAAAAATCAAGAGTACTTGAAGATGTCTTAATAAAGCAAGGTCAGGAAGGAAGCTAGGCCTTTATGGCAGACTGCTTTTTTCCACTTACGTTCCTCAGATCATGACTGAAAAGTAATAATTTTTATAAGCAAAGTATTTCATATTAGAAATGACAGTTTCAGTACCGTGTGTGCAGTATGGAGAATTTCCCCGTGCACACCAGAAGGGGTCACTGTTGAAAGCTAAATCATCTTCAAATCTGCATCAAGAAGTACAACTACTTGAGCCTGTACCTACAGAGAAATAAAAATCCACGTAACTGCTTTTCTCCACCTTCTTAATGTATAATGCCCTGTCATGAAATAGGTGTAAAATGTCCAGTCTTAACTAAAACTTATGCTACTGAACTTAAGAAGCATGTTTAAAAACTCTAGATGAAAAAGCACCCCAGCCCTGCCCTGTTCTGGAATGATTGTTTAATGGTTAGAAAATATTTGTACAGAGCTTAGAAAAGAGGAAGCTGTAGAAATGATAAGTGCTAAGACATCAAACACATGCAGCAATCTTGCAGCCTTTTGTACATGCATATGTACCTGATACTTGTCTGCAAAGTAGTGGGACCATTATGGGAGATCATTCATCTACTGCAGAACAGAGGCAAGTGTGAAACTTTGACTCTGGAAAACACCTTTTGAATCTCTACAACATATATTTCTGCAAGAGTTTGGACGGGAGTGAAGACAAAGGTCCTTTAAATGATGTACCTTATTAAATGTAGTTTCTTTGGAAACACTGTGCTTTGCATATTTTAGCTTCCTTTAAGTTGCCATAGCTACTTGGCATCAATGACTTTGGCAACAATCTGCTGAGGATGACCAGCTCCTCAAAAATCAGTGGTCAAATAAAATGCTATAAAAACAATCAAGAATTTCCCCAGAGGTTATGCATTCAGACCCCTGAATTTTCTTTTCACTGAACATAGCATACCACAAGGGGAAAAAACCTTTAAGACATGATTTAAATTTCAGTGATTGAAAGTCCACCACAGTCAAGTAGGTCATTCCTCTAGGAACACTTAAGAAAATGTGGGCAGTTTTATGACATTTTGGTCTTATGGAGTGAGCAGCAAGCAGCCTGAGGCCAACAGAGGCCTGAGGCAATATGATGCCTTTGCTGGGGGCTTGTCTGACTTGCATGGGAACATGGCAAGGAAAAGTGTGTGGTGGGCCCTGGCTGGAGAAAGAGCACGCTCAGTAGCAACTCTTTCTTGGCTAGAGGTAGGGAAATAGGATGTTGGGCCAGAAAGAGTTCCAAGTTTGAAATAATAGAGTTGCAGACATAGAGAAAAAGAGGTTTTAGAAGGACAAGTGAATTTGGAGGGCAAGACGAACATTGGCATGAGTGCTTGGAGGAAGAAAGGGTGGTAGTGAGGTTTTCCTCATTTTATTTCTCTTTTTGAGAAGATGGGCCCAAATTTTATGATGCAAGCTGTCTGTTCCTCCAAATAAAAAAGTACAGCTGTGTTGGTTGCTTGTTTAACACCCTCATGAATTGCTTGTGGAATAGGAAAGTTATCACTCACATCTTCTGACATGGAGACATCACCTGGATTTTATCTCAAATAAAGAGCAAGAAGGTTTACCAAACTTGCCTGTTTTGATTGCATTATTATTATTATTATTATTATTATTATTATTATTACCAATTTCTCTAATTCTGTCTGTGATAGGAATTGCCTAATTCTGCGTGTGGCACCATGAAAGTGTAGTCCCTGTATAGAGAGCCTGCCCTTAGAAATTCTGTCATCAGTATTCACCTTAATTGAGATAAATTTATGTTCATAAAGTAGCAAATGGCTACAATGAAGTAAACAGACAACAGACTACTTTAAAAAAAAAAAAAAAAAAAAAAAGGGTTCATATTTAAGTTTCCAGTTAGTATTGTTCGGTAATCTTCTGCATGACTAGTTTTGTGCTTGTGCGTTTGTGCCAGTTCCTTCATCTTGGCGCATTTTAAATTTCTACAGCACCATGGGCTGCTTGCCTTATTACACAGGAGTGATCTCTGACAAGCAGACGTGTTTATGCATGCAACCATTTCTAGGACCTTGGAACTGGCAGCAAAAAATAGCATCTTGTGCACAGTCTGTTTCTCCAATTCTTGTGTGCTAGCTTGATCAATCCAGTTGTTTCCCTTGGACTTTTCACATACAGAAATAGATCGTTACAATATGTTCAGCTGATGCTAAGATATGCCAAGTTCCCTACTTAAAAGAGCAGGGTTCATTTCACAATTCATATCATACTCATGATAGTGCTCAGCAAATAATTGCATATCATTTGACATTTTGATATCAAGATTGTCTCTCCCAGAAAGATGCTGCAGCACAAACAAAGGTTATGAGTCTCATAGAGCAATTATTAGGTAAAGAGCTGTGATCTGTGTTAGGCAGAAGAGCACGCTATGTGGGCCCTTACTTGCCTTAAAATTTAAGTCAAAATTATCTCCAAAATGCCCTAAAAGTGTAGCAAAGTAGAGGCTGATTGAATTTTAGAGGGAAACTGACAGCAAACCACACCTCCATCTGTAGAGCACTTAGAGGTCTGTGATTCCCTGGTAGCCCTCTAAGCTATTGCAGTTGTGGAGTACAAACTGCTTTCCTTCTTCTTCAGAACAGCATGACCTGACTGCAACCTGAGGCCAAGATGATGCTTCTAAAATGAACATACAGAAGCAGAAGTAAATATTCTCAAATGTGTTCTGGAAACAAGCATCTAAGTTAATATTCTATGTGCCTTGCTAAAGAAAAACACCCTACTTATTTCAAAATATGTACTATAGCATAGCTATAGCTACTATAGCATAGCTGCTGCATAATTACTGGGTATATGATTTTTTTTTTATCTGTCTGTGCCTGCAATACTGTCTTTTGCAAAGCTGGCCAGTTTTGTAAAAAGAACCTGTCACTGCATTTCTGTCCTCTCTCAGATTTTGTGTGTCCAGTTGACATAAAATAATGCTAAATACAACCAAAAGTCTGGATTACAAGAAGCATGCTTTCGTTATGATACATACTCAACTCTTTGTCAGTGTTCACTTATAATTTAGTGTTTATTTTTTGTACATATCATACTTATGTAGATATACGTGTTCATGTGCTTATGTGTGTGTATATATAATATTTGTATAGAACAAAAGCCTGATTATCTGAATAATAACGGGAGATTTCTTTACAGATTCCTTCTTCTTTGGAAATTTTTGCCACTGGTTTTCAAGTAATTGAAGTAATCCAATGAAGTTCTGGGTATTAGCTTCTGCTCTCTTCCTGGGAGCACTTAGAGGCACAAGAAACATTCTTCCATGTTGGTGCCCACGTCAGCATGTTAAACTAGTCTGGCCACAGGTCAACTGGGCAAGCAGCATATTGCTCATCTCTGTGATGGCATTGCAGGAAATGGTGTCAGAGAGTCACCCACAAGAACACAGCTTCTCCCCTATTCTGGTACACACAAATGAAGTATGTGCTGTGACAGTGGCATGCTATGTGCTTGGTTGATGTCATGGAGAGACAGATGACCATAAAAGGCAAAACTCTTCTCATGGGCATAAGGCATGTGCTAGGACTCCTTCCCTTTGCAGGACTGCTCTGAAGCAAATAGATTTTCTGGAGGAATATTATACTTTGCTGCAAAGCCACTAACATGATTAATGTGTTTTTATCCATTCCTTTTGCGTCAATATCACATGCTTTAACAAAGCTAGAGGGTGACTGTCCAACACGTCTTCCTACTCCAGCTCAAATAAAGCTGCAGTTCTCTCCCAGTGCAGATGTAAGGCACTCAGTATTTCTGCCTCCTTGGGCAGGACTCCAATGGGAAAAGCTATTAGCATGTCTGTGCTGGAAAGTACTTTTACCATTTCTCCAGGTCCCACCAACTGTGCTCAATGAGAGCAGGTTTACCAGTTTAACTGCTTATACCACAGAGCTTTGCTGAAAGTTGTTTTCCCTCTAGCCAGTGTAAGGACATTATACTCACCTAAGTTTATAGGACAGTCTTATCCATTTAAACATGGTCACTCCAAAACATAATTTTTGGTCATGCTATTCAAATGGCCATCAAATCTGATGAACCCCATGAGGGTTGCATCACGCTACAAATACATCTGCATTGCATTGTAGGTGTGTTGGGTAAATTAATCACTGTGATCTGGCACACCCTCCTGGCAGGTTAAAAGAAATTGTTATTGATTTTTTTATTAGATCCAAAATTGTTTTAGGATTTTTTCAAAGCAAGCTTTCTGCCCCACACTAGTTTTCTGTCTCTGAGTAGTCTAATGAGCAGAATATTTAAGGATTTCTAAATTGTAAGTGCATTTATACCTACTTCACCCAGGGCACTGTATGTGAAGTGTCACCTCATTTCATAGCTAGAAGTTAAGAGACAGAGATATTAAACGAGCTGCTGTAGATCAGCCAGCAAAACTGTAGAACTAGGTATGGAGGTGAGAGGTCTTCACACCCAATCCAGTTCCTGAATGGTCAGTCTACCCTTTTTTTCCTATGGGCAATGATACAAATGACACTCAGACTCAGATGCAAATATAGCGTCATATGTCCTTGCATAGAATTGAGATGTGTTAGGGACACTGTACATTAGTATGCTTTGTATCTTCTCTCAGAGATAGACTTTCACCTATATTTAAGGGGAAGCTTTGATGTTTTCTTTGTTGCAGAAAAGAATGCACCCCATGAGAAGGTACTCAACATCACTGAAAGAAACATCCACTGATTGGGTAACTATTCCTGCCTGTGGGCAGAAAAAATATTTACTTTTCATTTTCAGAGAAGATTTTATGTCAGTAAAGGCAAGCAATAACTTTTTTCTCCACCACCAAAAATAATACCTTTAGAGGAAATGTACAGACTTGCTCTATGAAATCATTCTTCTGTCATGTTTATGCTTTTTATCCATTCTCAAAAATGAGTCACTGTTTTAACAAATTTAATTTGTATTCTGTGCATATTACTGAATAGGAGAATAGCAGTTGCCATTTCAACGGCAACATGGTATAGCTGCATCCTTCACTGCAAATGTAATGCTCCTTTTGAGCTTTCTGAAGGCAGCTGTAGAGAGGATCTCATTCAAAATGGATAAAAACTTGAGTACTAAAAATGTCTTCTCTCCCAGTTAGCTAAGTGCTTCTAGCTGGATCTTCAGGCTTATTACAAAGGTGGCAAAGGAAGAAGTTCCCAAGAGAAAAAAACTTTTTGCTCATAGTCGTGCCATTTCTGTAGTTTATGCTATGTTATATATCTGAAATTCAGACAGGATCAAGCTCATTTAAGAGGTAATTAGAAAGCTGAGTGTCAGTAAGCCCTATACTTAAAACTGTCAAGATCTTGTCAAAGAATAGCCAAATATCTGCTCACCTAAGGTACACAGAGAACTTATTTCTGTTCTGGGTGATTCCTAGAATTGAGGAATTCAGTGGTAAAGAATTAATACTTGGTCTGCCAGAATACCTTGTAATTATCTGTGTAAGCCATCAGATGTACATGGGTAGTTTTAGGCAATGCCTAATATCTGTGGTCTTTATGGTTAAATCAATGCTGTAATTTTTGCTTTTTTTCTCTTCCACAGTGGTCTATTATTTCAACAAAGAAGCACTTTAATAAAGCATGGAAGACTTATATAAATGAGCCTCACTCATGCAAAACTCTTCTTAATGCATCCCATATAAAACTCAAGATGAAAAATTCTAGGCAGGTTTATGAGGTGCTTAAGTGACCATTCACACTCATGACCTGGACCTATGCATACAAAGGGGATGGAGTTTGCAGTAGGCGAGAGATTTCACACTGCAAAGAGCTACCAAAAACTAGTTTATTCCCCCCAGCAAGCCCACATGCTTGTAAAGCAAGTCTCTTAGTGGAGAATGAGGAAGTATAAATAACCCTGGTTTTCCATGTTTTCCACCACTGTGAAATGGAGCACAGCCCATAAAACCTGCTATGTGTTATGTTCAGTGACATCCGTATGGTGCACGGTGCACAGTGGTCTTGCAAGAGCGGGCAGAAAGAACAGAAGAAAAACAGTGGGAACACGAAAGAATGGAAATCAATTCCCTATGTTCTCCTTCCACCAAAGGTAAAACAAGGGGTTGGGGCAGATGACTGAAGGTACCAGCCTTTCATTCTGCAACAGTAGTTTTACATGCCTCACCTGCCAGTGATAAAAGGCAGAAAAGTAGAGGTGTTAGGGCATGCCACATGAAATCGAGGATGCAATTCCTTCCTCTCTTGGTACCATCTGCCTCTGAACAGGCCTTTCTATAAAAGGATAAGAGAACACTATCTATTTGGGAGTGGAAGTTAAGGACAAATCCTAACTGATCATAGACCTGACAAGGCAGGTGTGGAAAAACAAGACATAAGAAAGTTTCTGAGAAAAGGCCAGTGGAAGACATGCGACAAAATAGAGTTACCTGGCATGGGCTCAGTGCTTGTGCCAATAGAAGGTGTTTAGGGAGTTATTATGCTCTGAGTAATATGAGTATCCCAGCACCTTAGTGGAGGCAAGCCTCAGGTAGTGCAACAGCAGTACAGGAAGAACTGGAAAGGGCTGGATGACAGAAAAAGAGCAAAAATTCTGCTTTTAAATTAAAGTCTGACAAATATCCATCATGAGATAGAGTCCAAACACTCATTGTTATCAACATGAAGTATCTATGGTTTTACCTCACAGTTGCTTGCTAACCCTTTTGCACCAACCCTCCTGTCTCACATAGTGATGGGGAAACTGCATCTTTTCGAAAGGGCAGGTCTAGCTCTCCACGCACTCATACCACACCTGTTGTGCTGGGTCCAGAAAACACGTTGCTGTATGTTCAACTCTAACAGACCTGACCTGATGGAAAACAAATCCACCCAAAATAACCATCTTTTATATTTACAGGATGAAACATTTTTCAGTGGGTGATCTCACTGAAACAACTCACTTTTTGCAATTGCATGGAGACGCAGTGCAAGGGAGGGAGGGACAATATGTAGCTAGAGGAGTTGGACTGTGTCCTGGTTTTGGCTGGGATAGAGTTAATTTTCTTTCTAATAGCTGGTATAGTGCTGTGTTTTGGGTTCAGTATGAGACAAATGTTGATGACACACTGATGTTTTTAGTTGTTGCTAAGTAGTGTTTAGACTAAGTCAGGGATTTTTCAGCTTCTGATGCCCAGCCAGCAAGAAGGCTGGAGGGGCACAAGAAGTTGGGAGGGGACACAGCCAGGGCAGCTGACCCAAACTGGCCAACGGTGTATTCCAGACCATGTGACGTCATGTCTAGTATATAAACTGGGGGGAGTGGGGCTGGGGGGATTCACCACTCGGGAACTGACTGGGCATCGGTCGGCAAGTGGTGAGCAATTGCATTGTGCATCACTTGTTTTGTATACTCCAATTCTTTATTACTATTATTATTATTATTATTATTATTATTATTTATCACTGTTATTTTCTTCCTTTCTCTCTTATTAAACTGTTCTTATCTCAACCCACGAGTTTTACTTTTTTTTTCCCAATTCTCTCCCCCATCTCACTGGGTTGGGGGGAAGTGATAGAGCGGCTGCATGGTGCTTAGTTGCTGGCTGGGGTTAAACCACAACAGACTGCAGCAGCCACTTAGAGGTATCCTGAATTGTGTTTAAAATAAAACTGAAGATAGGCTAGTGATGGACTGCCACAGTTGGCTGGACACAGGGAACCACCAGCATTTACCAGAGATTTTTTTCCTACATGAACCCTTTTGTTGCTTAGAATTTTGCACTACCTTTTCCTGGACTCTTCCTACTCCCTAGGAAAGGGGTGTTTCACACTTCTGTATTCTTTGCGGCATCATTGTTATCAGGTATGTCTTTTATTTTATTAGCCAGTATCATGGTTTCTGTTTTTGCTACTAAATAAAAACGTATGTTCACATGTGCATATGGGCATTGTTTTCTTATCATCTACCTCATTAGTTACAGCAGTAAGAGCAAATTAGGCATATCTGAGAATGTAGTGTTACAATCATTTACCATAATTGGTTTCAGGAGTTCCCAACATTGTATTTCACCTATCTCACAGTCACAGCACTGCTTCAAAAGTGAAAAAAGCATGATGGCTGTTTCTTTATTTAGTAAATGATCTATGCTTGCTATGCTGTAAATAGCTCCACAAACTTCATATCTTAAAAGCAATTTTTTTTTCCCAAGGGACTCTGAAAGCAATGAACAAATACATTATATTTGACTTGTCCAAAACTGGTTTTGTGCTTTAGACACCTGTTCTGTTCAGTTAGAGGCCCTTTTCTCTGACTGTCCATACTGTAATATGACGGATACTTAGTTTGTAAGGGACCTATGGAGATCTCTATAGTCCAGGCTGTTATTCAAAGCAAGGCTAGCTTCAGAGTTAGGTCAGGCTGCTCAGGAATATTGTTGCAATATTTTAGGATAGCGTGCACCCAAAATGACAGGGGTAGCAAGTTAGATTTGAAGCAATGTAGTGCCCTGGTGTAGGGATTAGATGGGGATGTCTTAGAATTGTCCTGGAATTGGCCTTATGTCCAGAGCTTGGATAAGCTAGGGGAGAGTTTGCAGATATAATTAAGGAAAATGAATATCTGACTTATGAAAAAAGACAAAAATTCTGGAAATAATTAAAAAAATCTGCAAGGATGTAAATATATGAGTTATGACAAAGTAGAATGGGAATTTAATATGGGATATGACTATATGAAATGAGGTGAACTTTTAATAGAAAAAATAACCAAAGGATTATCAAGAAGCAATAGCTGCTAACGCCAGGGAAATTGTAAGGCTGTACTCTAGGAAGAGAGGAGTCGTCTCATGACAACAGCAATGTGAAAAGGAAACCCAGCTATGGGGAGAGACTGACTGTCAGTATCTTGGTTACTGCTGTTCTTGCTGCGCAGATGTCAACAGCAGCAGTATGAAGGAAAAAAATAGGGTGCTAAAGTGCTGAAGGTTTTTTTATGGTTACACTAGGAAAGCATCATATGGTGTAAGAAAATCTCAGGGACAATGAGTTAGACAAGGTCAGTTCTCTTTGTTACCTTCCATGTGTTCATCTTAGTCATGCAAAAAGGAAAAAGGAAGATAAAAAACGAAAGATGTAAAACACAAACCCGAATCATTTCCAGCAGGGTGAGACCTTTACATATTTGTGGTCAGGACCGTAAGATTGCTTCTTTAGCATACTGTAACAGAACTGCTCCCTGCACCTCGAGGATGTTTTGATTTTCGTCTCTACGTTAAAATGGAGTAAGTGTACCTGCACAGGTATATAATCTTGCTATTACATGGCTGTGTATGTGAAATTACATTTGACTTTTTAGATGGTCTGAGACTTGTTGGCATGTAGAAACAATGGAAAGGAGGAGGTGGGGTAGAAATATCCCATAAAACATTCTTCTCACCTTGCAGTCTACTCCAGCTTCCATTCTACTAAAAAATAATCATAAAATCTTTCCAGCACATGCAGGCCCATTTGTTTAACCACTAAAATCAAACAATTACATGAAACTTATTTACCTAATGCCTTGCACCCGGAGATTCTGTTTGAAGTGGTTTTATACCAGTTGAAAGCAGAACAAGTCTCAGATGATCACCTTTAGAAGTCAGAGATGTAATAAGGCTAATAACATGTCAGAAAGGAGACTAAGGATTAAAGTGATGAGACAGGCATTTAGGCAGGTGGTGTCTTACTGAAGCAGGTGTGGAAGCTGATGTTACTGAAGGTATTGAAGCTGATGCTGGAAGACAGTGGAGACAGCTCATTTATAACAGGTGCAGGATTTGTGGAATCACAGTGCCCCTTGAAGACTGTTAAATACAGCAACAAACACACACAAAATGTGTTGTTGGACTGCTTGACATCAGGCTGGTGTCCCTGCAGATCCCTCCTGCAAGTCTAAACTTCATGGTCAAACATAACAAAACCTGCAAAAAACCCCCAAATAGATGGGTTGTGTTTTTGGAGCATGCTAAAGATTAGGAATCCACTCCCCCACTTTTTATTCGCATCGACATTCTCCTAAGTGCATAGCTGAACTTAGCTATGCCAAACCTGAGAGATGGCATGAAACAGACTTGAAAGTAGCACTGCCACTTAAACATCGCATTCCTGAGCAATAAGTTTAGAAAGTGGTTGCAGAAGTTTCTTGTAAGCCTGATTGATACAGGCTGTAACTGATACAGGCTGTTAGAAAAGTAGCTCAGTGCCAATTCACTGAAATAATAAAATATTGTTCAAACAGTCCCTGGTCAAACCCCATTACTTTCAGAAGGGTAAAAAATTATTATACATTGTCAGAAAACACCATTCTGCTTATTACCCAAGTAATTGGAAACAAACGGCTGATGTTTGGGCAAATAATGATAAAGACTTTGCATGTGACACAATAATTGTGAAAAAAAAATGTGTGTCAAATCTATTGTGGAGATGTAAAAGTGAAACCCCCCCCACAGGATTATTGTGTGTAGCGATATCATGACCCTGTTAGGGGGCTACAGTTTCAAAAGAGCACCTCTGATTTTTCTTGCACTGTTTGTATCAGTTTGCATAAACATACATTTTCACAACCCAGCCAAAATGTCTTCTCCAAGCAGCACTCCTTGTTAACTCTCAGTCACACAACATCCATCCAGCAATCCTCAAACATCCCTTTATGTTCACACTCACCACAATGAAAAAATATGCTGATGGATTAGCAAAGCTTACTCCCCTGCAACATTTCAGTTCTGAAGTGAAGTTCCTGCGGTGGAAACACGCGGGAGGATTTTAGATTAGAAAAATGCAAAGACAGAGAACATGGTGCTGTGGTTCTGCATTCCCCATCACATGCTGCCAGGTGGCATGGGCTCCTGCCATTGGGATACCTGCTTGATACCCTGCTCAGGGATGCCCCAGCCCCAAAACTCTGTCCACTCTCCGTAGAGACGTACCCAGGGCGAGTCCTGGGACATCAGGGTAAGCGGAGCTGGGATTCATGGTACTTTCCCAGCAGAAGGGGTAGTTAGGAGATAGCTTGAGACTTCTCCTGCCCATGCACTTTCTGGCCTAATAAACTGTAATCTCTTCTCTGTCCATCCCCAAAAAGAGGAAAAAAAAAAAGAGCTGCAGCAATGGATGAGTCATGTACCTGAAACCCATGGATCTGAAGCACCATCATTGAAAAAAGAAATGGAGATCTGTTTGGTCTCCTGGCTTTCTCTCCTTTGTGATCCTGCTCAAATGGCAGTTTAGAAAAGGGACACCCTTGGATATTCACAGTGACAGGTAAATGGCCTGTTCTGTTCTCTTGGGACCGCTGTGCACTTTTAGAATTGATTTGCTTTGAATGCCTGGTTTATAAAACTCTGTAGGACTACAGAGTCCTAAGTATAAGTTGAAGAAGAAAGCAACAGATGAGGAAGCTGCCTGTGTGTTGAGTGTGCCCATATTCATATATGCAGGGTAGCCAGCCATATGTGGTATCTGTCTATACTGACTGTAATTGGAGGCTGTGAAAGACAGCACTACAGACTGCAGGAGAGCTTTCCACTGCATGTGAAATGCCTGGCTGTCATACTGCATCCAACAAAGCAAGAGTGCTTTGTTCCCTTGAACTATTTTCATGCTTACCATTTCAGCACTTGACCAGAGCTTAAGCATTACAGGACAATATTTCTGATGGATATTTTGATAAAGGTATACTTAACAGAAGAGGTCTTTGATTTGAATAACCATATCAAACACCTCTTCTGATTAGGAGGCAGAGTTTTGTCTTACACAGGCCTTTTTAGGCGAGGCTTTCTGTTTTAGTTACTTTCACAAATTCACCTTCTTGTTGTACAACACCTTCAGGTCCCATTCATTTTGTCCTAAACTTGCTGTCTGGGGTCCTCATTTCAGTATCGCTCTTCAGAAATGCAATTGACTTTAAGTACTACTCTACTCTTCAGGTCATTTAATTGCAGCGAATTGAGCTCTTCTGAAGGTGACAGCTCTGCAAATTCAAAGAGTTCTGATCAGTTCAGAAAAATTGCTTTCAAACATAACTTCCCCTGACATTACAAAACCTTCTGTTAAAACTTTTTCCATTTTCCAGACTATCATTCTGTTTCTGAATATAGATTTCTTTCCTTTGTGTTCCAGCAACAATTTTTAACTTCCCACTTCTGCCCCCTGCCCCCGCCTCATCTCACAAACTGCTCCACTAAATTTCAGGCCGTTATAAGGACACTTTTTTGCCTTTCTCCCCAGTTCAACCCTGCGCACTTGTATGGCCTTTTGTAATTCCTCTTCCACAGCTGCTAGCATTACCTGGGGAGATGCAATGCCCTTTTCCCTCTGGAGCCTGCCTCTTTTTTAACTCAGAGCAGCACGGACTGGAATGAAACGCCCTCATGCCTTCATCCAGCGGGGCTTTGCATGGAGGAAAGCTCTACCTTTCACCCAAAACTACGACAAACATCAGCCATCAGAAAACATAAGCAGTGCAACCCCATGCACTGCAAAGCCTGAGCAGAGCGTAGAAGTAGCTCAGAGGAAGGGAATCCAGCTCAGAGGAAGGGAATCCAGCTCAGGGTCTGCTGTTGCAGGGTGGCTCAGTCACCCTTGGCTGCTGGCCAGTCACTGTCCCTGAAGAAGGGCAAGGGTCTCTAACCAGAGCTGTCAGCCCTCTCAGCTGCACCCTGTTAGGGGCTTTGCCCTGCTTGGTGTCTGCCTGGCTCTTCCTGCCTGTTCAGGCAGAGCAGGGAAAGCAGTGTCCTCCCTGCAGGCAGGGCAGCCAGCAGGATGCTGCTGCCGAAAGGGGCATCTGACCCTGCGGGTCTCTTCCCCCCTTGGCCTCTGCCTGCAATAAGATGGGGCCTGCAGGCCAGCAATGGGTTTGGGAGTGAGAAGTGAAGTGGCAAAGCAGTGACTGCCTCTTGTGCGAAGGAAAAGAACTGAAAAACAGGGTTCTCTTTTTTCATGACAAATTCTGTGAATTTTTCCTTCTTCTATCATTGATCCTGCATTACCAACATTCATGGTTACAGATTTCCTGTTCCTCGGAGCTCTTCTTGCTAACTCAGAAAAAAATAGTGCAGGATACAAGAGAGGGCTCACAGCTGTGGCAGCAGTTGGAAGTTTGTGTATCCCAGAAGAGCAGCAACTAGCATCTTGAAAGGCGTATACATATGAGGTAATGTAGTAACAGCAACAGCAGGGTAGCAAGATGAACAATTTCTATTGTTCTATCGTGCCTTCCCCATCCCTTTCTGTACTCTTTCAGATCTAGATTTTTAAGTTTACTTTCAGATTTTTCTTTCCAATTCTTTCCAATATTTACTAGCACAGTTATAGGTGTGGGTTTTTTTCCATTGGTGTTTGCAGTTGGATGGGTAAGAGCAAGAGGAGCACATTCATGTAAATATCACGATTAGCAAACCAGTCTGCATTAAACCTGACTTATCTCTTTACGTGCAAAATCTCAGGCATACATCAGGAGGGCCTTGGGGAATTGTGACCCAGACAATATGTTTTTAAAATGCTGCTGCCATACAACTGTGGCTGGATTAGGAAACTTCCCAGTACAGCTAGGGAGCCAGATTGCAAATTCTTTCTTGAAGGAAGGTCACCTTCGATTCTGTTTTCCCAAGTCACACTCCAGACTGCTTTTTACCCTCCACTGCCAACCCATGCCATCTTGTGTAGCTTTCCCCCTTCAACTTTGCCTTTACAGCTTGTAACCTCAGTTGGTATCTCATGCTCCTTCAGTGCACATTAAATAAATACACATTTTGTTTTCTTACACAAAACAAAGGCTGCAAACTTCTTTCTCTTGCAACCAAGAATATTATCAATAATAGAAGCAATGCATCTGAAGGTGTTACTGAAACTAATGTGTTTTAAAAGCCCTGAAAAAAAAAAAAATCAAAGCACAGCACTATTAGGCAATTAGAAAAGGTGCTAAATCAACTCACTAGGCAATCTTCACTATCAGACACAACTGACATTGGAAGAAATGGAAAGAATGCTAATTAGTAATTAAATAGGGCTGCTGGGATTCAAAATCGGGGAGACCCTCTGTAGCAGAGCAGGGGAGAACTGATCTTTTCATTACAGAACCTGGTGTTTACTCAGGCAACTGAATCCAAGCTACACAGGAACAATATAAAAGAATTGAAGAGCAATGAAGGCTGCTCTCTGCTGCATTTCTGTGTATTTTTAAATCTGAAATGAATAATAGATGATACCATTCTATACAAATATGTACCAAGCAGCAGCTAGTACCAGAACACTGACCAGCTCAGTAACTGTAGCTCCAGCTTCTTGAGCTGATTATCAGAGATGTTGAGCACAACCAGCTCCTGTTGATGCCTGGTGAATTTCCATGTGCTTGACATAAGTTAAAGAGGAAAAAAATCAGAATAATTCATATCATCTTGTTTAGTCACAGCCCCTAAAACAATGATTGCTACAAATGTGATTTTGTAAAATAAAATAAAAGCCAGACTAACATAAACCAGTAATTTATGTGTCCCTTTCCCTATAGTCTCTTGGCTACAGTAGTCAAGAGATTTAGCAGATATAAGAGTGAAAATGTAGAAAGGTATAGGAGAGTTTCGGAGGGGAAGCAGGAATCAGACAGGCTATCCCCTGCTTGCTCATTTACACATAAAAGTATCAGATTTGCAGGCATGGCAGATGTATGTGCTGAATGCAGTGGGTAACAGGGCACACAGTTTTCTGGAATGGAATCTGCGTGACAACAGTAGAGATAATCACACAACTGTGGTCTCCAGCTTCTTTAAGTATCTTGAGCACAATGTTATTCATTTCAGTGGAGATATACCCAATGTAGCTTGTGGTAGCCAAATATGGGGAGCAACCTGACCATTTCAGTAATAATCTGCAGCATATGAATTGAGGGTATTCTCTCTCTTTTATCATGTTTATCATTATCATTATTATGTTATTGTCTAAAACAACATCTGAGGGAAAACCATGCACACACCCTTGCTTAAACGAATAATATTTAACACAAAAGCACCCATGCCCTGAGATGCATGCATTCATGAAATGAAAGATGACTCACAGAAGGGGGTCACTATAAAGCAATATTATTTGTGTTTTTTATTAGAACCTGGTGCTCTACTGCTAGACAACAACATCATTCACAAGGGAATAAGAGCTCGTGGGCATATGAATAGGGAGTGTTGTACAATTACAGAAACACCTGTGCTAAATAACCTTGTGCTCATCCCCTAGGAGAATCTGCATGCTCAACAGCCCTGAAATTTCTCATGTGTATATTAAGCTGCAGTATAAAAGCATGGTGTGGTAATGCAGGCTAAAAAAAATTCTTCAGGGGCATATATATATAAAACCTATGTTTTTACCTCAGTTTTTTTTCCTCTTAAACACCGCCTGCAGTCTTAAGGCACGTTTTACTTCTCATAACATAGAGAGACCTCCCTCTACATAAGAAACCTTGTTTTTCATCATAACAAGCACAGCATCATGCCCTGGTGGAAAGAAAATGATCCTTACTGATTTTCAGCATCTGAGGGTCTAGCCTTCTTGTGGGGGTATTTGCTGGAAACCAGTCCAAAGCATGCCAGAACAATGGTGATCCTGATACTGCTTCTTTGGATAAAAGAGGTGTTTCTTCTTCTACTAATTTTTCAGAGCTTCCTGCATTTGTGAGCTTCTGGAAAACTACCTGCCAGAATGAGTAATACTACAGAAAGGTTACTGGCAGCCCCCAAGGCAAAAGACATTTGATTAGGGATCTGACATCTTTCAAACACTCATATATCATCATACAGGCACAGATATTTCAGTCTCAAGTGATGCTTAGCACTAGCAATTAGCTCAGCATGTGCTCACACACATTCAAGTGCACACACAAAGACTGGGTTGCAGGTTTCTCTGTAACAGTGCAGACACAGCTTGGTTGGATGCCAAATTAAAGCAAGACAGAGCATCCTTCACGGGTCACTGTTTGGCCTAGAGTATGTTATAAATCTCCCACTGGCTTCAAGTTGTTCTATTTAAGCACAGGAGATTGCTATAGCAATGATCATTTATAAAGGCAGGGCTTCCATTCCTAAAAACTACTGACCTGTGTCTGTCCTGTTTAAACCACAGAATGACCCTCCCTAAAATGTACGGGAAGTGCAGAAGGAGATTTGCTGTCACTCTGCTACAAATCAGTTTAATAGACCACAGTCATGTGCATTCCCCCCTGTTTTCCCCCTTCTTGTCCTCCAAGATGATGTCTCTTGAAAGGTGTTCTTGCATCTAATATACAGAAGGGAATTTAGAGGAGACTTTGATTTTGGATTTAATGGAAACACATGATGTCAGACAGCATTAACCATATAGTCCTTAGCACAGGGTTGGACAAGTTAGAGAACAAAAAGATCAGATCAGTAAGTCCACCCAATTGGCAGGGCAGCATATAATCTCTTGAAGAAGTATGCAGAGGTTTCCAAGCAGGTATGATACAGGACTTTATGCAGGGGAAAAGGCAGGAAATTAGGATTTTCCAGCTGATCCATGCACATGGCTTCAGTAAGACTGAATTTGCAGTGACATGGTGTGGGCACCAGATCTGGAGCAAGAACCTGTGTTGGAGGGCCACAGCCAATACTAGTGACAGCTCCTGTGCCTAGTGACAGGCAAGAGTCTCTTCTGTGTTCTGGAGTGTGAGAGAAACGCAAAGGATCCTGTGGTTATGAAGCTGTCCCTGTTAAGCTGCTCTGTGGCCAAGAAGTTTCCCCTATTTATGACTTGGAGCAGGTCACTTGGTGTTTATCTACATGCCTCAATTTCTCAACTCTAAATGCCACTGCTGTCTACGCCAGGAGATTTTATAAAGAGGTATCTCAGTTACCAAAGGCTGATATTACTTTACTGATATTACAGTTCCACTGCCATGCTGTGGATCTTGGGCACTGACAATGCTACCAGGCTAACTGAAAATTTGTTGTTGGACTCTTGGGGTGGCCACTGGAGCAACACTTCCACTAATTTTAGTAGTACAACAAATAAGTTGTAACACAAACAGCCTGAATTCTCCCTACACATCTTTGAGTAGCCCATGCTAACCTTTACCCACTATTTTTCAGGGCCACAGACTAAAATCCAGTAGCAGTTAAAGGATGAACAAAGTTTAAACAGCTACCTGTATCAATATTAGAGGCTGTTAGAAATTATTCTGAAACTAATTAGCATCCCCGAAGCAAAAACTCAAGCTGAAAATGGAGTAGGTCATACCATCAAGTCAATTTGAACAGCAAGTCAGATCTTTATTTAATATGAAATTTATGAACTCTCCAGTAGTCCAAAGCCAAATCTTCCAGATGGATATCACCTTCCACAGGGAATTAGGAGAGAACTACAATTTAGATTTTCACTTTGCAATGGGCAGAGACCGGGGGAGCACTTGACTAGCTCATCTACCATCACAGCAGTTTGGCCTGCCCATACAGAAAATATACCTTGTAAAAGCAACTTTTTTTTCCCCTTCTCTCCCACAGTGTAAGTCAAATACACAGCTTTTACAAGGAATAGAAAGGCAACATATTGCTGTGATAACAGGAAAACTGTAATGGCTTTGCACTTACAGCAAACTAAGGGGAGGACAACACAGCTTATTTAGCAGTTTTTCTACTTTCACCTCCATTAAAAAAAGATAGTAGGAGGAGAAATTTGAAGTGTAGGCACAAATAGCCAATCCATATTCTGTTTGGAAAGTAAGGGCAGGTAGAGGTTTTTGTGTGGAAGATTTAAAACAGAAGAAACAACTTTTCATTGTTCTAACAAGCAGCCTCTTTGGTACATCAGATAGCAGAGTCAGAAGGATGCTTGCAGAAAAAGTGAAGACAACAGTCTGTGATCACACCATTTCTTCAGTCGGACTTTTAACCTTCCTTTAAGTTCCGTCTCAAAGTCAGTGCTGTAAATTAGTTTTACTCATGCATCTGCACATGTGTTTGTACACCTTAGGTTTGTGAGGCTTTAAAAATCTTGCCGATCTTTCCCCTGTCCTGTGCCCAGATGGGTTCTAGCATCACTCTTCTTTCTGTATTTGGTGTATGGAGTAGTACCAGTTACCTCTTGCTTACATGCACCCTACTGATAAGGATAAAAATGTAGTCAATTCCATTTTGTCCTTTCCCAGCATGTGGGTTTTTAAGTGTTACTTATTTTTAGGGGTTGTATTTATTACTAACTGGCCCAATAATATTTAAATCTGGATCTTCCTTATTTCTGTATTTCTGAGGCATTTATTGTCATCCACCCAGTAGGTAAGACTTTTCTAACTCCAAACTTCCAAATTTTCATGAAAAACCTCCTAATAAATTCTGCAGGGAAAGTCTCATATCATGCTTCCTTTTAGAAGGGACACCCTAGTCAAGAAGTAGTAACTTTGTAGCCTTTATTGGTACAGCTCTTTTTCTGTACCAGTAATTCATGCCACATCTCTTCAAGAGGTACATTCTTGATGATAGACCTGTATTTGTCTGCATGTTGCTGATTTATGAATTCAGCTGTAGCTGGCTTAAATTGTACCTTAAAAAATTGTACCTTAAAAAATTCTTAAACAATTTAAGAATTGTTTCTTAAAGGCAGAGGTATGATGCCAAGAAATTCTCATCTTATTACTTGACAGTGCAGTGTCCTTATACTAAAACTAAGAATTACTTCTGAGTCTGAAAGTTTGGTGTTTATTCTAACTGTATCTATTGGAAAGAAACAAATACTACCTCTCAGGCAGACCTTACATTTTGAAAACTTTGCTCTTCTGGCACATAGTAATACATGCTGGAGACTAAATTAATTTTGTGTTCCTTAGCTGTAATTATTTTGTTTTTTTGCATGTGTACAAAACCCAATATAACTTCAGAACACTAGGGAGGCTTTGGGAAATATATTTGATAGGGGTGCTGACAGAAAAAAATGAGGAAGGAATATATGATAAAAGTTAACATTCATTGTCTTTTATAATGAAAGATGTTTGCATAAATTGTCAGGGAAGCTCGCATTGTTCATGAGCATGATAGAAAAAGAGCTTACTTCTGTTTGCTTCCAAGATTTTGGTAATTGATGTATACCTTTAACCTTGCAAGGAAAACTGGTTTTGAAAAGAAAGAGACAAGTTAACTTTTCCAGACAAAGCAAAAGTCTAAAGCTTATGGAGGGATGATATAATGGAAACCAGTTTTAAGATTATTTTCCAGAATAGCCTTGTTTATGAAACATGATTTTTTTTTAAGCCAAAAGAATAGCAGTCTTAGCAACACTAGGAGTGTGAGGAAGCCAGGAAGTGTAATGTTTCTAGCTTTCTTCATGCAGGCTAGGATATATTTTGACCTAGGGTGGCTTTTCACTCAAGAGATCCATTTGCAAAACTTCCAGCAACTGAGTTTTATTGTCAGATAATAAATTGCTCCATGTCCTGATTGTTGAACTTTAACTGAGGATACCTATTGTGTGTTGTTTAGATGTGTTGCAATTATTTGAGAGAGCTTAAAGGCATTGCCAAGTTAAACCCAAACCCTTTCTTCTCCTATGAGCCAAAGAGAGTGTGTAACATGTATGTCTATAGATCCAGCCCTTGCTCCTACACCCCCACTCAAGTGACTTAACGAAATGAGTCTACTTTGAGTCCCTGCCCAACTTACAGCTTGGGGCTTCAGCTCCAGAACAGCTTTCCAGTGTCATCGTCATGCAGCAATCAGGGCTAGTAAGAGGAAACTGTCTGCTATTCCCTGTATAATTGTCACTCTCTGCTAAAGTGGTATCTCATGCAGAACTTCAGAGGTGTGAGAAAATAAACCTTGACAACTTTATTAAACGGAGGACATAACCTCAGTGAAACTGGTTTTTTTTGAGGGGGACGGAGCTGAAAATATTCCTTACTGAATATTGAGACTGTATGGTCAGGCTTAAAACCATTCTGATTAAGGAGAAAATGCTGATTCATTTCCATTTTCTGTCATGGTTATTATTTCCAGGGAGTGGTTTATGACACAGCTGGCACCAATACTCACAACCATATACAACACATCAACACAATGGATGTATCATTTTGACTGGCCCTTGCTTGAGTTATTGTAATGCCTGCTGGCATTGTCTTGTTACAGGAGGTTTGTGTCAGCAGTTCTGCTTCTGCATAAGCCCATTTGTTCAGGGGATTATAATAACTCAGCCGTAAACATTATTCTGGGGTTGAATTATTATTATTAGCAGAAGTAATACTAATAACATCTTAAATTTATTTTGTGCATTTCAACTACAAGAATCTCCAGGCACTTCAATGGATGTGCAGAGAGTATCATAACTTTACCAATCCCCAAGCATAAGTACTTTTCAGGATAAAACAAAACAGTTACTCTGAACTAAACCCAGAAATCTTTCATGGGGAAGGAAACATGTTTAACACTTTCTTATGAGCAAGAAGCCAAGTTCATTTGTCTGCATGCCCATCCCTCTTAAATATGCAGTGAGACCAAGATTGCATACAATGAATTCCTAATCATGAGTGCTTCTTAATTTCAACTTTTATGTTAATGTAAAAAAATTATGCAGTGTGTGATGCATTAAGGTTTATGTGCTTAACAAAACCTGTATTCCTAACAATTACTATTTTATGGATAGGTCAAAATCAAATTGCTTAGAAATTAAGCAAGAAATACTCATTTGCCTGCCCAAATTGATAGTCAGGGGAGAAACCAAGTGGATATACAGGAGACTTGTGAAGCAGGCTTAAATCAGTCTGTCTAAGGGAGCAAAAGAATTGGGGATCAAAGAAGCATCTACTCTTCTGCTGTGAACTCTCCTTAAGGAGACAAGTCTGATAGCCCCGGTACATACAACACTTTGTCTATACATTATTGGACTTACACCATCAAGATAAATTAAGTCATTTCTACAAAAGCCCAAAGGACTGAAAGTCTCACATTAAAAACTGGCTGCCTGGAAAAGCTGTGATGCATTGGACGCAAGGGAGAATGTTTGGCATCCATAATCATGTAACCACCAGTAAGCTGAGAAGTAAGACAAGACTGGAGAAGTGGAGAAGATTTAGGCAGGGAATATTGGACTTTTCCCATAATGAGATAGATCCCAGTTTCTCCAGGCATGACAGCCAGCCTGTGATCTACAATAGGGCAAAGCCAACCAAATGACCACAGTGGTTCATTCTCCTGCAGTGATACTGGAGCTGGAGCAGGGATAGACAGGGTAAGGCCCTCCTTTCCTGCCCAGGAAGCAGAGCTGTAGCAATGGTCACACTATGCATTGGTCTGCAAGGACCTACTATAATTCCAGGTTTTGCAAATGTAAGCCTATTAAACCTTGTAACAGTCAGGAAAACTCACTTCAGTCTATTACAGAATAAAATGTGAGAAGCTAAGGTCATACTTTTCTAACACAAATGTGCAATAACGTCCTGTTTTTAAAATGCCTAAAGAAAACAGAATGACTTTGGACACATGCTGTCACTGGAGCTGCAGTGCATTGAATTGCAGCCTGTGATGAAGACACGAATTCATAAGACCACAGAATGATCCATGAACGTTTTCTCTGGGAATGCAGGAGCTGTGTGAACCTCTGTTTAGTCTGTCTACTCGAATGGCAGTCTCTGCTCAAGCTGCCATAGGGAGCACTTCATCCAGACAGTATTTCTTTGGGATCCAGGATGGGCATCCCATCTATACAGGATCCTTGAGTTAGTTAGATATCTTGTTCCTGAATACCCCCACAATGAGGAATATACAGACCCAGATTTAAAATGTTCAGACTAATCTCAGACGATATCCTTTACGGAAAAGGAAACTGGATGATAAAACAATTTTAAATTTACCACTAAAAGAAGATCACTGGTCTAATATCTTCCTTTTTACTATTAAAATAATGAGAGAAGATTTAGGAGATAGAATTGATATCCATCTATAGTCTAACTTGACTCCTTGATGCTAAAAACCTCTGGGCAAAATTTCATGGCTGATGATAGTTAAGAGGTTAAACTAGATAACCATAATGAATCTTTCTGGTCTTGAGCTGTATTATTTAATTTTAAAAGCATACAGAATTCCTTTGACTACAGCAGTCAGTGCTGAAGTATTTGATGCACATGCACAAATTCTTTGCTGCAATCTAGTCTAGCACTTGAACCTGCTGTTAACATAAAGTTCAAATCACTCCCTGCTCCAAAAGGTTGTGTAGTTTCAAATTCAAATTTAAATCATTCTTAGCAGAATAATAAGATGAAAGAAGGGAAGCAAAGAAAGACATTTGATAGTGTACCTGTCACATTCCCATATCACACTCATTGATATTGGCTTGATAGAGCTTTCTGAACACATAACAATTTAAAAAAAATTAAAACACCTTCATAAGCTCTCAGGAGGAGCAACAAAGTTCTCATCTTTAACCAGATGAAGATGTTTGCTAAAGAAGAAATACTCTTTTACAGCTGTCTGGTTATGGGCAGTGTCTCTGCCTGAGGTGACATTTCCTGGCCTTGGATTTTTTTTAAGCCATAGCCACAGTGACTTCAGTTTACAAGCACTTATTATAATAATGAATGTTGCAGTCATGCTGAGGAAGGCATTTTATTGTAGAGGATATTCTATTCCTGTTATGAACAGCCAGCGGTCCCTATATCTTGGCTAATTCTTCAGACCGTTAGAAATGTCCAAGCAGCTAGCCAGCACAACTTCATTAAACCTCTGTAAGGAACAATTGTCATCCCCATTATCTATTATCCCAGTTATCCCTTACTACTCTGTTACCCACCTGTCTGTTTTCAAATATCACTTTTAAAGCCACAGATGAGAGGCTTAGCAGCCGTGGATATGTGACCATGGAAACTGCTGCCCCTGGCATACCAGATCAAACACACACCAGGGTAACCCCAGCCTAACAGCAGCCAATGTTCCCTTTTATGCTATAAAATATTTGAGACAGTCCACCATAAAAATACACACCCTTATTTCATATTCTTATGTCAGTTACTATTAAGTTCAGGGTGTTCTCAAAACAGGACAAAAGAGGGAAGTCTAATCCTTGGGAAGGCATACTCTACCAGAGCAAATACCTTACTGAGCTCAGTACTGCAAGATCAGAGTTTAAAGAGTAGACCATTAGGTGGTCAGATTTAAGGGTCTTTAAACACATAAGAAATGCAGAGAGATACCCAGTTTCTACTGAGAGTCCATGGGACTAGTTTTATTAGTCCCTGAATATGCAGGAGTACTTTAATTCCTTTATGTTTGGCCAAAGAGGACTGGAAGATTGTAGGTCAAATATTGGAAATGTAGCTGCTTTTTTTTCTTTCTTTGGACTACTAAGATAGTTAGTGTTTGGCCATGTCTTTTGCATCAGTATATTTTCTGAGCTTCACAGCAATTACCTCTTCTAGTTAGGAGTGCTGTTTTCTTCAGAATCCCCAATATAGGAAGCTTCTTTAAAATAGAAGCATGTCTGAAATACGTTTCAGACCAGAGTTTTGATAAATGAAAACTGAATTTTGTCTCTTTTCTAATGAGATTAATGAGATAATCCAATATCATCAGACAGTCAAGCATTCACTTCGTAGTTCCTGTTTTATGCAATAAACTTGTCCTGGGTTTCACAACAGGCTTATCTTAAACATCTCTTTCAGTGAAATTACTAGCTGCCTATTTGAAAGTAGTGCTCAGGATATCTTACCAACAGAGGGCAAGAAAGCTTATTATATGCTCTCTAAGACATTGCTGTTTCCTCAAGGCACACATTAGTGTCCCCAGTTCACCACCAAATTTCAGTTTCAGTGCATTGGTCCAGTCACTCAAACTAATGAACTTGTCTTGCCAAGTATTACAGTGCTTCTGCCATCACATTACCAGCATATGGCTGGTGGCAAATAACCTAGCTATTATTTGCACATCTGCTGAGTAATATTACGTTAAAACATTACATGCACAATTATGTTCAATTATATTAAACAAATCTATTTCACGTAATACTGAATCTCCAGGGCTTGCACATATTTAGTTACAGGAAGTTTAGTGTAGGGTAGCAGATGTTGATGATTTTTTAATCGGATAATATGTTTAAAATGTCAAGTGCACAACAATAATTTCATAACAGATATTCATTTTAAGCAAATAAATAAAAGTCAAAATTTTTTACTTTTAAAGACATCAGAGGAGTTGCACAAAATTCAACATGCCAACATCTAGTCTTGAACACATGTGAGCAAGCAGGGCATTTTTTCAGACTGCAGACAAATAAGCAATGTCTCTGCTTTCATTTTGGAGTCATTCCCAAACTTGTTTGCAACACGACTTGAATGTACTAGGTTCCCTTCTCCCCTTTCCATTCTGTCCTGGTTTCAGCTGGGGTAGAGTTAACTGTCTTCCTAGTAGCTGGTACAGTGCTATGATTTGAGTTCTGTATGTGAAGAATGTTGATAACACTGATGTTTTCAGTTGTTGCTAAGTAGTGTTTAGACTAAAGTCAAGGATTTTTCAGCTTCTCATGCCCAGCCAGTGAGAAAGCTGGAGGGGCACAAGAAGCTGGCACAGGACACGGCCAGGGCAGCTGACCCAAACTGGCCAACGGGGTATTCCATACCATGTGACGTCCCATCCAGTATAGGAACTGGGAAGTGGGGGCGGGGAATCGCCGCTCGGGGACTAGCTGGGTGTCGGTCAGCGGGTGAGCAATTGCACTGTGCATCATTTGTACATTCCAATCCTTTTATTATTGCTGTTGTCATTTTATTAGTGTTATCATTCTCATTATTAGTTTCTTCTTTTCTGTTCTATTAAACCGTTCTTATCTCAACCCACGGGTTTTGCTTCTTTTTCCTGATTTTCTCCTCCATCCCACTGGGTGGGGGGGGAGTGAGTGAGTGGCTGCGTGGTGTTTAGTTGCTGGCTGGGGTTAAACCACGACACCTTCCAAAGTTGTCTTATCTGTTTATCCTTTTTCCTTTGCATGGAGCTTTCCTATGTCACAGATTTCACTCATGCATTTTCTTTTGCTCAGAGTCTCTTTCTGAAGGGATTAACACAAACAGTGGGATTGGGTCAGTAGAACATCCACTTGTAAGGTGCAAAATGCATTCCTTTTTTTTATATCTTTCCCCCAGCCCTCATCCCCAACTTGTATATGCTATCCTGGCTGGTCACATTGTGTTAGCAGTCTGGCTAACACAATACAGAGCATTAAAGCCAGAAGTTTTCATCAGGGAGGACAGAGGCTTGGTTGTGATATGTAGAAAATAGCATCCTAGTGCTTATCACCCAACTGAATAAGGGATCTGTGATCAGTGAATAGTGATAATCCTTTAGGATTTAATCCTACAAGATGTTTCACACTCCTACTTCATCAGCTGCTATAAATGCACAACAGTATATTTCACAATTCAACTTCATCATACCAGCTACCAGAAAGTACTATCACTACCCAGTTTCATGCACTTATAATCCTTGCCATACCTGTGGGGTGTTTAGTCCTTGGTTTTCCTTCTGAATCACAGGTGGGATTGTGTGGTAATGCTGAAGCTTGTATTCCAGTCCAGTTACAGGAAAACCCAGAATGGACCTGTTTATAACTATATTACCACCTGATATTGCAAAATATATTTGTGAATAGTATGTATGTATGGAAGCAAAGTACTTTTTCAGGAAAATACTGGCTTTTTTGGAATACACCCATTACACAGCACAGTAAAGATCTACGGCCTTCAGTACCTTGGGTCTCAGGAAGCCCAAGTGGGAGGCAGGGCATCCTTTGCAAGACTGTAGACTCACTGGAAGTAATGGAAAAGATGTGCAAGTAAGACCTCTTTCAGTCCATGAGGGATCAAAAGCCAGATGAAAAAAATTAGAAATTCAGCCCCTCATCCTTCACCCACTCTAATAAAGCAATAACCCAGTGAACATTAAACACCTAAGTCACAGGAGCTGAAAACTGGTGCACTCTTATCATGCTGAAGGAAACCCTCCATTTCTCAGTCAAAACACTGCAGAAAGGGCAGATACCAAGGGTAGACTTATTCCATAAGTGGCAGAGAAAACTCTTTTCTTTTGAGACCACCCGTGCCAAGTAGGGCTTTGCAAACTATAATACACCCATGCCAGATACTCCCTGTCACATAACTTTTTGCCATACCCCCCAAAAAAACATAAGGCAATGAAGCTTTATAAGAAATTTTGTACATGTGAATCCTGGTCACTATGACTAAGCATCTGGCAAAAACCAGAGCTGCCGGAAGGATTTGCCCTGCTGCTCCCCCCCCCCCCCCCCCAATTTCTAATAGTTTTAGTTCAGTTTGGCCCAACTCTGTGATTTACCATAGAAATGTTATGTTACCATAGAGGCTGTTTTTTGCTTTCTTGAACTGGAAACATACCAGGGGGTGTACTGGCTGAAATAATACCAAAGCTAGTCTTAGTAGAAAGGTGAACAAGTATGTTGGTACTGAGGGTTACTTAGGGAAATGTCTCCATGATATGAAAAAGTCCTTTGTCCCCATCCTGTTTAGCCATCCATGGTCCAGCATCCACCAGGTGCAAGCAGGGTGAGGGCTATCTTCTGTTTTAGTCTCAGCTTAAATAATGTTAACCAATCCCAGAGCTGGGGTGCGCAAAAGTAACAAAATACCGCCTTGATTTTCCCTCTGGAGTTGTACCTATTGCATGTCAGTTGGTTCAGAGGTGTTTCCTGATGAGTTAGAAAAGACAGGACAGCACACACACCCTTCCCATAAATCTCAGCAGTGTGGACCAGCTCCACTGCTTTTTGAGGCTCTGTTGTCCTCCCTGTGTCCCCTGCTGTCCTCCTGCTCCAAAGGGGACCCGCAGTGCAACAGCTCACTCCCCATCTTGCCTCCTGCTGCAGACGTGGCTTTATGTCTGTGGTGAAGGAATTTCCGAGGGCAATGCAGCTTGGTACAGTAATGCCCTGTAAAACTGTTTTGTCCTTTTAATCATACTAGGTCCTCCTACCTCCAAACCCAGCCTATTCTTTTACTCCCTGCAACCACTGAAACAATGTATATTCCTCTCCTTCTGCATTTAATGAAAACAAGCCTGTGTCTTATAAAGCATCTTCTCTCCACCCCTGAATTGCAAGAAAAAAATAGTTTGTAGCAGGGATCAAGCCTCTGACTTCCAGTACTGTAAATAAATCTCATTTATCTTTCTCCCTTGGGAAGCCAGCAAGCAGAAATAAACATTTGAGAAAGGAGACTAGCTTGCTCTGTACCTCAGGAACAGTAGCTAGGGACAGGGAAGAGAGGCAGCTGGTGGGGGAGGCCACCACCCTAGATTATTTATAATGTTAAATGGAAGTATCTTCTCTTCCTTCCAAAACTTTACAAGCACCAACTGGAACTCAAAGGTGACTTGCTAGCCTGTTAAAAAAATAGCAAAAGCCAGTTACACGAAGACCTCTGTTGTTGCATGGTTAATGCATTTTGATGAGGAGGGATTGTACTCGTCAGCGATAAAATCCTTTAACTACGATTTGACACCTGAGTCTTCAAGAGTGAGGTTTATATGCAAGATTTTCATGAGGGTGAACAATATTTGGAGTCTTGGGCTGCTCTTTTTAAATGAGTAATTAACCCCAGGATTCATTTAAGAGTTTAAAAAGGATAATTTGTTTTTATAGTGTGGGAACACACTTTGTTCCTGATCTAGCTCTTTTAGCTGAAAAGACCAGTTTTCAGTAATTTTGCTGCTGACTAGTATACCTTCCTTCATCTCAAACCCCTGCCTTCAGCAGCTAGAGAACAAAATTTGGGGAGTGCTCAAGAGCAGGGGGAAGATCAAGATGAACCTCCTGAGTGAGCAGAGTATACCAATGGGAGCACCCTGGAAGAAGTTGTAGGGTAGAGCATTGTTTCAGGTGCTGCTCTAGGGTCAGGCACTTCATGTTGTAGAGTTATGAATGCAGTATGGAGGATGGGTACTTGGTTTGCTTGGGTTGGTACACATGTAAATGTTGCAGGTGCAGAATTTCAAGGTGAATGCAAACCTTCTCCCTACTCCCCCTTAATCTGCCTGGGGGGATGGGGGGGAGAGGGAGAATTACTAACAGACAGTGTGATTCTGCCAGTTTGCATCAGATTGTAGTAGTTTATGTCGGGAGGAACAAGTCTTTTTTGTGTGCGAGCATAGCATAGATTTCCCTCTGCAAAGGAAAAATTCCTTTTTTAAAAAGTGAATTGTTGCTGGGAAGAAAATCAAGAAAACTTGGTTCAAAGAGCACAATCCACAACAACAACCATAACTAGTTCCCTCACTTGAAACCACTGTGGAGATATTTACCCTAGGGAGGTACATGAAAGCCTTCAGATTCTTCCTGCTCATATGAGAAACTGTACCAAGCCTCACTGACCTATTGCTCAAGAAACCCTTGGGCTTTCTCATAATGAAGCAAGAAGGAAGCTGAATAGATTTATGCTTTGTGGGACAATGCAGGAAATAAAAACCAAAAAAACCCCAAACCCCAATCCCTGAACTTCTCTGCCGAAGCAGAATGCCAGTATTACTTTAACTAAATTCTACCTCCTGCACATAAGCATTCAGCAGGAACTCTCTGTAGGAGGTTTAACTGCTTTCCTTGGATGCCCCTCATTAATGACCAGTGGGTAGGCCAGCTGAAGCCCAAGTATATCTTTCAGCTTTTAGACCTCTTCGCAGGTGAACACGTGTCCATTATACTGTTTTCCTCAGCCCTGTTACAGAAATGAATCACCCTTCTGCATGCAGGAAAACTCTCCACGTTGGATGAATTTTGTGTGCCACACAGTGTACTCAGAAACCAGCCATATGCTTTTGTGCCCATAGATGATTCCCCAGAATGCAAATAAGGCCACTTCCAGCCAACAAATCAGACATCAGAGGTAACTATAAAGACAGACTAAGCCTGCAAAAGTACTTTGACTTTACAAAGTACAGTCCTGCCTCCATACCTCCTTCTCTTTGAGGCAGGACTCCAAAAGTACTAAGGCTTTCACACTCGACTTTTCCCCTGCTGTTCTGGCTTTGGACTTGCACAGTGCAATGCATAGCCCACTTGCTCACTGTGAAGATCATGGGAACCAAAATACAGAAGTCTGGAGTGCAAATGCAGATCTGACCCTACACTTTGTCTTTGAAGTACTGAAGAGGAGAGTTTTCAAGAGTGGAAGAGGAAAAATGAGCACAGTGTGGCAGGAGACAGTCACCAGGGGAAGTATGAAATAAATGGGTGCATAATATACAAAAGAAAAAAACAGCCCAAAAGTGCAAAAGGGAAGAACGTGAAAAGAAAGCATGCAAAGAGAGGAAGAAGCAAGAGAAAGAGACCAGCTGTTCTGAAGACATGCTGTAGGTAGGCAAACATGTGAAAAAGGAGAGGAGACAAGGCTTCGTCCCTTCTCCCAAAATCCTACTAATTCTCTTATGCAGGAAACTAAGCCATGCCTTCCCCTAAATGCTTAGCTCTGCCTTCAACTGTCCAAATCTCAGCCTGCTGCACAATGGCCATGGTGCATAAGCCCATGGGTAGGCAGGGTGTGCCCCAAAATTGGGGGGATAGGAGGGACAAAGGCTAGGCAGAAAACCTTAATTTATGGGTCAAAGAGATTCAACTCCCAGGCCAAGGCAAGGCAGATGCAGGAGGCACTGCCCTGGTGCATCTTGGCCAGGTGATGCGGCCACTCTGCTGAGAGCTCTTGGTGCAGCACAGCGATGAGAAACCTTCATTTCAAACACATGATAAAGAGAATTATAGATGTGTGTTGAGGACTTGCGAGAAAGAACAAGGCACTGTGTCAGTCAGAAACCCACACTACACAACAAAAGCTTAGCCTGGGTGAACTTTGCATCCAAGAGATACAAGACAAGAACAAAAGTTAGAAAGGGAAGGGTGAAAGAGCTCTCTCTGCAGCTGCCTTTTTACTGAAATAACTTGGTAAAATGCAGCAGGGGTAGAAGGCACAGAATAAGGCATACTACAGCCACCTATCTTAGCATATGAAAACAGTTGGTTTAACATGCTCTAAAGAGCTCATGAAATCACTCCCAATATTAATTCAGTTTACTATGCTCTTTTTATACCCATGAGAGAAAACATCCCCCCCCCTCCCCTTCACTCCTCTTCCTCCAAGAGATTTAAAATTTCCCAGGGCAGCACAGGTTACTGTAGCAGGAGATTAACTAGCAAAGAAAATTATAGCACCATGTTACTGCCATTAGAGTTAAGGTGGTGTCAACATTTCTTTTATAAACTTCTATTTTTATAGGGTTTATGAGGCTGACACAGCCATAAAAAATTCACTGTAACCTGATCTACAGGACCATGCCCTGAGACCAAGAGGTCACTATTCTTCATTGTCTCCTCTCAGTTATTATTGAAAGCTTTCTTCGTTCATTTTTATAAAAGCCATAGAAAGAAAGAAATATAACTAATGTGTCCCCATCTTGCAGAAAAATGACTGAGATACTACTGTTTTAAAGATTCATGAACCGAGCATATGTTCAGTAACTCTTTCAAAATTAAAAGATCATAAAGCTTTGGAGTGCTTTGACTTAATGATCCTACACAGCTATTGGATTAAGGGAGTACACAGATAGCTTTTATTGAGCCCTGGGTGTACATTTCATGCACTAAAAGGAAGCTTCATGATAGGAAGCAGTGTTGGTAAAGACTTATTAAGCCCTCTTTAACCAATCTGCTTCTGGTTGGCTATGGGACAGAGAAGCAGTTTACCTCTCCTCCATATCTCCATTCATCTGGTTGTGCAATGGTGGAGTGGTCAACAGTATACAACTTCCCACAGTTTCCCAAAAACCATCAGGCCCATATGACACATGCTTTGGCCTCCTCCTGATCCTGCAACCCCAACAGTCGGATTAGGGAGGAAATAAAAATTTTATCCTAGGATTGTAGAGCTAGAGAGAAGCCAGGGACTATACTGGCAGTGCCTGATTTGCTTGTGCAGTAGCAGCATAGTAACAGGGAGTCCCAAGTGTGAAGTATGACATCTGACAGGTCAAATCCCAAGAAAATCCTCAGGCAAAAGCCATGGGTTAGATTCACATCTGCTGTCAGCTGCTGCAGTTTTGCTGACTTGCATGCCAGTAAAAGCCGAGTGAGGAAGCTTTTGCTGAAGTGCTGAGCTGCCTTGGTGAGGTGTTGATAGATGGGTTCACTGTGCATGTGTGATTTTTAAAAACATACTTGGACTCAGCTGCCTCTGCCTTCACAGAAGGTGGCTGGCACATTTTCTTAATTGATTTTTTTCTACCAAATTTTTCTACCAAATCCAAGTCCCCTTCTGGGACTGTTTCTTTTCTGTAACGAAACCAAGCCATAGCCCCAGGCTGGACAGCTCTTTCACCAGCTGTTGGGGAGCTACTTCCAAAGAGTTGCAGGGGCTGGTGTCCCATCCTTTGCTTCAGGATCTGCTGCAGGAGTCTGTCTTCTCCTGAACCATCTTTGCAGCTTCTTTCACAAGGAATGTCTGGGCAGGTCCCAGGTGGGGCAGATAATTTCATATGGTTGTCCAACACCAAACCAGTGGGCAATAAAGAAGCAGATGACTTTTTTCCCAATCCACTGAAAACAAGTCTGCAGTAAATACTGTATTTCTCTATTTCTTGGTGTAATTTCAACAAATACGTATACACATAGGCACCCCACTGACTTCTGCTTAAAATTAAGGTTATATGTATCTGAAGGCTATTTAGGTTGTAAACCATCTGGCATGGGAGACTAGTGCCACATACTTCACTTAAATTACCATATGACCATGCTTCTAGCTAAGAATACACATTTTCAAGATTTGTTTTAGCATAATTCAAGGCATTTTACTGTGAATAGGCACTGACAGTTTGCTGGGTACACACCAAATACAAACAACCTGTATCCTAGCCTTGAGGGTACACTTACGTGGTTTGCTCCATGGTAAACAGATCTCATAAATCATCTTCATGCACTGGCACTTAATTGTCAACATGTTCCTTATAAATTGGAACACTTAGGAAAGACAGAAAAAGGAGACATTGTTTCCTGGCACTTTTCTTTTGAAAGAATCGAGGTGTTTGTATTGTGACTGGTGTGTGAAATTGTTCCTGCTGAAGTCCAAGGCAATTTGTGGGACAAGAAATTCAAGTCGAGCTGCTCTCCGATCTCCCTCTCTCACAGTTCAGCTGAGTATCAAGAAGTCTTGCTTAAGACAATATCTCCCCCAAAATTTTTTAACTCTGTAGTATAACTAAACAAAGCAGTTCTCCAACTGAAGACCTGTATACAGATAAGAAGGCTGAAGAGGTGATGCAGGAGGAAAAGGCATTGGCAAATATTGATAAGTTTCAGTTCTCCTTGTGTTGTTATTACACCAGATGATAAAAGGCTATTACTGCCTCTCATGGTAGAAAAGAGAGGGGAAAATGCCATCCCCAGTGAAAAACTCCATTTATTTGAAAAGAGTTACAATATATTGTATTACTTAGAACACAACTTAGAACTTAGAAAAAATATCCCTATTGTCCTCACAAATCTGTCAGTGTTATGGCTCTACAAATTTATGGGAGCCAAAGAAAAGTCACTGTGGCCCACAGACCCCTCCCCAGATTAACTGCTCAGTTTCCAGCTTCTGTTCAACAGGACAGGATCATCCCTTTATGTGCTACATGCACTTACTTATGAGTGGGGAACATTTCTTGCTGAAGGGTTGTTATTGTACCAGTTCATGAAGCTTACTCTCCCTGTAACTTTTAAGTTAATGACCTAAACCCATGTATTCAGGTGGGACTCTGTATAGAGTTTTTCGCTCTGGAAACAAGTGCCATTTATTTAAGATCTTAAACTGCTTTATAATTTCATGCAATATGTTCCTACCATTTTAGAACAGTTGACCATCACCAGAAAATTACAGCCTCTTTTTCCCATAGCAAGAGTGCTGATTACCAGAACCTCACATCCTGTAAACTTTTTTGGTCTTAAAAAAATGCCAGCACCAATTGGGCACTTACAGTACAGCAATACTGCAAAACACGTAGTGCAATACAGTAGTACAGAAACATGGAAAAGCTTTCTGCATTCACAGGAAAATGTGTAATAATGTCAGAGACGCTATATGTTTGTTGGCATCCATTGAGCATGCATTCAGGCATTTATCATACCTGTTAAACTGCCAAGAAATAAAGATCTTCCGTAATAAAGACCACTTGGGGTTCAGCTTGCACTTTGTAATCTCAGGTTTGCCATGGACTGAAAGCAAGGAGATGATCAGGTACTTTGCTTCTGCTGAAGCATGGTATTTCAAACAGTGTGATAAGTGGCTGTATGCTGTGCCATTAGACCAAATGCTCATAAACAGGCTGGATCTTGGAAATAAGATGACATAAGCATGTGGGCATATTAGAACTAGAGTTAACCTGGACAGAAAGCTGACAGTAGTGCCAATGGCACGGCAGGAAGCACTTTGGCATGAGGCAGATGCTGGCTAACAAACCCTCCTGTGACCCAGCATTGTTACGTTGCTGTCCTGCATCACTGTGTCTTCACTGCTCTTATATGATCTCACCTTCAGCCTAGAAATAAGCCTACCAGAACTGTGAGCCATAGAGACACATTGTGCTTTCAACAACTTTAATTTCTCCAGTTACATTCAATGGGATCATGCTTAATATCCTTTGAGGTGTGTTTAACCTTACAGTGACTCCTGCCTCTAATAAAGCTGTGAAACAGTTGTTTTCTTTTTTAAATTTTTTTCCCTCAAGGATTTCAGATAAGAATTCTATTCAGGTTTAATATCACAATTATTATGGATTTAAATGAACACTATCTGTGTTACTTACACATAACATTGCCTTCCTCCATTATACAAGATTCACAATTTCATTTCTTATTGCAGATGCATAGCTTTTGTTATTTAGAAGCTAATACATGCTTGTGTTTTAATAACACTTGGAAATAAGGAAAATGTAATTACAAAGGTTATGCTCCCCATTAACTTGTTTATACACTAGAATATGTCTGGTCTTAGCTGTAACTCCATAATAGTTTTCCCAATGAACTGAAGAGAGAGGGAGAAATGAGCACACGGTGCCAATTTCAGCCTGAGATTCAGGAAGAAATTAGCCTTTAGTCCCCAAAGACAAAGGTACAGTACCAGCCCTGCTCTTTGAGGTACTCGGTTTCTCGGTGTTCGGACACTCTCTGTCACTCAGTGGTAGCTGCAGGTGCTTCTCTCGGTTCAGTGTATTTCAGCTCACGTTACAGACACAGGGGAAAGGAGCAGTGCTTAAATAGGTGTTAGCTAAACCTCTAGTTAGTATAACTAAGCATGCATACTACTTCAGATATATTTATGTGGCAATGCAGATTGGTCAGTCCTGGGAAACCACCACCTTTCTCATGAGTTGGGGCAATGTAGCCCTACAAAGCTGCAAAATCTGCTTGGTAAGAAACATAAATTTTGCCACCTAAGCCTTTGACTCAGGATCTCTGGGGCATGCATGACAATGATGGATTTCCCTCTCTTCTGCTAAAGATGCCTTTGACAAGGGAGCAGAGTTGCTTTCTCACTGTTTTCCTCTTACCTTTCAACTGTTAAAACAAGTAGGGTCATAAGAGCAGTGAGAAAAGCAGAGGAACAGCATGCACTGCTAATGGCTTCCCTCCTTGAGAAGTGAACATTCACGCATCCGCTGTGAATCCCAGCAGGCCAGAGCTAGAAGAAGGGGTCATATAGATTTTTCTATACTTAATAAAGTCCTTAGGGTCCTAAACAGATGGACTGTGGCAGAAATAGGCAGTTTTGGGTACACTTATCATTCTGAAGCAATCAAGATATCATCCAAGTAAATAAGCACTTTCACTCCCCGAGACCTTAGGAAATGAATTACTCATCCCATAACCATGGCTATTCTTGGAGCAATACACAGGCCAAACACCCTTGCATATTGCTGATGTGTAGCACCCGTCTGCAAAGACTTTCAAAGCTGCTTTATGTGGCTTGAATGCAGGAGGGTCAGGATGCTAAATCAGGTTTTACCTGAAATCTATTTATATCAGAAAAGGTCCATATCTGAGTTGTGACTTTTATGTTTGAAAACTGCTACGTGCAACCTATCTGTAGTCACAAAGCATCTTAAGGAGTTAACGCATATTGTATATACCAAAGGGGAAGAGTTTAGCGTGATGAAGCTATGTTAATTCAGTACCAGTGAGCAATTCTCTTTGACATGTAATGCTGTGATAGATTTCTCTATATTTTGTATAACACGGATTAAGTTCAGATGTGAATTCCAGATTTTCAAACTGATCAAGAACAGATCACTCTAACTCCAAAACTGGTAATTATAGTGGAAAAATTATCAAAGAAAAATAATCAAGGGGAACACACAAATTTAAGGGGATATATTCACCTGTGTTTATCTACGAAAAACTCACACTAGACTAATGAAAATACAATTTCAACTTCTCTGCGAGACTTCTTTGTCACTTGGTACTAAACCTGAAAACAGGTCTGTACTTCATGTCTTTGGTTGCAGTAAGTTTTACCATTGTGACCCTTGACTCACCTTTTTTTGGTGATGAAAGAAGAAAATGTTTGTTATTTTTATCAGTAGTAATACAGCATATGTGGCAGAACTGTACCACCAAGGTACACCCTTATCCTTTCCTGGTGTGCTTGCCACTCACACAGTCATGAAGTTACTGGTTTTGTACAACTGGACTTTCATGTAAATTTATATATTTTGCAAACTAGCCAACTGTTTGTTTGAACTAATGTATATTTGCTGAAAGAGAAGACGCACCTGACCCAAAGATGCATTCTGCTAAAAACAAATACCTAAAAAGCCTGAAAAAGAAAGTACCAGTTTTGCTTAAGGTTAAGATATATTTTCATTGGCTGAATCTAACCTTAGACGTATATTCAATAGCCTGGTCTAAGCACTGAAATTTAACATGACCTTACTCACATTAATGATGATATGCTAAGTACCATAAATTGTGAACCCACCCTGAAAAAGTCTGAGCTAAAGAGAGCAGTAAATAACCTTTAAATCTGGAAGGTGAGGGTGAAAATGAAACTGGTTTTGTGTAGGAGAATAAATACAGATTTAGCAGCTTAACCTTATGCATCTGAGTTTGCGAATTTTGGCCTTAGGCTACAACAGCACAAGATGAGCAGTTTCTCCTTGGAAAGCTGAAAGTACATGATTACAAAATCCAATGGGTCTGTATTAGCTTTGCTTTTTTCTCTGTTTCTTCAGCACCTCAAAACCTCTCATTGCTATGGTAACAGATACACAAATTGGCACATGGCAGTCATTCATTAGAATCAATTTTGCAAGAAATTAATCTTATCCAAGAAAACAATTTAAGTAATCCAAAAAGGCACTAACCAGAAGGTTTTCCTGCAGAATTACAAACTACCTTAGGCACTTGTTAGAAAGGCATACTCCCTTCTCACTAAAAAACTGAGATAGGCACTAGCTCAAATAGCTGTTAACAAATATTTTTTAAGGAAAGCCAACTATTACTGTATTATTTTCTTAATTCAAAGTTCTTAGGGATAGTCTTCTAAACAGTAATTAACACGTTTTAGCTGTTTAAACTTGTGTTATGCTGTGAATTGGATAACTTTCAGCTGTCCCATGATTCTTTTTTTTCTACAACCTACAAAAGATTTCAGCATATGAACCTGCAAAGCCCCTTCTGAGGAACTAGTTGCTGTCACAAATTAAAATGTTTCAGTATGCAGGGATGAGTCCTGTCTCTTCTCATCTCATGGTTGCTCTGCATGGGGTTTTTCTCTTGTCCCACTTAAAACACTCTTTCTAACAGCTGATTTCTTAAGTATCTAACTTTCTACCTGCAGAGTAGGAAGCTGAGGTACCTGTCTTAACACTGAGGACACTTAAGGGTTAAAGCATCTGCAGAGTTCTTCTGTTCTGTAACATTGATGCTCTAAAGGATAAAAATCTGAAAAACACAGGAGGCACAATGGAGTCTTGTGAACAGTGCTGCTGGAAAATATTTTGCATTTCCTAAGCATAGTCCTTTCCATTGTGTTAAAACTATTTTCTCTCCCTTATTATGTAACAAGAAAATGCAGTTGACTGTTTATGGGATACACTGAACTATTATTGACAATAATGCCTATACTTCTAGTTAGTGCTGTGTTGTGTACAGCTTCCTTTTCATCTACAACCTATGTACAGCTGTCTTTTTATTACAGACACAAACCCCTTTGCATTACACAGAAAAGACGTGATCAGTTTTGGTGATAGAGGAAATGTAGATTTTTCTTTAAAATTATTTTCAGTTCACTATTTCCTTTCTGAAGTTAATATGAAACTGCTGAAGAATTTCCAGATTCCTTATCACTAGTCTTAATAAAAGATGTATTCTACTGCTGTAGGGGTTTTACATTAATAATTAAGACAAATGCAATAGTAAGTCCCATAGAAGGAACACTTGTCATATAGTTTAATATTATCTATTCTGAAGCTTTCAATTGAATCCAATTAATATTGCTGTGTGAGAGTGGAGGACCTTCAGCTGATGCTTTTCAAACCCATCAAAAATCGTGATGAATACTTGTATACATATTATGTCTAAGCCAAGTCCATCTTTCTGAAATGAAGGAGGATAGGAAATTTGCCAGTCATAAAAAGCCATATTTTACATTTAAGTTGTTAATCCTGTGCTATCATTCATTGCATGTAATTGGTTTCTTAATTGCATCTCCTCAAAAATCCTATCTGCTCAAAGTTCAGCGACCTCTTGCTGGTGAGACCAGCACAGTACAATCTCCAGTTAAATGTGTTTGCTTTTTCCAGGTGTTATCAGGATTTCAGTAATGAACTCACTGAAAGGCACCCATCAAAGAATAACTAAGAGACAAATGGGATGGTTAATTTTGTGGAGCATTTCTCATGCTTAAAGAAAGCCAGTGCTGCTTTATTTGCAATAATGAATTTTTATTAACTGAGATTAGTAGTTTTCAAAGTCTTTTTCAGCCTTCCAGTGGGGATGTGCATCCCTGTCTAGCGAACAAGCAGACTCGCAACGGGTTGGATTTCCTTAGCTGCTTTTTGGGAATCCCTGTGGCTGTTTCCTCCACACATCAGAGATATGCCAGTTGAAATCCATTGACCTGGTAAATAAATGAAGAAGGCAGGACATCTGATTACAAATGCTGGAAGGAAGGAGGATGATATAATGGCTAATGAATTTATTTCAGGTTCATTGTTCTGCTGCAGGACTGTACCCAAGTCAGCAAATCCCAAATTTTTGAGCATAGGTAGAGATATGGCTGCAAAGAAATGAGGGCATTTCAATGTCTTGGAAAACTGTCCATTTGTGCAGTTGCATTTTCTGGTTAGAAAAATAACTCATCCCTTTTTAAAAAGAGAAGGAAAGAGGTAAATGTAGTATGAATACAAATGCATGAGACTCATGGAAGATACAACAGTAGGTTTCAGTTCATAAATGTGGTATAAATTTACTTAGATTCCTTGCTTGACATGAAGTCATATTGACGTGCGGAAAACAGACTCCACAATCAGTGAGATTGTAAAGTAGGTATGTTCATTCAGCGCTGGGCAGCACGGGGGGTAGTCCCACCAAAGTCGTGCGCACCCGACTCGGCAGTTTGTCTCAAGTTTATGCAGTCAAGTGTTACATATTCACAATACGCCTATACATATGCATGATCTATCCTCACTTCATATTAAAATTAGCTCCGAGAGGTCATTTCCATAATCTGCTCTCAACTGCACTTGCGCAGTGCCTCTTTATGGTGGTCGTCTGGTGGACGCAGAGATGAAGATAGATGACTCCTCTTCTTCACCGCTAGTAACCTTTTTTCTTGCGCAGGCTCAGTGGTTTCTTGGTATTCACCCAAGCTGCAAGACCAGTCTTAGGTGGCTCTTGGGGCCTGCTCCTGCTTCTTATCAGGAACTGTCTCTACCTCATTGGCTGGTCCTTGGGACCAGCTCTTCTTATCAAAGACTGTCTCTGCCTCAGCTAATTTCAACAATGTAAGCGCTAAACATCATCTCTCATCCCCCTTTATTATGTCTATTGAGATTCTTTTGACTCCCCTTGTCTCAATATGTGCCAGTGGAAAGTACCAACTCTTGTAGCCAGCCATTACTAGCTCACCCAGTCCCTTGAGTGTCATCTTGGTAAGCTTTGCCACTTCCCTGATAAGTTGGTTATCTTAGTTTGTATTAAAATCCATGTAAACTCCATGAGATTGTTTAAAATGACACTAAAACATATTACATTTAGAACGGTAGCTTAGACTTTGTATGATTTCAGTTTTCTGTATACTTCTCAAACAAATAACTTTTCCAATTTAAGTAATTATGAATGCTATTTGGGTGTTTTGTTCTTACATTGCACAGTTCTTACATTTTGCACATATAGTTACTGAGTTTAATTCAGAAAGCAGCACTGAGTGACCATTGCTTCCATACTGTTAAAGTGCAGATACATATAAATTAGTAGATATGTCTAAATGTGTAGGTGTGTTATAGATGCCTAGATAATTTTTAAATTTTATCAGGATGGGCCCTCAGTTCATCATCTGACCGCTCAGTTGCCTGGACACAGTCAAAGCAGCTGAAATATAACAGTAAAATTGATGTTACTTTGGAGGAAGGATGGGGACAGACGAAGAAGATTATCTGAGAAAGACCAATGCAAGGTAAAATGATTTATATGGCATCCTGGTTGCAAAATAAACATAAGCAAATGGCCTCATTTAATAGGCATTGTTTCCCTGATAAAAATGTATCTTGTCTATGTGTAATATTTGTGTGTATTCATTAGTATGATTTATAGAGGAGTTTTCTTTCCTGCCACACTCCTACATCAGCAGGCAATTGCTCACGTGCTGATCTATCATTTTAATGCAGAGGAAAAACAGCATCTTGCAGAATCAGTGAACAAAGATTTTGAGGAGAGTATCTCAGCTGAGCTAAGAAACAGGCACTTCAGTGAGCAGTTACTTACAACTCAATCTGAGGTACCTCAGTAGCTTTGAAAACATGCTCTTGGATCACAGAAAGAGCACTACATAAAAGCAAAAAGTTGAGGAGCCACTTAAGGGACGTTTCTGTGACTGATATAGTAAAACCTTGCTAAAACTGAAACTGGAGCCCTTTGCCCAGCTCAGGGCCAAGCTGGGTCATGCCTTTCCCACAGCAGAGGCACAGTCACTTCTTTAAAAGTCAGAAATGGGACTGGAAGTACACACAGTATCCCTTCAACCAAGATATGGAAAATGATAGCAAGTCTGTAATTCCAGTTTTTCTGGACAGAAAAAAGTGCTGCAAGTTTGGAGAAAGTCTCAATGGACAGCATTTTGCAGAGCTAGCTGCAAGACTTTTTCTTCTGTGACATGCAATGTATTTTGTAAGTATAAGAATTAATTTCTCTAATTCTGTCAATTTCATCTCTCAAAATATTTTAGTATTCTTACTTCCTATGTGACAGTACCAACTTAATTTTTGACAGGACTACAAAAAACATTATAAGACTGCTCAAAGAGGTCTCTTTTCCTCTTATTTCTTTAATGAAATGCAATTCTAACAATTGCATCTAGATAATTCTTTTACTGATCTTTTTGTATTTCTGTTGACTAACAGTAGGATAAAGTACACATATTTGGCCAATTACACTTTTGAAAGTATCATTCAGCTCCTCGTTCTCTCACTCCTTCCCCTAGTAAGCATAAAATATAATCTCTGGATACCTCAAAGATTCAAAGGAAAGTTAGGATGTTTGAATGCAAAATTTCACAGGTTAATTTTAGTGTTTGGTGTTCTCACACACTTTAGCAAGTCCTGGTTCCCTATAAGCACTGCTTTACAAAGATATGTCAGCAAATTATTGTAAAAGTAATGCAAATACAGAAATTACCCACTTTTTTTTTTGCATTTTATTCACAAAAAAGAAAAAGCAAGCAGATCTTCAATATTACTAAAAAAATATCAAAACCTTTTCTTACAGAAAATGTAACATGTGGCAGGGAATAGAAGATATTTGTGGAAAAAATCAAACTTATACTAGGACAGATCTGCTTTTAGAAGCTCTTGTGTATCAAAAGATTGTGTGGTATTCTATTTTGTGGTTTAGTGAACAGTGACAGATTTCAATACTAAGCAAAATAGTAAATCAAGAAGTTCTTAGTGAGGCCCTGAGTTAAAAGAAGTGTTTTTGTGCTTAAATAGCCCATGCTGTTGTACCAAGATGTTCTTAGTCAAACTTCTTAGATAGACAATTACTTGTATATTCTTGCCATGTTTGCCTATCGCTAAGTATCCTCCCCTCCCTGGCCCAAAGGCTTTTAATCTACTGTCCAATTTCAGTCAAACTTGATGAATATTGAGAATAGAACAGTTTGGGGTAACATGACAAGAATCATGTTTCATTATTTCCCTTGCTTACAGAATGATTTGTGAATTGCTGACTAGAAAATTAGGCATTTACTTTTTATTCCAGCCAGCACTTTATGTCACTCAATTTATCTGATAACAGCCTTTGTTACTGATGCAACATAGTAAGTCCCACTTTTGCTGAGTTTAGCATCTTATGTAGCCACTTAACTCACCCAAAATATCTTATCAGACAGTTTGCTTTACATCTTTGTTGTACAGGTGTAAATGACTATCCAGAATGCACAGGAGTACCAGGCAAAATGAAAGTATATCAAAGATGCACAGCATCATAGTGTAAAGAACATCATTCATGCAACAGACATCCATTTAAATCAATAATGTGCAAATGTATGCAAGACATTTCCATTTCACTGAAGTTCTGTAAAAATACTAGCTTTGAAGAAGAATTAAGTGGTTATTCTTAAATGTTCTCTACATCATTTTGATTCTGGTCCTCTGAGACAATAGTTAAGATTTCTATCAAGTTCAATGACATTAGCAGAGGATATTAAAGTGCTGAAAACTCAAGTTAAAAAACTACTGCCAATGTAGGAAGGACTGCTGAGATGGCTACAAAAGAGGCCTATTTCTGTATAATCCAAGAGGCTTCAGTGGACAGTGAATGACATGCCATCAGTTCCCTGGAGCAGAGCTGAATTTCATGGCCTTCCAACATCATGCTGACAATTTCTGGATAGAAGTTTAGCAATGAATTATGTAGAAATAGTGCTATTTAACTTATTGTTGGAAATGGTTAGATAGCTCTCTCATCTGTGTAAAAATAGAATCTTGAATTGTTCAAAATCAAGAATCAGCATGTAAATTAATGAAAGATGGATCTGAAATTCTTCTGAAACTCAATTGAGAAGGTTTTGAGCCTGCAGGATAGAACTCTATGCATTTTTTCAAATTTTACTTCTGAGCCAGGACTACAGAAAAACATGAAAATCATAAAAGCAGAACATCTCCTGCAATGCTGAGTCCAGCAAAGAGTTGTAAAAATAAGCAAACAAAAGGAATTGTAAAAGTCTGAACATCATGAATCCTGTAGAAATCATTTTAGCTGACAATACTGAAGAAGTCCTTTCGTGACATTGCCAATGCTTACCAAACAAGTGGGTTTTTTTCTGTGTTGTTTTTTTGAATACAAATTGATCTTTTAATAGGCCATTGCTGGTAAGCCTCTCAGACACAGTCTGTCCTTGTGCACCTGCGGCAAGACTATGAGCCTAACATCAAAGAGTATAAGTGTGTTGTGGCTGCTTTTTGTCTATAATGAAGGGCTGGTCATAAGAGGTGATCTTTGAGCCTTGGGAAGTTTAGTGAATGCAGCAATAGAAGTTTTGATGAAACTTTTGGAATGTTTCGGAACTTGCTGAACCACTTTTGGAATTTGATTGGCCCTCTTCTTCTTTTTTCCCCCTAAAGCTTACAAAAACATAATATCAAAGAATTTAGAAAATCCACAGGCAGCTCTGTGCCAAAGGCGGGAATGTCAGATTTTGTTGAAATGCCAAGGCTTGGGGTTAACATGTTGATTTCTATGCAATTGAACCAAACTGCCAGGGTGAGACTCTTTCCTCATCCAGAGGGGTCATGACCCTGCCTAATTCTTGTTCAGAGGAGTCAGGCTTCTCCTAGTGCCTGGTGTTTGAGGGGAGACAAGGGGAAAGAAGAAGGAAATATGGAGGACTGTTAAATATAAAGAAGGTCAAAGTAGTACCATGTCGCCTGGATGACTAAACTCAAAATGTGGATGAATGTAACAGAGGCCATCACCTCTACCACTCCTTTTTATTTCCAGGCTGAGTATCAGCCTTTGGTGGCTAAACCACATGAAACTATTTCTAGGTACAGCACAGCTGTACAGGCCTAAAGTTGTTGCTGTGAACACCTTCATCCCTTAGCTCCCGATACCTGATATATACTGTCCTGGGTTCAGCTGGGATAGAGTTAATTTTCAGAGGAACCTGGGAGGAGGCACAGCCAGGACAGCTGACTTGAACTAGCCAAGGAGCTATTCCATACCATGTGACATCATGCTCAGTATATAAATGGGGAGTGGGCTGGGGGGGTCTCTCAGCTTTCGGTGGGGGAAGTGGCGGAGCGTTGGGTTCCGAGTGGTGGACAGTTGCACTGTGCATCACTCGTTTTGTATATTCTTTTATTACTACCGTTGTTGTTGTTGTAACTTCTCTTTTTGTGTTGTCCCAGTAAATTGTCCTTATCTCAACCCTCGAGGATCCGCTTTTTTTTTTTTTTCTTTTCTCCCCGCTGATTCTCCTCCCTGTCCCACCGGAGGGGGGCGGGAGGAGTGAGCGAGCGGCTGCGTGGTCCTTTGTTACCGGCTGGGCTGAAACCACGACATATACTCATCCACCTAAGGAACCCGTAATGTTATAGAGATTCTGGCTTTAGAAAGGGCATCAATCAGATGAGTTTCTGGGACAAAAATGAAATTGCTTTCATGGAAATGCATTCAGAAAGAAGGCAAAAATAATGTTAACACTATATCTAACTGTCCTGTGAATATTCTTGAGAGACAAATGGCAATATGGCTTAGAAAAAACTTTTCAGTAGTAACAAATAAATCAATCTGTATTTAGACAAGAAGTACTTCAAGAGTTTTGTTCATGTTTTAAACAGCGAAGGATCTCTGTTGTTCTTACTTTGGCTGCATCTTATTTCCCAAATGCTTGTTCATGTAGCTTTGATTCAATTGACCTCCATGACCACTTCTCATTGCCACTCTATTTTGATCTTTCAGCAATTTAAGGGTACCTAAATATGGGAGGATTTTCTCATACATGCAATGGAATAGTCATTCATTTGTACTAATTTTTCATGATCTGTCCTTTCAAAATCAGAAGCTTAGTAAAAAAAATAGCTTAATGCAGCCTGATGCTAGCAAAACTGCACCTGTTTTTGCTTCGGATTCTTGTGCTTTGATGAAGAAGGAAAGAACAAAATTATTATGCACTCCATCTCTGGTTAAATAGATGATGAAGGCTTAAAATAGTCTGCCAGTCAGAGAAGTGGCTACTGTACCAAGGCTGCAGGAACAGGTTATGGATGTGGAACAGATGGAGTAATGAACATAACATCAAAGTTGTTTCTCCTAGGATGTTAAAGATTAATAAAATTAATATAAAGATTAATTCATATTGGTTTAGTGATTCTGCACAGTTTAGGCCACCAGTGCCAGAAACTTAGACTCCCACCAGAACTAAATTTCATCAAATACCTAGAAAATTCACCTGTTTCATGTGATGTCTCAAGCTGTCAAAAGCCTTGTCTCTGTAATACTGTGGTTTGCTTTTAAATTAATTTAAGGTTCTCCTATTCATGCTTCCATACTTCAATTTTGACTGAAGGGTTCATGTGAAAGTGGTTGTCTAAGGTTATTCTTCCATAATACATGTTAGCATGTAACTAGACTTTCATAAAGGATGATTAAGTTGTTAAAACTGTGAGACAATACAATGATGCCCTCCAGGAAAAGCTAAATAAATTATCTGTATGGCTTTTATGGTGAAGGATGACACAATATTAATAAATATGGAGATTTTAAAATGCCAGGGTTTAAGACAACTCAAACCTACAAACCTACAACTTTGTCCAAGTCTTCATAACAACTAAATGTGGCTACAAAACTGTGTTCCTGGAAAAGGAGTATAAATCAATCATAATTAATTCACAAGTATTAACAAGTTCTGCTATATTATTTTGATAGTTGTTACCTGGGATAATCCTCATACGGCTCCAGTGGATCTTTTTTTTTCCAAGTTAAACTCTGGCAATCAAAACACACTATAGCCTCACCTCAAAAAGGTAAATGGTAACAGGCTGAGAAATGAGCAATAGGCACAGTTCACCCTTCAGCACAAGTCAGTATCTAGGCTTTTGTGGACATCAAGAAGACATGATCGCACACCTCATGCCTAACTTAACAACATGCCACAGAAATCTGTCTGAAGTGTGGCTGTGGCAAATTCACACTGCGTTAGGTACACATACTAGCCAACGGTTGAAGACATCCTTCCAGGTCAAAGTTTGTCTATTTTGTTATTAGAGAGGATCAGAGGAATCTTCACAAAGCATTTTTAATGTAATCATAGTTACAAGCTGTGCTTTTTGGCTCAAGTAACTCATTAATGGCATGAAAAGGAACAGTGAGCCAGCTCTTCTTTGAGGAAATTATGTGGTAATAATAAGCTGCCTAATCCTTCAGGAGAACAGTCTATTTTGCAGAACAGATAATTTCCACCTAGTTGAAAGAACACCATGAAAGCCCCTTGAAGACTGGCAGCTGACTACCGTACAGAGGGATGGGTTTTTGTTCTGTGTTTGCCAGCCAGTCTAGGCTATCAGCCTAATAACTCTCTCAGTGCCTTATAACAGCTCTATGTAGAACCATTCAGAGCCCTTGATCACACCAGAAAGAGAATAAAGAGGCCTCCATACTCATGCAAGGAGGAAAGAAACCAAAGCATCTGCTTCTATGAAAGCAAATCTATATAGCTGCTAACAACACTTTACAGCAGCATCAGTGAGGACATGAATACCACAAGTTTGAATATAATTTCTCATCTCGATGCTCTTTTTCATTAGTCAGCAATGGAATAGCATCATGTAAGCTGCAGCTGTTTTGGGTTGGGGGAGGGAGTAGATAGCTGTGAAAATGCTGAAGTTCAGGGTGGGCCAAAAAGCTCAGAAAAATGTGGCATTCATTTGGAATCTGTTGAGAAACTAGGTTTGTTGGTATCTAGCCACACAACTAGGTTTATAGTTCTGTTGTGAAAGGTGCATGTATTAAAATAGTGATAATGAAGAGTAAGCCAGCTTCATTCAAAACTGGGTTTGCCTTCCAGGCAAGGAAAGATTGAGCAGTAAAAGAGATTACCTTCTCTGAATAGCACAGGGAAAAAAGGAAGCTGTAACATAACCCTCCACAACTTCCCATGTGCCCAGATGGCTGCACTGGCAAAGCTTGTGCAAGGGGAGCACAAGCTGAAGATCTTCAAGGGTCTGTGGTATGTCTGTATTAGATCCCTGTGAAGTGACTTGGGACCAAAAGGGTTAGGAAATGCTAGACTAACCTGCAAGTGAAGTCCAGTACTACAAGACAGAAAAGGCATTGACCCTTAAATCACAGGTTTTTTTGTAGTCTTACCATTGATGGACTTGATAAAGGGTAACAGGCTCTCATCTGGTTTACTGGGGAAGAAAACACGGTGTGTGCAACTGTGGCTGAACTCATGCCAAGCAGAGCTCTGAGAGGGAGTGACTCTCACTGATCTTCTCCCAGACCCATGCAGTTGCACTCAGGGAATGCACAATATTCCCCCTGCCAAAGCTTTCATCCCTCCCAGCGTGCCACAGCCAGGTGGGAAACCAGCAGCCTTCCTCCTTGGCCTGGCCATTCAGAGGTATACAGTCAGTCGTGACTGAACAGATAAAAAAATCTTATCTGCCACCTCTTACAAGAATATAGTATCTTACAAAACTGTGTGGACAGTTTTTTCCAGATACTTTATGTCCTCTTGGATTACCTGATTTACCTCTGTGTTCCTCCATTTCTCACCAGCACTCAGTCATCTAAGGAAAGGCTGATGTTCTCAGGCATCACAGTGAGCACAAGTGAGCAATGGTGACTGGTGTCTAATTTCAGACAACAGCCAATAACGTTGTGTGTACTAATGTCATAATGACAAAAAAGGGCTGGGCAAAAGCCATGCAATGATGATAAATGCTCCAATAGTTTTTTCCATAATTGAAAGGTTGCCAGGCCATTCTACACCATGAAAATCCATGAGTTCAGATCTAAGTTTTCCAATGAGTGCTATATACATTTGTGTAACATTTGCACCAACAAACCTGTCTTACATGGTGAGCAAACACAGGGGTGTAAATGAACTGTTGTTTGTCTGACCCAACTGCAAAATCTCCTTGCTGAAAAGGCACTAATACAGACATGGACATACTGTGGAGAGGACTTAGGCTTGCTGATAAAACTATAAAACTAAAGGGAAATGAAGCTGTAATACGTAATAGTTGTATTTCAGGTGATGGACAGCTGCGTGTTTTTACTGCTCAGGTTGGATTGTTGGAAATAAGGGTTTGGGCTAAACTCTGAAGAGCAGAAACCTGGCCTTGTGCTACACTATGTAGTACAACAGATTACACAATTTCACACAGAGTGAGTGAGGAAAGCTTAGCATAAGCTAAACTTCCTTAAGCTTTCTTGCATTTAATCTAAGAATGAATGTCAAAAAACAACAGAAAAACAGCTGGCATTATTTGCCGCAGAGCGAACAGTTTCCGGGTGGGTTGTGTTTTTGCCATGAAGATTATTCTGTTTTCTTTTCTTACAGTCAATATAGCACTTTGTGAAAGAACTTCTGAAAATCAGATGTGAATGACACTTTAGCAGTTTCTGTTACACTTTCACTGATCAGATGTTGTATGTCTTGGATGATGTCAGAAATATAATTTTCTGTAGGTGTTTTGCACAAAGTGTGAAAGTGTATGTATGTGCAGCATTCCAGGGGTCAGTGCGAGGCTGTACATCTCCCCTGCAGCACAGGGACAGAAAACCCAGTGAGGGCAGTTTGGGGAAAAGGTTTTAAAAGTCTTTTTGGTGAAGGGAAGACCCTGTGTGCATTGATCTGGAAAAGGTGAGTCAGAGAAGTACCCTGGTGCCACTACTGTGTTGGGGAAGTTGTTGATATTGATGCTGTACCTCCAGCAAAACCAGTGTCGTCACTGGCTGTGGGGAATGAGGCCATGGGGTTATGTTCGAAGAACTTGGATCTTGTGCCTCACATCTCTTCCCAGTGCGTGACTGTGATGCCAGCTGACCAGAAAAGGACCTAGTGAAGGATGGGAAAGAAGCTATGAGATTATTAATTCCCAAAGGAAAAGCCTGCTGGCTGTGACACTTAGCCATGGGGACTAGAACTAGACAAGACTCCTCTTTAGTTTAAGGCCTCAGTTTGTGATTGCCAAGCCTGTACTGTCGTTCCCCCCCCCGCCTCCCCCCCTTTTCTTTAATACTTCGCTTTTCCATCTTCACTGTCTCTAAGCAGCAAAAATGATGCGGACTGCTATTCAGATTAGGAGGATTATATACAAATCCCATAGCCAGTCTTTTGAATTTGGAAAATATCCATAATGGAATGAAGCAGAAAAAGAATGTTTAAGCAACAACAGAAATGCAAGAGAGAAGGTTCTTAATGGATATTTTCCAAATGACTTTCTGGGAGTTTCATATAGATACTGTAAATTCTCTGTGAATGTACCATTTGCTACAGAACTTGTTTTTTTCACGACACTGAAAAATAAGTGGCATTGCTGTAACATAAAACTAAACCACTCTGATGTGTGCATGGGTTCCATCTGCATGCTTGATGTCTATAGTACTAGGGTTTAAATGTAACATAATGGCTTTTAATTGGCTGTTTATAGATGGGGGTTTTGTGCATAGTTTACTCTCAGTGATTTACGTTAGACGGAGACCAACTGTAGTTTTCTTTTGTATTGTGCCTGTTTTAACTCATAATTGAGAATAAAAACAAAGTAATGTGACTATATTCAAAAGACTCAGTTGTGGGATCAAAGAGAGATCGTGGAAACAATACTTACCTGATAGGATTATCTGCAAGGTGTAATACAGTGCAAGAGTAAACTTCATTAGATCTAATGCACGAGCCCAAAACACCTTTCCCAGAATGCTGATGGACTTTGTGGCAGCTCACCATGGCAGTTATAATCCAATATCATAGCTGGAACAAGTTTGTATCTAAAAAAGAAAAAAAAAAACCCAAACCCAGGCCTTATGGATTTTTTTCTTTTAAAATGGCCAGGTGCTCTCAATATCACTCACAGTAAGAGTCTTCTGGAAGACCTGTTACTAAACATTGTCTTAAAACAATTGCTTGAGTAAGGAAGGTTTTCTCTGACTGGAATTGCTTAGAGCTACTATCTAAAAATTCTTTAAGAACAAATGCAGCAGAACTACAGTACCATTTCTGAGACAAACTAACTCTCATTCTGGTCTTTCTGAGGTGTACCTCAGTTGTCTCTCCCTCTGTACTCCTAGGCTGTTAAAATATACTAGTTATGATAAAAAAAATATTCCAGAGGAGTAAACAAATGACAAAATGGTGAAATGATCAAAGTTAATTGCAAGGAAAGAATGAAGAGACTTTAAGTAAACATAATTAGGATTAGCTTTTGTTGAAGTAGTTTCATTACAGTTTGTGTAGGTTTTTTTGTCACAAATTGAAGGCATTTAAAGATTTTTCTCTGTCACCTCTGAAAAGTCAAAGGAAGGGAAGAGAACCTCTTCACCAATCCAAGATTTTTGGGACCAATTCAGTAGGATGGAAGAAATGAAAAGCTAACAGAAGGAATTTTATCCCAAATTATAGTTCTAAATGAAAAAACAAACAAACAAACCATGAAACCATGAAAAGGCCTATCCATACATCAGATATCTCCCCACAAGAAGGAATGGAAATCAAACCCAAGAACTAATAGCTATGCAAATTAATGCATGAGGATTGAGTCTGAGGAGTGGTGTTTCAGTAGCACTGACTAGTGAATTTCCCCATGCTAACAAAATGTGTAAGAGCTACCTGTTTGATTATTCCAGAATCAGAAAATCAACTGCTCTTAAGGGGTAAAGTGTACAGGATAGTGCAGTGCTGATCAGCGGTAAAATGACACCCAGGATGTTACATGAAAGATCTATGTAATATGTAATACATTTTGAGTCCAAAGGATCCTGTAAATCTGGAATGTCTGATTTGGATATCAATAATTCTTTGCTTTAATCACTTCAGTAACATAGAGTAATTATGAACTATTACTTCGGAAGGAACATTAAAAAATATCAACAACAATTAAAGGAGGAGTGAAAGAAGCAAACAGTGCAGAAAATCTGTCATTCTTATTTATTTATTAGTTATGTAGGTGTTCAGGGAATACCTGCTATTAGCAATTACATGCTGACTTTTCTTTCCAATTACATTTTGCAACATGTTTTGGTTTTGGGGGAAATCAGAGACTGAATTGAAAAGGGAACAAATCTGCAACAGGATGTTATTGAATGAGAAATGAAGCTTTTTAACAGGAATTTCTTGAAGAGTCACTGCTATAAATTCCAAAGTCCTAGCTGAAGACGTGAATACAAAACAAGACAAAAGTTAGTGGCAGAATGGCCAGGCAGCAGAATTATTGTCCCAGTCCTTCAATACCTTTAGTTTGAGACCACTGAACAAAGAATGAAGCTTTAAGTGATTCAATACATGGGAAACTATGTGACTTTTTAATACAGAATATTTAAAATGTTCTATGTCTCATGTTTCACACTGTTTTGATAAACTCAAGATGTCTCCATTTTGCTATGAAATCAACAATGGGATGTGTCTCAAGGCAGAGCACTGAGAAAAAAATCACAGAGGACATGAAGTAATAATGCATGAACAGAGCAAAGAGTTCAGGAAAATTTGGCTGATGAAAGGTTCATTGTGGGTCTGGGAGATGATTTCAGCTTGCAGACCAGTTTGCTTGTTCTGTACTTTAGATTTCTGTGTGTATTTTTCCCCTTTGATTTTCAGAACCTGAAAGGGAGTCCTCCTGTGGACCCTTAGAAGTCCCAATGCTTCCACAAAGCTCAACAGAATTAAGGGTGCAAGGAAGAAGCAGATGCGAAAATGTAATCTTGTTTCATTCTGCCTATAAGTTACAACTTAGTATAACTTATATATATAGCTCCTTCCCTGCTTCTATGTTTCAGGAAACATTTCCTTGCTTGGCAGTTTGAAAGCACATGAAAGGAGGCTCATCTTGTGCAGTAGTTGGTATTGCTAAGGTAATTTCTTTTGCTAGAGCTGTACTCAGGTGCAAATCTGAAACTCCAGCTGCAAGTCATAGCCAATTGCTGTAACAGGGTAGATTCAGTGGGACTCCACAAGGGCTTACCTTAGAGAATGATGCAGAAAGCCCTGGTGTGGTCATATGTAGGAGAATTGAAGATACATACCATAACAACACAATTACACCTTGTAACTGGTTTTATATTGCTTCTGAAAGTCATTACCCATCTCTATTATTGTAGTATAAATATTTTTTGCTGCTTCCATAAATATTCAGCTCCTCTTTAACCCTTGCTAACACCTTAATGTTAATGTTTATGTCACAGACTCCTAAACTTGAAGTAAAAAATTAATATGAATTATGCTTCAGGGATAGATATTTGGGGTTTTTTTTCAAGTATCAACAGATTTTTAGGAACTTAAGTGCTAATTGCATAGTCATTTGTTATTACCTTTATGCAAAACAGGTAGCATTTGTATTAGTAAAAGTGGTGATACTGATATCTGAGAAGACACATTGTTTGACATGCATTTTATACTAAATAGATTTTAGCAAGACAAATATACTAGACTAAATTAAGCATTCCTTTTCCTTCACAGTGAATAAGCATTGGAGGGGATGAATTTTAATTTACCTATTTTACCTAAATTTTAATTTACCTATTAAGTAAAATTACCAAAGTTTGTGGGTGAAAAAATGTCGGTCATAGAGGAAAAAACAATCTTGGCTCACAAGTTTATTTTGAGAATTTATCAATGGGAGCAGTGTTGCCAACAGCAAGCATTAACAAAACATGAACCAACCCCCAAAAGCTGAGTGTTTCTGAGTAGATCTTACATCAGTCCTGAAAGGTGGTTATTGCCCAGAGTATGAATATTTTAATATATACTGAATACTAGTTCTACATAGCCAGAGGACCAAGCTAGCAAAATCCATCAAGATTACCACAGGGGCTGATATGGACGTCTCTCTCTCACAAACAATCTCTCTGTTTCTTCTCTCATTTTGGAAAAACTGAGCAGCATCTTATCTTCAGTGCTGTCTCATTACCTAAACAAAGCAGATAAAAAAAGGCTCATGTTAGCCCATTCTGCAGAAGCCATTTGCAGCCTTAACACCTTCCCTTACTTGCATTTGGATCTCATCACCAGTTCCCAGAGCCTGGGACAACTCTACTAGGAGGAGAAATGGGTGTTTGCTCTAGGAAAAGAGTGGAACAAGGGCACTTGAGGAAAGTGAAGTACGGAAGATAGTGAATAGGAAAAGGAAGATGGTTTAATTTTGAGTTGCTGCTCCCGTCTCCTTGAAATCAAGAGAACATTTTAAACTATTTAACTGTAGCAAACTGCAGAATTATATCAAAGTAATTCATTTACTATGTCATCAGATTGTGGAACTCATTGTCCAAGAAGTTATTAAAGATCAGAGCATACCAAGGTTAAAAAATTCTAAAACATTATGTTTGATCTATTGTGGCAAATCTCATGTAATATATACCCCATATAATGCTTCTCTCTCATCAGTCATTCACTTAGGTTGCCCTAAAAGGACCAGGAAAAAGGTGTTCAAATGGGCATCTGGTACCAAATTTTGTTGTATCTCCTGACATCTTCATGAACTTCTGTGGTGTGTTGACCTTGGCTGGGTGCCAGGTGCCCACCAAAGCTGCTTTATCACTCCCCCTTCTCAGCTGGACAGGTGGGAGAAAATATAACAAAAGGCTTGTAGGTCAAGATAAGGACAGTTTAATAAAGTGAAAGCAAAGGTCGCGCGTGACAGCAAAGAAAAACAAATGATGTTATTCTCTACTTCCCATCAGCAGGCGATGTCTAGCCACTTCCTGGGAAGCAGGGCTTCAGTACGCGTAGTGGTTGCTCTGGAAGACAAAAATGCCCCCCTTCCGTCTCCCTTTACTTAGCTTTTATATCTGAGCTGACGTCATATGGTATGGAAAATCTGTTTGGTTAGTTTAGGTCAGCTGTCCTGGTTATGTCCCCTCCCGAGATCTTGCCCTGCCCCAGCCTGCCATTGAGGGGCGGTAAAAATGTTGGGGAGACAGCCTTGATGCTGTGCCAGCACTGCTCAGCAGTAGCCAAAACACTGGTGTGTTATCAACACCTTTCTAGCTACTGATGCAGAGCACAGCGCTACGAGGCCTGCTATGGGGAGTATTAACTCCATCTCAGCCAGACCCAATACAACTTTACTTCTAGAGACAGAATTTCTTTGTAATAGGCTGGAGTTAGCTTTTACTTGCTCAAAAAACATATGGAATTAGTAAAAACTTGTAGGTCTTCTGTGGGTCTTCATATACTGTGGTGACTGCCACTTACACGGCATTTGTCACAGAAGGATATACTTATTTAAGTAATGCTTCATTTTGAACTCACTGACAAAACATTTCCTTCCTCTGTCACAGGATGAAAATAAGGCTTCTTTGGAATATGGATTAAATACCATTTTAATCTCCTGTACAAGCCAGCTGTGTGCAGAGAGGCAGTAATGCACCAATAGAATCTTAAATTCAGTTCAGAATTTTGCTACATTCCTAGAGAGACTTAAAATAAGATTTATGGGAGGATTCCCTGGCAGAATTGTGTAAAGCCAAGGACAAAGAAAAAAAAAAAAAGAAACCTTAAAGGCAAATTGTAATTGAAGGGTAGTTTCTCCACCAAATATTTGGAAACTAGGAATTTGAAAGATTGGTGGATATACAGCCTTCTGCCCAGGACCTTCAACAAAGAGAGATGATTTTTTTTTGAGCAGCCAAATGTATGTGTCCTCTTTTCCCATGAGTTTGGGTCCACTGTCACTATGCACCTTCCATTTCCCTTAATCTCCATTCCATGTTCCCTGACATCCAGGCAGATATCCCAGTGCCTTCAAGTCCCACTCCTACTCTGCTGATTTGCACTATTAAGCAATATCCTAAGTAATATCCTTTAACTGCCAGCTGTGAATCATGAAGAATGTGCCAATGTGGGGTTCAAGCTGTACACATGCTGGATGATCAATGTGCTAACCTTACTCTGCAGCTTTTGCTGTAGATAACACACATGAATTTTTCTTTTCCACACATAGCCACTCACTTTCCCAAAATCTGTTTGAGCTCTTTCTCTGATATCTTTTCATGCCTTGGCCAATTGAAATCTACGTAACAACAGTTTGTAAGTTTTCAGGGAACTGGCAGACCAATCTAATCGTATAAGCTTTGTCTGTATGGGAAAGTAAACTGGAAGATGAAAGTAAGAATTAAAGGACCAGAAATTATCAGGATTTAATCAGAAAGAATTTTGGGGGATCCTGATTCTCAGTGGCCTCATGCTATTTATTACATAATTGTTTTTTTAACTCCATGCAAATTTCCTCTCAGACCTCTGATTAGTCTAATCATCATTTTCTGCAACTTTTCTGATTTTAACAGGTCTTTTTTTGAATGCAAATAATCTGAATGGGATATCATATTCTAGGTGTGATTTAGTATAATGGCTTGAACATTGCACTCCATCTGCTGGAATTACCCTCTCTTCTTTCATTACCGCTTAAAAGCACATTCACCACTGGCTGTGAATGAGATTGTAGGAATAGATTAAAAAGCATATATGCTTTGTAATGTAGTGATCCTTTGTCTTGCCAAGAGAGCCATCACTGGTATAGCCCTGGGTACATTAAGGCCAACTTTATGCTATGTACATGGAGCAAACCAGCCTCTGCTTAAATTAGGCACGGACAGGGACAACAGTAATCTCACAATATAACAAGTGCCACCAAAATCACAAAACTAAATGTATCTCAAGAGCATTTGGTAGCTTACAATGTACCTGTTGCATGCAAGGTGAGGAAAAGTTTGTATCTCATTTTTAGGTAAGGGAAAGATGCATAGAGACATAAAAGCACTGACCCAGACTCAGCCTTTGAGTCCGTCTGCACAGGAGGGAGCTGTTGTGTTCCAGGTAGTTGCATAATCGCATTGGACTCCCTTTCCAGTTCAATGTTTACACAAATCCAAACCAGAGACTACACTTGAAAAAATCTTGATCACTGATGAAGCAGAACAGCACAGTATTTGTACAATGGTCTCCTCTTTGTGAAAAAATGGTATTTGCAGCTATGTATTTCTTCAACAAAATCCACAGATTAAGTGCTGTGGGAAAACAACATTTAAAGAGATGTGTTTATCAGTCAATACATCTTAGTTAATATTTCCATATGAATGCTTTTGAAAAAGCATCTTCTTTTGCATATCATTCAATTTCATGTCAACATTCATTTTTTTCCACCCAAGCTTGGCTGATCCTGCTCTAATTTTCTTCAGAGCAGACAAACAGTGATTTACCAATACCCATTGTATTCAGACAGCCAGATTCCATTTGTGAAAGGGAAAAAAAGGTAAGGTACCACACCAGCATAGATTATGGACATTTGTAGCATAAAATATTAATGATATTAAATCTAACTTTTTTCAGCTGTTTGCGAGCCACTAGATCAGACTCACACTAAAGTAAATGAATAGACTAGATTTTTAAATATACTTCATTTGCCCTGCTTACTGTTATCCAGGATGGAGTCTGAATTTCCTTGAGAATCACTGATGACTTCTCTAGTAAATTTTGACTCTAGTGCTTACCACAGTGCTCAAGACTGAAAAAATAATAAGAAAAATCCATCAAGACTGGAACTGCTGAACTCAAAGCAATATTAATTGACAAGCATGTGTTTCACTGGTCAGAACTACTGCCCAAGTAGCAGTCATTATTTTTGTTGGGACACAGTGATGGGTGAAACAAAGATTACAGGGTAGGACTACCACAAACCAGCTGCTAACAATACAGAAGCAGCCCACAATTAGTGTTATTTCTGCATCTGGTGAAAATCAAAGAATGACTTCTTAAAATTTTGCCAGCCACCCTTTTTTCCCCTTAGATCCATCATCTTCCCTCAAACCTATACTGTACTCTATGTGGGAATAATCCAGAGTAGAAAGAAACCAGTTTTCTTAAAGGATTTTCTTCCTTCCTGTAGTTGTTTTTAATAGGACTTGACTCAATGGTCAGTCACCAAAGTGTGAACAGGAAGTTCTTTTTACTCATCTGGGCCTGAACTTGCAAAAACCAAAAAGATGCAGGGATAATGAAAGCCTTGTTAAGGATGTCAGTTTGCCTTGATGAGAACACATTTGATTCTCCATGCTTAAATGAAGAGCTCCCCACTTGTTCCCATGCAATACACCCACTCACAGCCATGCTGGCTGAAGCAGATCCGAAGCTACAAGGGCTAAACGGGAAGGTTTGCCCGGCCATGCCTAAGGGTGAGCTGGGCAGGAGCTGTTAGCAGTAAAGATCAGATGGGTTTGATCATCAGTCTCAAATGCTTCTGTGTTAATTGGACACTCCCAGTGCCAGCAGGGATCACAATACTTTGATGACTGTGGGGTGGCAATGCATGATCATGCAATTCTCTTTCCAGGTGTGATAATGCAGTCTCCTCCTGTGGACAACTCCCAGTACCCAACCATCCTGCTCTGGGTGGGATTTCCAAGCTAATGGCTCTCTGGAACCAATTTTTTGTTCCCCGCAGAAGCAGCTGTCTACCGCTCACCTGAATCAGTCCAGGACCAACAGCAATCTTTTATTCCCTGCTGGTACTGCCAAAATGAGAGCTTCTGGGTTAAGAGCCTTTTTTTATTAACATATGTAAACCTTAAAAGGCTCCATAAGAATCAGTGTAAGCTTTTAATGCAAGTATGGGGTCTGTACACAGCAACAGCAGAGAGACACAGAAGAAAAGAAGAATGGACAGAAAGCAAGCAGGTCCAAACACAACACCAGGGACCTTGCCTCCACTCACCACAAAACTTAAGGACAGGCACAATTCTCCTTACTTTACTTGTATGAGAAAGTGAAACAGTCTCTTGCATGCACATGCATGCTTTCTCACCCTTTTCCTCTTTTCCTAATGCTATCAGAGACATCTATCCTTAGTCAGTCATCCTTGCTTTAAATTTCTTTAAATTGAAATTTTATAAACTTCCAGATTCTGGGGGCCCCCTTTGTCACAGTAATTCCTGGGGATACAGCCCCCATTTGATGAAATGAAAAGCTGCTAAATTAGCAAAGTTCTCACAAAAGATGGGGTTCTGTGTTCATAGTAGAAATTCTGTTTAACCAACAACTAGCTTTAAGGAACCCTATAACAAAATGTACATGCTTGTACATTCATGTTCCTGTATTTTATTTTTTTTCAAATTAGACTCTGAATTTATGAACATTATGGCCCGTGTGTTTGTCTCATCGGGAATTTGGACTTTAGCCTATGCGCTTGCTACCCTTGACCCTAGAGAACCCAATATATAGGCACCATTTGATCGAATTTCCCTAAATCAGTTTAAGTTTTGCACTTTCTCTGAGTGTACATGTGGCTCTTAGTCACTGTATTGGGTTTGCGTGGCAGGGTTTTGGTAGGGGTGGGCTACAGGGGTGGCTTCTGTGAGAAGCTGCTAGAAGCTTCCCCTCTGTCCGACAGACCCAATGCCGGCTGGGTCCAAGATGGACCTGCTGCCAGCCAAGGCCGAGCCAATCAGCGACGGTGGTAGTGCCTCTGGGATAACAGATTTAAGAAGGGGAAAAGTTGCTGTGGGACAGAAACTGCAGCCGGAGAGAGGACTGAGAACATGTAAGAGAAAACAACCCTGCAGACCCCCAGGTCAGTGAAGAAGAAGGGGAGGAGATGCTCCAGGCGCCGGAGCAGAGATTCCCCTGCAGCCCGTGGGGAAGACCATGGTGAGGCAGGCTGTCCCCCTGCAGCCCAGGGAGGTCCACGGTGGAGCAGATATCCACCTGCAGCCCGGGGAGGACCCCACGCAAGAGCAGGTGGATGCCCGAAGGAGGCTGTGATCCCGTGGGAAGCCTACGTTGGAGCAGGCTCCTGACAGGACCTGCGGACCTGTGGAGAGAGGAGCCCACGCTGGAGCAGGTTTTCTGGCAGGACTTGTGACCCAGCAGGGGAGTCACGCTGGAGCAGTCTGTGCCTGAAGAACTGCAGCCTGTGGGAAGGACCCACGTTGGAGAAGTTTGTGGAGAACTGTCTCCCGTGGGAGGGACCCCACGCTGGAGCAGGGGAAGAGTGAGGAGTCCTCCCCCTGAGGAGGAAGGAGCGGCAGAGACAAAGTATGATGAACTGACCCCAACCCCCATTTCCCGTCCCTCTGTGCTGCTGTGGGGGAGGAGGTAGAGAAAACTGGGAGTGCAGTTGTGCTGGGGAAGAAAGGGGGGATGGGGAAAAGTGTTTTAAGATGTGATTTCTCATTATCCTACTCTGATTTGATTTGTAATAAATTAAATTAATTTTTCCCCAAGTTGAGTCTGTTTTGCTTGTGATGGTAATTGGTGAGTGATCTCTCCCTGTCCTTATCTCAACCTACGAGTCTTTCATTATATTTTCTCTGCCCCGTCCAGCTGAGGAGAGGAGTGATAGAGCAGCCTTGGTGGGCACCTGGTGTCCAGCCAGAGTCAACCCACCACAGTCATACACAAAAGCCCTACATGTAACTCTTGGGTTAATTTAGCTGCAGTGTTTTGCTTACAATCAGAACAGAAGGAGAAAACCCCACCACAGTCATGAGTAGCAAAGACTAACTTTTCTTTGTTTAAGAAGATTGTGGGGCAAAGGAAGGAAATACCATCTCCATAAGTATCACTGCGGAAGCAGTCCACAAGTTTTGTAGGCAAAACTTGGGCTAGCAACACTCCCAGCTGACCAGTTGAGAATCAGGTCAAGAGTGCATAAAATAGACTTTAGTACTCGGATGCTCTTTTCTAGATAGTTTTAAAAAATAACTCAGGGCAGAAAAAACCCTAGTTGTTATATTGTTGATAAAGGACATGAGTCCTTTCTTTTTCAGAAACTTTCTGAGGAGTTTTTACTCCATTTAATGCTTAGAGTATCCAGTTTTATTACATTAGTGAACATCTGGGTTTTCATATACTCTTTGTCCAGAACTGGTCACCCCAGATAAGTATTCATTACTTTTACTACCACTGGGAATCTGTTCCTCTTCTGTAGGGGTGCAAAAAGAAGTTCTTAATACACACCCCAGAAAGCATTACATTCCTCATATTTGAGAAAAGAAAATTAATACTACTATTTTAACCATCCTTCTCGAAAGATTTTAGATCCCTTAAAAGGAAAAGGGCTCCCTTATTCAATGTTCTTACTGCATTGTAAGCTTTCCTCTTCTCTATTACCCATACAAAATCTTTCAAAGTTACAGGGTAATTTCAGTCAGAGTGTCTGGCCTAGGGACACAGTTTATGCTTCATGGATTTCACTTAAATTCAGCTGATGAACTTCCCATTTTGTAGTGTGAACACAAACAAAGCCACCTTTAAGCCAAAGGTACTTCTGACTCCCTCCTGTAATTTTTATCCTTTGTTTAGGTAGAAGGGAGTCCCAGTTAAGAGGGACTGAATCAGAGCAGCGTAGCCTAGTGAAGCACTCCAACCCAGGACCCATGCAAAGATGCACATGTTATCTTCTGTAATCCCCTGCATAATGCTTCTCATCATTGCATTCCCAGAGCCCAGGTAGACTTGCCCAAACACAGATTCACAGAGTACATATAATATTTGTTGCATTGTGCACATAGTTTGTTATCCTCACTGTTACATTTCTAAAGAGAAAAAATTTGAGATCAGTCCCTGTTTGAACTTCGTGGTAAAGACATTCTGCAGACCCCAAAGGGCAAATCCAGAATCTGAATTTATTTTGTGGGTTACAAGTTTTCATACTTCATCATATCAGAGAAGAAAGACAGTGTCTAGGGGAGAGATATGGATTCAGAACTACTGTTGCGTATTCATTCTAAAGGATAATGTTAGGTATACCTCACAGAAAAAGGGAAGCAACTAATCAAATTGTAAATGATATAAACAGGAGAGACAACGTTATCAGCACTTGATCTCAGCTAACCTATGCCCGTGCAGCCTCAGAATATTACTAATGAGCCCAACTATACAAAAGGAAAAAACTTTCATATCTGTCAGACAGCTCTCCCTGGACAGCTTATAAGTGCCTTGCAGTTAACAGCAATTGCTCATAGTCTAGCCCTGATCATTATCTCAAATACTTGAGAAATTATAGAATGATTAACCCATGAAAAATCCCATCACTTATTGCATTGACTCCCACATGTCTAATTCTTACATCTACCTATGAACTTTAAGCCTGCATGTTAGGTTTCCCTTGCTCTGGTTAGTATTTGTCCTGTTGGATTTTCTCATGGCTTTGCTTTCATCACTTTCCATAGGCTAGTAACACTCTTTCCAAACTGACAAAAAAGGGTGTTCTTTGCAGGCAGACATCATGCCTGCTGCTGTTGCATATGCTACCCGAAATTTTTTGGTAGCCAGTACTTCATTCTGTTTTTCAGCAATTAAGCAGGTGATGCTATACTCCCAATTGTAAAAGCTTTTTAATCTGGAAAAAGAACAATGTACATGACAACAAGTAGCTAAATTTAATCTGGAATTAAGAATCATTTTATATAAACTTCTACTCATGCAGTTACTGTGCTTCCAAGAACAGAATAATATTGTGTTTTGCGTTTGTGCGGCAGGGTTTTGGTAGCAGGGGAGGGGCTGCAGGGTTGGCTCCTGTGAGAAGCTACTAGAAGCTTCCTCAGGTCCAAGTCAGGCCCAACTCTGGCCCAGGCTGACCCCATCAGTGACGGTGGTAGTGCTTCTGGGAGAACAGATTTAAGAGGGGAACCTGCAGTGGAGGAGGAAATAATTGGAATGTGAGAGGAACACCTATGCAGATACCAAGGTCAGTGCAGAAGGAGGGGGAGGAGGTGCACCTGAGGAGTTTGATGCCCCTGCAGCCCATGGTGAGGCAGCAGGCTGTCCCCCCCCCAGCCCATGGAGGTGAGTGGGGAAGCAGATGCCCACCTGCAGCCGGGGGAGGACCCCACACCAGAGCAGGGGCATCCTCCCGAACATGGCCATGACACCGTGAGAAAGCCTGCACTGGAGCAGCCTGTGCCTGAAGGGCTGCAGCCCATGGAAAGGATCCATGCCGGAGAAGTTTGTGGAGAACTGCAGCTCGTGGGAAGGACCCACACTGGAGAAGCTCATGGAGGACTGTTTCCCGTGGGAGGGACCTCGCACTGCAGCAGGGGAAGAGTGAAGAGTCCTGTCCCTGAAAAGGATGAAGTGACAGAGACAACGTGTGATGAACTGACCCCAACCCCCATTCCCCATCCCCCTGTGCCACTGTGGGGGAGGATGTAGAGAAAATTGGGAGTGGAGTTGAGGCAGGAGGGAGGGAGGGGTGTGGGGAAGGTGTTTTTAAGATTTGGTTTTACTTCTCGGTATCCTTGTTTTGATTTGATTGGTAGTAAATAAAATTGATGTTGTTTTTCCCCCAAGTTGAGTCTGTCTTTTGCCCGTGACCATAAGTGGTGAGTTATCCCTCCCTGTCAATGCCTCAACTTGTGAGCCTTTTGTTATATTTTTCTCCTCCTCATCCCAGGCCCAGGGGGGAGGAGTGAGTGAGCGGCTGCATGGTGCTTTGCTGTTGGCTGGGCTTAAACCACAACATATTGTTACATCACCTTTGTTTACTGTTGGACTGCACTGTCTGCTGCATTTTGTACTTTTTCAATGGCTTGTTCCAAATGTGTAAAAAGTAAAATTTTCCTAAACACAGATATAGGGTTTTTTACACAATGCATTTGTGTAGACAGTTCCCTTCCAGCCCAAAAGAAACAGGAATTGCTCAACAGGTTGCTGCCATTTCAGTCCTTCTCCAGGGCCCTCATTATATCTTCTAATAAATCTGAGGTTAGAAGAGTAATGCCAGAGTGAAAATGCTTGGCCATACCATCTAAAAAGTTGAATGTGAACAAATGCATAGTTTAAGTTCAGATATATTACAAAAAATGTTCTTTTTGGAGGAGAGAAAAGGTAACTTTGTCCCAGCAGGCTTTCTGACAGATCACCTGTTCTCAGTCTACAATTTCCTGTAATTAAAACTATCATTAGTGCTGCATGCTAATTTGACAACGAGATCATTGGCTTGGCCTGATCTGTAAAAAACTTCTACCACCAGCTGTAGCACTAGCACTTGTAGCACCAGCAACATCTTTAGGACTATTTGATTTGTATTCATCCTTAATCCAGACTGCTGGCATAAGAGTGTTTTGTACACACTTGTACCAAAAAAGCAAATCAACACAGGTAAGAAGGGCACATATAGCAGCACATTAATAATATTTTTTCCAATACAGAGCCAAATCATCATCTGCAAGGTCTTATGGCCGTTGTTTCTGCTCAGGACTGTGACTGAATGGAACCACCACAGGCAAGAAGTACTGGGCTAAATACTCTAGTCTACAGGCCAGCAGAGTCCTCACTGGCAAGGTGTCTTCCAGAATGAGCTGAGCACCTTGTGGTATGGAGGAAAAACCAAACAAACTAGTAATAATAATACTGACAGGAAAGGGCAGTTGGAGGAAAAGAATACATACCAGAAAATTAGTTTGTGCTTCTTACACTGAACTGTTTTGTTACTCACAAACAGATCTGTAATATAGAAAGATGATGAAAAGGATGCTACACTTGGATTTCTCCAGGTGCTCTGACTGGGTAAGTCATCTGCTTTGCAGCATCTGCTAGCAAGCAAGTGAAATAAAATCTCAAGTGCTGATATAAGCAATGAAATTTACTACTTTTAATAATGTAATTCTTTAATAGATATGATGTATTTATTATTGCTAATGTTAAAAGTTTTACACAATCATCTTGTGGTTGAATGAATTATTTCATCTCTGGAACAGCAGTTATTCTAATGGATAAAGCTATGGGCATTAATGGTTTGTATAATAAATGTTCCAGTGTGATGTGCAACATGGACATGAATTGAGCCTGATCTTCACCAGTGCTGTTTCTGTAGGCTCAGCTGATGTAATTTAGATTGAAAACTTACTGTTATTAAATCCATTGTAGATTAAAATTGCAACATGAATATCTTACGAATGTGCAAACAATATGTGTTCTAGCACTGAGATCACCTAATTTACTTAAATAAAATCATGTGCCTTGGAAGACTAAGTTATAAACCAAGTTTTTGCACTAAAATGAGCTGAGATTAGACACGCAAATATTTGTAGGTGAAAGATAAGGCTTTAAAGAAATGTCTTAAAAATTCTATGTCTACCTGAAACCTATGAGAAAAGTTGTAATAGAAGAAAAATAGTTATGATGATTATAACCACATTTTATATAGTAATTATTTCAGAACCTCAAAAGCCCCATAACTACTTTGTAAGTCTTAGCACAGAAACATTTGGCAAAGGCATCTTCTAAAATGAAATATGATTATCAGGAAAAAAACACCTAAGATTTGAAGATGGAAACCAGTAGAATTTTAAGTTAAAATATAATCACTTTGGAGTAAAAGGTACCGGCATAATCATTTCATAATTCAGTATTTTCAAATTCATTATAAATGTTTTCATTGAGTCTCAACAGATGCACAGCATGAAATTTCAGCTGCACAGGTGAGTCCACTGAGTTCAGAGAGACTATTCACACAACGAAGTAAGTTGTCGGCCTGAGTTCCCGAAGTTTGCACTGTCCAAAATGAACACTTTAATCCTGGAATTGTTGGAACAGTGTTGAACAGACAGCTTTGGGCTGCCACTCACCACCAGGCACAAATAGGCCTGCAGATTGCAGGATAGGAAAGGAACAGACCATGCGATGAAACAGGTCCCAAGCCTCCCATTGTGGTTTAACCCCAGCCAGCAACTAAGCACCACGCAGCCGCTCGCTCACTCCCCCCCCACCCAGTGGGATGGAGGAGAAAATCGGGAAAAAGAAGCAAACCCCATGGGTTGAGATAAGAACGGTTTAATAGAACAGAAAAGAAGAAACTAATAATGAGAATGATAACACTAATAAAATGACAACAGCAATAATGAAAGGATTGGAATGTACAAATGATGCGCAGTACAATTGCTCACCACCCGCCGACCAACACCCCGCCAGTCCCCGAGCGGCGATTCCCCGCCCCCACTTCCCAGTTCCTATACTGGATGGGACGTCACATGGTATGGAATACCCTGTTGGCCAGTTTGGGTCAGCTGCCCTGGCTGTGTCCTGTGCCAACTTCTTGTGCCCCTCCAGCTTTCTCGCTGGCTGGGCATGAGAAGCTGAAAAATTCTTGACTTTAGACTAAACACTACTTAGCAACAACTGAAAACATCAGAGTTATCAACATTCTTCACATACTGAACTCAAATCATAGCACTGTACCAGCTACTAGGAAGACAGTTAACACTATCCCAGCTGAAACTTGGACACCTCCCAACTTAAAATACCAGAATTGTTGATGTTTGCAGGATGAGGTTAAACAAGTGAGTTATCATGGTCCATAGTTTTTTGGGGGCTCTGAGAGATGTTTATTACACTGCTTCAGAAAATGACAAATTCATGATTTGTAAGCCTTTAGGTAATTGCATTGGGTTTGCATGGCAAGATTTTGGTAACGGGGGGCTAGAGGGGTGGTTTCTGTAAGAAGCTGCTAGAAGCTTCCCCTCTGTCCGACAGACCCAATGCCAGTTGGCTCCAAGATGGACCCACTGCTGGCCAAGGGCGAACCAATCAACGACGGTGGTAGCACCTCTGGGATAACAGATTTAAGAAGGGGAAAAGTTGCTGCAGGACAGAAACTGCAGCCAGAGAGAGGACTGAGAACATGTAAGAGAAAACAACCCTGCAGACCCCCAGGTCAGTGAAGAAGAAGGGGAGGAGATGCTCCAGGCGCCGGAGCAGAGATTCCCCTGCAGCCCGTGGGGAAGACCATGGTGAGGCAGGCTGTCCCCCTGCAGCCCAGGGAGGTCCACGGTGGAGCAGATATCCACCTGCAGCCCGTGGAGGACCCCATGCCGGAGCAGGTGGGTGCCTGAAGGAGGCTGTGATCCTGTGGGAAGCCTACGTTGGAGCAGGTTTTCTGGCAGGACTTGTGACCCAGCAGGGGACCCACACTGGAGCAATGTGCTCCTGAAGGACTGCACACCACGGAAGGGACCCATGCAGGAGCAGTTTGTGAAGAACTGCAGCCCATGGGAAGGACCCATGTTGGAGAAGTTCATGGAGGACTGTCTTCCATGGGAGGGACCCCACGCTGGAGCAGGGAAAGAATGTGAGGAGTCCTGCCCCTGAGGAGGATGAAGCAGCAGAAATAACGTGTGATGAACTGACCCTAAACCCCATTCCCCGTCCCCCTGCGCCACTGGGGGGGTAGGTAGAGAATCTGGGAGTGAAGTTGTGCCCAGGAAGGAGGGAAGGGTGGAGGGAAGGTGTTTTGAGACTTGGTTTTATTTCTCATTACCCTACTCTGGTTGATTTGTAATAAATTGAGTTAATTTTCCCCAAGTTGAGTCTGTTTTGCTTGTGATGGTAATTGGTGAGTGATCTCTCCCTGTCCTTATTTCGACCCATGAGCCCTTTGTTATAATTTCTCTCCCCTGTCCAGCTGAGGAGGGGGGAGTGATAGAACAGCTTTGGTGGGCACCTGGCGTCCAGCCAGGGTCAACCCACCACAGCTTGAAAAAAGAAAATAAATAGATGTGCCTAAATGAAAAAACCCAAAATGTGGAAATGACATCTTACACCTATCTTCCAGAAGCATCTTTTCAAAATGCTTAGTCTCCTCTCTATTATTATCTGAGACAGCTGCCAAGATTCTCTATCCAGACTGAATTTTGCTTTCTGGTGTAGCTCACACTGATTCTCTGAACTAAATTAGGAGCCTGAAGAAATTTCTGTGGCTTCCTCCTACACAGATTTGACTAACTTGCAGATACACGTTGAGTCTTACATTCTCTTCACAGTGATTCTCATCTCCAGTAGCAGCATACAACTTTGATTACTTGGGAATGAAATTTGCTGAGATACTTAAACATTGCTTTCTATATATAGTTTAAATAGCCAGTAAAAAATATAATTCAAAAGATATAATTTTGAAGAGTGTTAAACACTACTTATCAGGGTACTTTTTGAGAGAGTCTAATTAATATTTTATATTATTTACTGTATCTTCAAAACTGAATACTTTCAGGAGTTGCTAAACCATCATTTTGCTTTTGCCTATAGTAGATTATACATGAAGAGTCTAATGCTCATACAGGTAAATCAGGAGCTGCCCTGCAGGTGTGACAGTTACAGTAGCTCTATCTGTCTTATCCATTTTTTCTTTCAGTACGCAAACAAGCTTTTTTTCTTGGGGAGACGTGCAGCCTGGACCTATAACAAACCTGCAGCATGGAGAAGCAGCACTGGGAAAGAGGAAAGGAGCCATGAAAAAAGAAAATTGGTTTGGTTCCTTTGAGTTGTATTTATAAAGTTGTATTTTTAGACAGAGGCTCTTGATATTGGCACTGCTTTGCCATCTGCAGCATTTAAAGACTAGTGAATAGCAGTTGGCACTCAGTACACCCAGAATCCATCTTATAGTTTCCTCAGCTGCATTCATGTCAGAGAAGGAAGCAGTATTTTAAAAAAAGTGGGCCAGGAACATAAATGTGATGTTCCTGCTACAGAAGCATCAGTTCATTGACTTCTCTGTAAATCAGAATTCACTGAAGGAAAAGCATGTCACTGGGAGCTCTTTTCAAATTTTAATTTTTTGCTTTTTGAATAAACATATCCAAGTTGCACATACCTAAGGAGAATGTCCCTAGAAAGATAAATATTTAATTTATGTTCAATTTTATCTTCTCTATTGCCATGTAACTGAAAGTGATTTGTTTCCAGTCAGAAGGCAGAAATTTATTATCTGGAGAAGAAAGTGGAGTATCTTTTGTGGGAATGCAGTGACACAGTATTAAAATGGCTTGTTTAGTTTGGACCATGAATAAAATAGTTTTGGCATGCAGATGTTTCTAGGTATATAAGCAGCAACCTTATCATGGGCTTGGGCACATGTGATGGTTTAGAAAATAGTTACTTTTCTTAGAAGGGGATGCATTGTAGTGTACAGACTGTTAGTTACTATATTAATATCACCACTAAATCCAGCAAAAACTTACTCATTCTTTTTTCAGTTAAAGTGCTTAGAAACTGAACCAGCTACTTGACATATTTCTTTCTCTTGGAATACAAAAGCCTGTGAAAATCTTATGACCTGTGCTACTCATAAGGTCAGAGAAATTGGTCAAAGAAGCTCCCTCTGGCCTTCAAATCCATACATCAGCTCATTAGATACCATGTAAAGAAACCGTGGTGCTAACCTACACCAGATGATGATCTCACCCTATAAGTATACAAGTTAGGAGGATAATACATGTATTTAATATGTGAATAAGCCATTAGGGAAGAAGATCTGAGAAGAAGGGGTTATTGACAACCTGAAGGGGACCACAGTTGGATGGCATGACTTGGGCATGTCATAGAATCATAGAATCATAGAATCATTTTGGTTGGAAAAGACCTTCAAGATCATCAAGTCCAACCATTAACCATGCCCCCTAAACCATGCCCTGGAGTACCCTGTCCGCTCACTTTTTGAATACCTCCAGGGATGGTGAATCAACCACTTCCCTGGGCAGCCCATTCCAATGTTTGACAACCCTCTCAGTAAAAAAATTTTTCCTAATATCTAACCTAAACCTCCCTTGCCTCAACTTGAGGCCATTTCCTCTCGTCCTATCTCCAGACACCTGACAGAAGAGACCAACACCCACCTCACTACAACCCCCTTTCAGGTAGTTGTAGAGAGCGATAAGGTCTCCCCTCAGCCGCCTCTTTTCTAGACTAAACAACCCCAGATCCCTCAGCCGCTCCTCAGAAGACTTGTGCTCCAGGCCCCTCACCAACTTGGTTGCCCTTCTCTGGACACGCTCCAGCACCTCAATGTCTTTCCTGCAGTGAGGGGCCCAGAACTGGACACAGTACTCGAGGTGCGGCCTCACCAGTGCCGAGTACAGGGAAACAACCACCTCCCTGTTCCTGCTGGCCACACTGTTCCTGATACAGGCTAGGATGCGATTGGCCTTCTTGGCCACCTGGGCACACTGCTGGCTCATATCCAGCCGGCTGTCAACCAGCACGCCCAGGTCTTTCTCTGCCGGGCAGCTTGCCAGCCACTCTTCCCCAAGCCTGTAGCGCTGCATGGGGTTGCCGTGACCGAAGTGCAGGACCCGACACTTGGCCTTGTTAGACCTGGCACTTGGCCTCTACAGCAGAAGAATGCACAGCCTTTTTCAAGAAAAACACATTTATATAATTCAGAGGATTGAAATTACTATAATTAATGAGCCGTTAAACATCTGTGGTGCATTTCAGCATCCCAGAAGTGCCTGCAAGGTCAATGATCATTGCAATTGCAGAGCAGAAATCAGCCTAGAAAGTCTTATCTCTGAAAGCTTTGTGGAAATCATTTAGATTTTTAAAACCTGAATGTTATTTTTCAACTCGGCGATTCTTCTAACTTTGAGAAACACATCATGAACAAGCTCAGTCCTTCATGGGGGTGTGGAGTGGTGTTTATGACATGAGGAAGGTTTATAGCTTTATTTGGTAAACCGGTTTTCAGACTTGTTTCACAAAGAATTGCTAAGGGTGTAAAGGAAACATCTCATACCTTCTGAGTTCTCCTAACAAGATTGTAACAGAAATGTTTTAAAAGAAACCTTTTAACTTTTCCATGGGGAGTTACTCTCTTTACTCTCCAGGTCTTGCTTTCTAAAACACTTGGCTGCCACACTGTATGGCAGTGCCCATGTACATGCCTGCATGTTAGTCTGTCTCAGCAGGGTGCACAGGGAAGCCATGGCAAAGCAGGAGACCGAAATTATTTTTTGTAGATCTCCTTTGACAAGATAAAGCTGCAGTTACTGGTTTTAGAGTGGTTACAGAGAAAGAATGTTTATCCCCTTTTACAAAGCAATCAGTTGAAGGCTTCTAATCACATACTCGTGTTAATGTTAGTGACCACTGGTAAAGGCTGCTGAGGATTTTTTGCTTCATACAGCCACAGTTTGCCCTGGATCTGCTTTAAGAACACAGGAGTCTTACAGAAATCATTGGAGAATAAACAACAGACTGATCTACCCAGCAGACCTAATTTGGGTAACTTGTTCCACAAGTAACATATTTTGTGTCTTCAAACCATAGCATAGAGCTTAGTGACAGCATGAGAAGCTTCAGGAACCACTCCTTCTTCTTTTTAATTAGTAAAAGTTTCTTGTTCAGCATAGGAAGAATGTAGAAGTTCTTTTCAGAAAAAAAAAAGAAAAAGAAAAAACTCCCAGAAGAGTTGAAAACTGTGGGACAGTCTGCTGTACAGAATATCTGCTTGAAATAGTCCCATGACTTTATGGTGTGGCTTCCCTGAGTCATTGTTATTCCTTTCACTACCCAAATATTGTTGAATTACTTTTTTAATGGAAAAGAAGGAATGCAAAATAATCCAAAAAAGGTTGAAACACAGTCTTGAAGTTCTCATAACATAAAGTTCCTCAGATTAGGAAGAACAAATGTAGGCTCTGAGATAACAAACTAAGAATCATTACAGAGTTACCTCATAATAGTAGTAAATATAGAGGCATGTGTCTCACAATACTTGAAGGACAACTCTGCATGGCAATTGAACACTTTGACCATTGACAAATTTAACCATAGAATCATAGAATGGTTTGGGTTGGAAGGGACATTTAAAGGTCATCTAGTCCAACCCCCCTGCAATGAGCAGGGACATCTTCAACTAGATCAGGCTCCTCAGAGCCCTGTCCAACCTGACCTTGAATGTTTCCAGGAATGGAGCATCTATCACCTCTCTGGGCAACCTCTTCCAGTGTTTCACCATGCTTATTGTAAAAAAAAGTCATCCTTATATCTAGTCTAACTCTACCCTCTTTTAGTTTAAAATCATTACCCCTTGTCCTATTGCTACAGGCCCTACTAAAAAGTCTGTCCTCAACTTTCTTATAAGCCCCCTTTAAGTACTGAAAGGCCACAACAAGATCTTCCCAAAGTCTTCTCTTCTCCAGGCTAAACAACCCCAACTCTCTCAGCCGTTCCTCATAGGAGAGGTGTTCCATCCCTCTGATCATTTTTGTGGCCCTACTCTGGACCTGCTCCAACATGTCTATGTCTTTCTTCTGCTGAGGACTCCAGAGCTGGGTGCGGTACTCCAGTTTTGGATTAGTGCATCCAAGACAGGGTTTCTAAGTGCATTCACATGTCATGCCTTCACTGCTGTCTTCCCTAATGAGAGCAATGGGGCCAGGTTTATTACTTCAGCTAGTAAAGTGCTTTCTCTGGCCACCATTAAGAAGTGGCAGTCCCAGAGCTTCCACAAATGAAAGTTAGTGAGAGTACCACAAAATCTTTATCTGCACAGAATCAAAAGACCTTGCCCTCAAAGGAATAGAAGTTCACAGATTCATATTTACATAGAAAGTGTATAAGGATTTTCCAAGCATGCTTTAAAGTGCCTTCCATAGTCTCAAAGAACAAAAATTTAAGAGTTTATTCATAAAGACCAAGAAGCAGATTTCTCAGGCACAGTCATTTTGTGTTTCCCACTTGTGGCAGCTGGAAGCTTGCTTACCTACTGGCTTTTCCAGGAGCCTAGGCAGACTTTCTCATCAGAATAGGAGTTACCCTAGTTGACAGACACACCTCCAGGAGAGAAACAATCATAGATCACTTATGATTTACAACTGTGCTTACTACACAGGATCTTGTGGGATGCATCTGCAAATGGAAAATAAATAGTTCATTCAGCCTTGGGAATGCTCTGATCAAGCTCCCATCCTTTGGCTTATACTCTGCTGCGGGTGGATAAGGCGCAATTTACTTTATACTCTCAAATGTGCTAAACAATGAAATTACTAGTGTTTCTTACTACACTAGATTTGTAGGAATACCACCAGCATACCAGAAAGGAAGATGAAAGCTAGGCTGGAATGAACTTACCCATGGAGGATCCCCCCAGCCACCCCCCATGCTCCATCAGACCTCACTGCTGCTCATAAACATGGTCTCTTGTGAGACCAGGATGACCTTCCCCAAGACAGATAGTCACCACGGAACTGGACTGGACTCCATCCTTGTAACTGCAGGTCAACACCCACTGGAGCTGCTCCAGCTCTTCATCCTGAAGCCATGACCTGTTTTCTACATGGCAGATGCCTTTACATGAACCCTCCCATTTACATCCAACCCCGTGCACCAATCTGTCTTTTTGTCACATCTGTTCAAGTCTGCTGGGACTCTCAGTTAGCTATGCCTGAACTATCTCTTGTATGGAGCAAGCCTATGGAGACCAAAGGGCTTCTAAATGAAAATACTGTTATGTGGAAGCAGTATTACTAGAATGTAAGCTCGGATTTTCAACTTGTTAAGTGGATAAAAGTCTAGCTGATGTGGTGTGACAGACCAGAACTAGAAGGGGTTCACATGCTCCTCTTTTTGAACTCACTGTGTCCCTTCAGAAAAAATGTCTTGCTTTTAGGCTTGGTTCCAGCCAGCTCAGAGGCTTTCTGGTTTGCAGCAAACTGATCAGCCCCTTCCACAGCCTAGAAAGTGCCTGTTTCCTCTCCTCTGAGATCTGCCTATTTCCTCCTGCTCTCAGCAGTTTCTCTGCATGCACCACAACCCCTCAACAACACACAGCAGCTCTTCTCCCTGATTTATCCTGTTTCATGGCTCTTTTCCACAGGGTACTCCCAAGCTATCTGAAAGCAATGTGGGAGAACGAAGAACTTAACAAAAACACAACCAAACCCCTCATTCTTTATGTTGTACCCTTATTCACTGTTAAAATTCAGATATAATTTATTTATCTACCCATTTTCCTTTTAAAACCAGACTTTGTTCCACCATTTCTCCAGCCCTCTCTCTTCAGATGAGAAAAAGGAAATCAACTCTTCTTGCTCCATTTAATCCCTTGTCCAAGAGTGTTTCTGTAGGTGGCCCATAAGTTTTAACAACACACTTTCCTGGTTGGCAGGTGAAGAGGAATTTGATCTACCTTCATTTGCAGTGTTAGATAAATACTTTTACGCAGGCATTCAAAAAGACTGTGTTCTCTTAACAACTTCCTCTGTCAAACAGAATTCACAGGCAGTAAATAAAAGTCTCTACATTGTCATGTGGCTGTCATTTCTGCTGACTTTTACATCTGTCACATTATGTTCTCCTCTGTCTAACCAAAATGTTCACATCACTGTTAAACTGAATGATTAGGTAGTGCAATGGATGCTACTTGGTTTAGTGATCCATTATTTCTCCAGAGATGCAGGAGGTAGTCTCAGCTCTGAGGCTCTTCACAACTGCTGTGTGAGACACCAACGAAGTGTCAGTTGTTTGGATCTAGAATATCTTTTCCTTGATGTAGGATTATGGTTCTTTGCTCAACTAAAATACTTAAAAATTTGGAATAAGTTGTTTTCACTTACCTCTAACAAGAATTGACTATAGACCCCACTGACGTATTTCATACAGCACTTAACCATTCAAAGAAATAAATTCAGACTCAAATTCAGGAGTCATGCATTTTGACAAATATGATGTCATTCATGTTCAAAAGAAATAAGGATAATTGAGTTAAGTTCAGTGAGAAGATGACTGTGAAGAGCCAGGAGTTTTCCTTTCACTGAGAAATGGAGACATCTGCCAGGTGCCACTGAGCAAAGTGAAGCGACAGCAGCTTCCAATGATATACCAGACAATGACTGATAAAAACTGCTTCAAAAGAGTGCTGTAAGTCTTGTGCCAGAAGCAATGTGTCTGCTGATAGAAAAACAAGAATATTAAAATTAGAATTAGTAGTTTATGCACACAAGAACCCAATGCTTCTAAAACAAACACAGCCCAAGAACATCTGGCTTGCTCTCTAGCCCCCATGTTGCTGTCAGTTTCTCTGTAAACTCTCTATATTTCTTAGTATCCTTTAAAAAAAAGGGAGGGAGTAAGTAAGGGCTGAGGAAAAGCACTCAGCTGACAGACTTGGCTTTCTTGATCCTGTCACAAGCAAAGAGAACATTGATGGCTGCTGGGCTTGTAGCTGCCAACAAATCCCATGTAATATGAGTCCAGTCTAAAACTGAGAGGGTCCAACCAGTGTGGGACTGTTATTGCTTCACTGCATCAGTCAACAGGGTACCCCCACACTGCATTTGTGTTTTGTAGTGCAAAAAGCAATAGAATTGGAGAGAGATTATATGACTACTCTTGTGCTCGGAAGGACACTTTGATGCATGACATTCTAGGTATGTGATTTTAGTAACTCAGTTAGGTATTGAAGCCCAGCTGCTATGGGTTGTAGTTTAAAAATAAACACTTTTTAAAAGTAATTCATTTGCAGCACTAGAAGTGAGTCAGGCAAACACTAATAAAAGTTTCTCAAAACCAGCATTTTCCCTGCTCCTCACAGCAGGTCAATGCTGTTGCTGGTATCTGTGAGGAAGAGAAAGCTCAGATTACACAGCTGTCATCATCCTCTTCCTTTCACATTTATGATTTTAGTAAGTTTAAATATTACTTTGAAATGGCACCTTCTTTGCTTAATTATGAAATTAATAGTAGCTCTAAATCCAAAAGAACCACTAGTTGTTTTTTGCGTTGTTGCTCCTACACAACCTGTAAACACAGTCTTTGCAGGTTACAAACAGATTTATCACAATATCTCTTTACTTGTGCTGGGTTTGTCGAGGTCCATGGTTTATCTGCAGCTGGTGCTGTACAAACATATAAGAAAGAGTGAACTCAAAGGTAATACTCTAGCTAGATGGGAGAGAGCACAGAAACTCCTTTTTTACCTCTCAAGGGTGAGGTGCATCCCAGCATATATGCACCTTTGTTTTTTTGATCCTGTTTCAAACCCAAGCCTAAGCAACACACTCTTCAAAGCACTGGTGAATAGGTATGGATTTAATTTGTGTTTGGAATCAGCATGCTCTTAAGCACTATACTATGTACTAGAGACCTGTATCTCTTACAGTTCCTTGACTATCTCTGTGCTACAAGTCTTTACAACTATGGTCGTCCCTGCTGGTGCTGGACACACCATGGACTTGACTGCCAGAATGCAGACTGAGCAGAGCTGCCTGCACACCTCCAATCCTGTCATGGCTGTCCAGACCATCACAGGTCATCTCAGAACCTGCTTCCTGTGCATTACATACTGCAGGTTCCAGGGACACGTTTACTGCCTGGTACTGCCCTTTTAAAGTAGAGATGCGTCATTTCTGCTTGTGAAAATCTCTGAAATTATTTCAGGTTCTGCTGCTCCTTCACATTCAGGAAGAGGTGCTCTTCTGCCCTGGAAGGCATTCACCATGAAGGCTTTAACTTCCCATCTCTCCTTCTTTACTTTGCATTATGTTCTGCAACACATGAGTGTTTAGGAGTGCCTCTGGTTAAATACTGAGAGCTTTTTCTTTTTTGCTTGGTCTCTCCCATCCATGCTTACCTTAAACATAGTGGAATGTCAAAGCTACCTCATATCCTGATAAATTTTGAGGTTTTATGCAAAAAGATGATGATTTTTTCCAACTCTCTGCAGAAAGCATACTTTTCCTCAAATTGTGTGGGAAAAGGTGTTTTAGATTTTTTAGATGTTTATTCATCAAAGTCTCATGGTTCAGCTGGGAGCTTCCGGTCTAGCAGCCTTCTTCTTTTCTGCATGAAAATTTTCCATGAAATTTCTCCCAAGGATATTTTGTAAAGTCCTGTTTTCATATTCTACTCCTCTTTTAGTGTGATTTTTGAGCACCATCACTTCCACTCAGATCTGTTTCTTCATGGGTCACCTTGCTGTTATCTGATATATGATGTGGGTGGAAAGGTGTTCAGGGAGATTTTTTAAAATAAAATTTTCTGAATAAACATTTGAAAGACTTGCTGCTTCTCCTCCTCATCCATATTCTGTGCTGTTCTGAACTATTGGATTATACAGTAAAAAGTTCTAAGCAGGGCTGAAATGGGCACCCTGAAATATTGGCTCCTGGTAGTCTTGGATGTGGTGTGTTTCCATTGGCAGGCCAGTAAAACCTGCAGTGAAGGGCTGGTGTCTGTGGTCTTCCAGGGCTGAGCTGCCTCTGACCCTTGTAAAGATGGGACTCTATGGCCTCAGTTAGACCCATTTGTAGACTGAGTTCTCCCCTTGGGTTTACAATTCACTCAGAACATGGAATGATGAAGCTCTAATAAAGCCTATTACACAGCAGGCTATGAACCACTGCTTCATCTGATTCTGCCCAACTGGCTGTTAGGTGTTTGTGTTTGCAACCTGCTTCCTCTAAGAGCCCAGAAGTTTGGAGATGCTACGTACACAGACCTGGGACAGGGAGTAACAGATAAATTAGACAGAAAATTAGTAGCACTCATTTATTTTCCCAGATTACATCTTTTTTTCTAGCTGATGCCATTATTCCCACCTCTAGGAAAAAATCACTTTTGCTGAATTGCTGCCAATTACAGTTAACTATCAGTTAATATTTTAATCACTGCAACACTATTCATTCTACCCAGAGCATCAGCATCTCACTCAACATTTGCTGAGACTATTATGATGTCTTAGCACCCAGCAGACACTTTTAATTTATGGAAAGCTTTTCTCTGCCCTCAACCAAATTGCAATTTTTCTTTCCTCTTATCTATGTTAGTTATTATAATGCATTTTGCATTGAAAGGTTTCTTTTTTGGGTGTTGTTTTTTTCTTAATTCAACTGAACACACAATCATGTTATCACTTATAAGTATCTTGAATCAAAACTTTTACCAAACTGCAGTGCAGTGATTATGCAAATAAGTGGACTGAACTCTTTTAGCATTACAAAATTAGCATACTGTATTTAAGAATAAATAAAAAGTTATAATGGATTTTAAATATTTATGATAAGTTGTTTATCACAGAAAATCAGCACAGCACCAATTTTGTGTGTTATTTCCTCTACTAATTTTCTCTTGGCTTACAGCATGCTGTTACGACTAAGAGATCTGAGACACAATCCTCAGCTAGTGTAAATTAGAGGAACCCTACTGATTTTGATGAAGTTCTCTGGATTTACATCAGCTACAAGTCTGCACCTCTTCTACAACCTGCTGTGAGAAAGCCTGGACTTCATGGAATAGGTTGTGTTTATGCTTTTACTCAAATCCCGTTTTTGACTTACATTTTGTCAAGCTGCATTTGGGCATAAATTAACCTTTCACTTTTTTTTTCACTCTGGAGCCATATAGAAAAGTCTCTGCTCAGATGCTCCATTAAGTCCTAGACCTTCTCTGAGCAGGCTTGCTTTAACATGTCCCCTGACTCTTTCTCAGGCCTTCTGTCTGTTATACTGGGAGAAGACCCACCAAGCAAACCTTCTTACTTGCAACCACACCAAGGCCTTCAGTTACTGCTTAAAGAAATAATGTCTGAGGTTTTAAAAAAAATGTTAATTTGCAGTGATTAGCCTCCAACCTCTGCCTCTTGGATTGGGCCCTCTGCACACCCCTCAAACAGCTGCTCAGCTGCATGAGAAGCATAAATTCAGCGTGTCCCTGGAAGGCATTTTTAGGTGACCTCATCCTGGAGGTCACCATATGCTCCTTGCTTGCCACTCCAGTCACTGCAGATGAGAAAAAGCAGATGAGGTTATCAGTTGCTGTGAGGCACGGCTGTGATGTGGGCTAGACAGGTGAACACAACCTGCCCCTTTCAGGATGAACTGAACTAATCTGTACCCTGATCAACTTTTGTATTGGGTTTGTGTGGCAAGGTTTTGGTCGCAGGGGGGTTACAAGTGTGGCTTCTGTAAGAAGCTGCTGGAAGCTTCCCCTCTGTCCAACAGACCCAATGCCAGCCAGCTCTAAGACGGACCTGCCGCCAGCCAAGACCAAGCCAATCAGCGACGGTGGTAGTGTCTCTGGGATAACGTATTTAAGAAGGAAAAAAGTTGCAGGGCACACAGAAATGGCAGCCAGAGAGAGGAGTGAGAACATGTAAAAGAAACTACCCTGCAGACCCCCAGGTCAGTGAAGAAGGAGGGGGAGGAGATGTTCTAGGTGCAGGAGCGGAGATTCCCCTGCAGCCTGTGGGGAAGACCATGGTGAGGCAGGCTGTCCCCCTGCAGCCCATGGAGGTCCACGGTGGAGCAGATATCCACCTGCAGCCCAGGGAGGACCCCATGCCGGAGCAGGTGGATGCCCGAAGGAGGCTGTGACCCCGTGGGAAGCCAGCACTGGAGCAGGCTCCTGGCAGGACCTGTGGACTCGTAGAGAGAGGAGCCCACGCTGGAGCAGGTTTTCTGGCAGGAATTGTGGCCCCACGGGGGACCCACGCTGGAGCAGTCTGTGCCTGAAGGACTGCACGCTGTGGAAGGTACTGATGCTGGAGCAGTTTGTGGAGAACTGCAGCCCATGGGAAGAACTCATGTTGGAGAAGTTCATGGAGGACTGTCTCCCGTGGGAGGGACCCCATGCTGGAGCAGGGAAAGAGTGTGAGGAGTCCTGCCCCTGAGGAGGATGAAGCGGCAGAGACAACGTGTGATGAACTGACCGTAAACCCCATTCCCCGTTCCCCTGTGCCGTTGGGGGGCTGTAGGTAGAGAATCTAGGAGTGAAGTTGTGCCCAGGAAAAAGGGAAGGGTGGAGGGAAGGTGTTTTGAGACTTGGTTTTATTTCTCATTACCCTACTCTGGTTGATTTGTAATAAATTGAGTTAATTTTCCCCAAGTTGATTCTGTTTCGCCCATGACAGTAATTGGTGAGTGATCTCTCTTGTCTTTATCTTGACCCATAAGCCTTTCGTTATATTTTCTCTCCCCTATCCAGCTGAGGGGGGGGAGTGATGGAACAGCTTTGGTGGGCACCTGGCATTCAGCCAGGGTCAACCCACCACAACTTTAAATGTAAATTACTAGCTAGAGAAGAATTGTCATGCTTTAACCCCAGTCAGCAACTAAACACCACGCAGCCGCTCGCTCACTCCCCCCCACCCAGTGGGATGGGGGAGAAAATCGGGAAAAAGAAGCAAAACCCATGGGTTGAGATAAGAACGGTTTAATAGAACAGAAAGAAGAAACTAATAATGAGAATGATAACACTAATAAAATGACAACAGCAATAATGAAAGGATTGGAATGTACAAATGATGCGCAGTGCAATTGCTCACCACCTGCCAATCGACACCCAGCTAGTCCCCGAGCGGCGATTCCCCGCCCCCACTTCCCAGTTCCTATACTGGATGGGACGTCACATGGTATGGAATACCCTGTTGGCCAGTTTGGGTCAGCTGCCCTGGCTGTGTCCTGTGCCAACTTCTTGTGCCCCTCCAGCTTTCTCGCTGGCTGGGCATGAGAAGCTGAAAAATCCTTGACTTTAGACTAAACACTACTGAGGAACAACTGAAGACATCAGTATTATCAACAATCTTCGCATACTGAACTCAAAACATAGCACTGTACCAGCTACTAGGAAGACAGTTAACTCTATCCCAGCTGAAACCAGCACAAGAATAATAGTGTCACTGTGCATATTCTGCATATTTCTGGATAATTTTGAATTCTCCACTTTAAGTGAAAGGGTCAGAGGGAAAATCAGTGGTACATTCAGAGCTAGAACTTATATCAAAGCCAGGCATCCTCCAGATTTCACTACACTTAACAGAGTCTAGACCATTTTTTCCAGAAAGAAGCAGCTATGACTTTTTCCCTCCCCACATTTGGCAAGCTTCCTGCATCTCAGCAGAAGCCCATAGGAGCTTTTGGGGTGTTTTTTCCTGAAGTCTTGGATTGGCTATTCTTCCCCACTGTGACTGAGTTTTCTGTTTTTCCCTGTGCTCCATTAATGCCTAAACAGACTGTGTAGTCTGAGCTCACTTGGAAAGCAATGTCGTTTAGTTAAACTTAAAAAGTAACCTCAAGGTGCAATACAGCAAGCAACAGGCTGGGACTCAGGACCCTAGCTTGATGAGAGCATGGAGACCTGTCTTTATGCCTCGTGCTCCTGTTATGCAGTAGGGAACACAATACTTGCCATTGTAAGTGTGGTGGGTCAGCCCCAGATGAAACCATGGGAAGCTTCAAGCACGGCTTTGTGTCAGGCCTTTCTTAGGCAATTTTCTGGAAAACACTTGGTGATAAACACTGCCCTTCTCTTCCTCTCTGGCTCTTGCTTTGGATATTTCAACTCCTTGGCTCTGAATCTTGTTTCTAGTCAATTAGCTGATTTTATAGTCTTCAATTCAGGCTTATATTTATGAACCACCCTGCTTGCTTCTTCTTTAGACTTCAGATACTTTAATTTTGAGCAGGGGTCAGGCAAGAGCTCAGCTTGGATCCCTAGAGAAGGTGGCATTGTTCATCATGGAGCCTCAGGAGAGAAAGGATCATAGGAGGAGCCATTGAATTATACTGAGATTGGGAAGGTTGTTCCCAATGTAATTCCCCACCTCTGTGTATCTATCCTGATAATCACGTAGCTAACTGATGGCAAACAGCTCTGCACTGAGCACTGGTCTACAAAACCTGTACCTCTGTTATAGCCAGTTTATTTGTTACGTGCTTGTGGTCTGAACAGTAATGGAGTCTAACAACATGTTATAAAACACAGCTTTAATGAAGCAGTAGGAAAGATGAGCAACAATATGCCCATACAGCAACTCACACAATCACCAATAGCAAACACAGGATCATGAAGTGATGCCATGGCTCAGGCACACTGCCAGGGACACTTGGTGTCTGGGTCATCTGGCAGCAGCAGCCAATCGTGCATGAAATACCTTTTGAATGCGGGCAAGAGTTGTGCCACGCCTTGTCTCCACCGATGGTAGTGTGATTTGAGAGAATTGTACCTTACAGGGAAGGTGGGCAGCATTCTTCCTACACTGCTGATGTTGGTCATGGAGCAGGCTGTCAACACCTATTAATTTTAAGAGAGAATCTTCAGAGTGGGGTCTCAAAGAATTAACATTTTCATCTTATTTTTATCTCTACAGTGCTTAAAAATTACAGATCTTAACATTTCAGAGAGGTGCAAGGCTGTATTTAATTTTTCACTCTTTCATGATGGTGTGTTTCACTTGGGAGTGGGGCAGAAACATGGTTTACACAGAAATTCACAGAGTAGGACTTTGGTCCCAGACAGATAGATTTCTGTTTGAAATTGCTGGCTATTTATTCAATAAAAAGGAAAGTCTCCTATCACCTTCTGGGAGCTTAACATAAGCTACTTAACTAAGAATGCTTTCTTTTTTTTGTTTATATTCCTGAAAGATACAATAAAAAGACACATAAGGTATCATCACACTGCTGGAGAGGACCAAGTGCTATACACCATTTAAAACATGGAAAATATCTTAGTAACGTTCAAATGATTTCATGCACATATATACCGACTGCGCCTTTGTCTATATACTTAGCAGCCTGGGCTTGCAGATGCCACAATAGGACTAAGGTTTCAGTTACAAGTGCAACCCTCTTTTAACATTACTCATGATGATCTCAGACAAAAAAATCTTTCAGCTTCATCACTCATCTCAGCCATAAGGGGTAATGTTTTCTTCTTCTTACTTTCTTTCTTTTTTTTTTTTTTTTAGGCTTTAACAAAAGTGGTTTGGCCATTTTTGAGCTATGGAAGTAGGAAAAAAATACACTTTCCCCACAGGTCACTTTTAAAAATGTTAACCTTCTTTAATTGATTAGTGACAGACACTAGAAACTTGGCTTGTGGGAAAGTAAGTCATGGTTGAAGTTTAAGAAGACTGATGTAATTTTCCACAGAACTGGGCTATCTGGAATGCAAGTAATCATACATGCTCTCTAGCGTGTGTTTTATTTCAGTGGAAATGTTGTTGGGCCTACTGCAAAACATATTTCTTGCTGTTCTACAGCAGCTTTGGACCATGAAATAACTGCTCTGTCTTACAAACAGCTTTTTTTTCAGAAACCTATTTGTCCTATTTTTCAATGCCCAAAGGAGACATATTAGGAATTACTGATACTAGGAATTATACGTAACATTAAGATTGCTCCTTTCATAGTTACTAAATTTAGGAAGAAATAATAAAAATCCCAATACTTTTACTCAACGATAGAAATAATTTTTTTCTAAGATTTTTTTCCCCTATTATTATGTATAGCCTTCAGTATTTTACTATGATGCTATTATTAATGGCTGCATTTACAAAATCTCTGTACAATTTTCTACCTGCACTGCTGCTGACAAAGGTATTGAATGTTGGGTGAAGGGGGAAAATCAGTTGCTCAGCCAATGAAATCTTCACCCACAAAATGTCCACAGCAGACTGGTAAAACCAAATCTTATTCTTTGGAAAAGACATCAGACTAAACATCATGTCAAATCTGTTGAAGTGATTGTGCGTTAGGAAATGCTATGATAGTGACTTTGACCCTATTTATAAGAATAACAAGCCTGAAAATACTGTTATATAGACTAACCAAAACATGGAGTGAATTTCTTTGCTCAGAGGAGACTAGAAAATAGGACTCAGAGATACAGAGCACAGGGTTATTTAGTTCTGATTTATGTCACTATAACTTAAAAAAGGTTGGCTAGAAATGGGGTGGAATCTCTGGATCCTTTCACTTCTAGAGATGTACAGTTGTTTCTAAAGTGTTCTCCAATATATAGGCTATGTATTAATGTTGTGGAAAAGTGGAAAAAAATAGCATGCATGCATGTATTAAATGCTGTACTCATTCATATGAGAGAGCAGCAACAAGAATGAGCAGCAAAATTTTTTTTGACAGAAGCTAGTCTGTTTTTTCAGCCTGATCCATCAGACAGGACTTGGATCTCCTACTACTGCTCTTTCAAGGGGAAAATGGTCATCAGTCGAAGAAACTATAACAAAGTGGAAAGTGCTCCTTGTGGTTTACACTCTGTGTAAAACCTGTTTCAACCATCCTAATCCTGTACTGCAGCCTAGGCTTGCTGAAAGCAAACTATGGACATCAGAGAGACTGTAGACAGGAGACAGTATGTCACAACACGCTAGAACAGTACTCTGCAGGCAGAGGCATCCTACCACTCTTCACCTTCCCTTTATCACTGCTCTGTATTCTAGTAATATCCAGCACCTTCAGATGATGATCTATGGTAGCAATAACTTACTTCAGTGAAGGTTCTACAGCAAATCCCTGTCTTTCTCGTCTCTTTGGGCCTAGGCAGCTATGATGCAAGAACAACACATAGCAAGGAGAGGATTTTGATAAACTTGCTGTAATCCCCCAGTGTCAGCCCAGCACCCTGGGCTCTTACTGCATGCTAGTGGGCCTTCAGCATCACCAGTAGTCACGGCAGTCACCACTGCCTCTCCTGGGTGCAGGTCTCCACGTGCCATGCAGCTCACCTCTTCTGTCCTCTGATGATTGCTGACAGGTGTGCTGGGAAACCCCAGGGTCATAATTTGCAGGTTCACAATATCGTGTGTCAGGTAGATGGGCAGATATCCAGAAACCTCAGATTACATCTAGCACAAGATGGATTAAGGTAAAAATAAAAATGCAAGCACTGATTCATGACATCCAAAACAGACAACACAGTTACAGTTATTTATGAGATTCACAGATTAAGAAATGAAAGGAAGGTGTTTTAATGTACTTACAGTAAAGTTACGCCACAGTATCATTCCTTCAGCCCTTAGGAGTGCCTTTTCTCATGGGAGTACTTTAAGACTTTTAGCAAGAGCCCTCTGAGGGCTCACATGTGGTCTAGACCTTCACCGCTTGGTTGGGTGTGACTCAACACCAGCCTTGAAACTTCAGACTTGCACTAACAGGACAAGAGCAGCTGGGCACCAGGGAACTGCAGGTCCATGGCTCATGTCTGCATCTGTCAGCTACCATTGGTTAAACCTGGGAATGAACAGGATGGTCGCCCTGTCAGAGGCTGAGTGGGTGCTTCCAGTGCTAACACCAGTGAATTTTAAAAATGGGATGAATCACCTTAGCTGGAAAAAGACACAGTAAACTGCCAGATAGTCATAGTAATGTAGCTATTATGGAAATAAAACCACCTATGGTAGAAGAAATTGCATGGATACATGTTAAGACTTTTGGGACTCTTTCCTATGGGTATTGCAATTAAAAACCTGCCTGTGCAGCTGAATTCTTGTTAGGCATTACACAGCTGGAGAGAGAGAGATGATTAGATTTAAACCACTGAGACAAACTCAAGAGTCTTCTTGAGTCCTTTCTGCTCTGCTATTCTGGGTGCTGTAATAAACAGATAATATGCTGCCCTACAGTATGATCTGCTAGGGCTGTGGGAGTGTGGGAGAGGGCTTTGTTGCTATTGTTTTATTTCCCTTCTGGAACTCATTTTATTTCTTAGGCTGTTCTGGCAAAATCTGATCGTATATTTTATAAATTACTATGCTTATGCAGGATCTGTCTCTAATATTTTCTGCCTCTCTGTCTTCTGTTTGCTTGTTTACAGGAAAATAGAGGACACAAAGGAAAGAAAAACAGCAAAAAGTCTCAAAGTTCTTACATGGAGAAGATAGAAACAGCAGCTCAATTAGTTACTTCCATACTCAAATGCTTGTGCCAAGACAGCATCATGTATCCTCTCAAATGAATGCTAATAGAGCCCCACATTCACTACATATGACACTGAAAGAAAGAGGGGGTGACAGTCAAACTGACATTTTCATATTTTCAGTGGTATGGCTTGACATGTAAATTCCTTGGCAAGCTACATTGCCTCACCCTCCCCTAACCTCTGCTACAAATTTTTTCTGAAGGACATGCTGTCAAAAGCAGCTTCTTAATTTCTTTTACCATCAAAGCAACCTCCAAACAAACCAAACAAACCAAAAAACCCCATCAATACTCTAAAAAATCAGAGGTATGACTATATTACCAACAGTCTGATCCATTTGACATTTAGATACATTTATGGTCTTAGTGTCCACAAGGCCATGGCAGACTCCTGGCAATGCAGTGATGCCAGAAGTGTTTGGAAGAATGCTGTGCCTTACATACTCACAAGAGCAGAGCCCTGGGGGCTGGTGGATGGTACAGATGTGCAGGTTGATGAAGACCTGCTGTCCCTGAGTGCTGTGACCTTGCTTTGGAGGTGCTGGTTGTTTCACAGATCAGGGAAATTAAAAGTGCCCTGCAACTTCCTCTTAAGAAGCCAGAGACATTGGACAAGCAAATGGATGTGCCAGCCTGCCTGCAGCACAGTGACCATCTTCTCATTGTTTCCAGGGGAAACAATCAAACCACCGTAGGTATTTTAGTAGCTGAAGCAGCGCAAATACTTTTTATTTGTTTGTTTAAAACCATCCTAATTTAAAAGCAGGTTAAATGGTATGTATCCAACGGCACAGCACTGGTTTTATGCGTGAGAAACAGGTAACTGCCTGATGAAGAAAGCTGAGAATGTAGTGTGCTTTTCAGCTACAATACTATAAGCACTGAACCTTAAGGTATGCACATTCACAACTTAAAGACCAAGGTACTATCCTAAACTGATAAAGATGCAAAGTGCCACTTGTGACTATAGTTCTGTGTACTGAAATAGGATAGTGCTGGGCAATGAGAGCAGAAACCAGTAATGAGTGAATCTCGTAAGGGCTGTTCAGGTAAATAAAGATGATCTTACACTGATTCAATCGTAACACTGTGTAAAACAGCCTTTCTTGGACTTTTTTTTTTCTTTTTTCTTTTTTCTGTTGCTATCTGGCTCAAGCATGGAAAAATGACAAGATGGTTTGAGAGCTTTTCTCTCCATATCCAATCCTTTCTAAAATCTACCTGGAATTTGTTGCAAATGACGACAGTGTACAAGAACCTAATCATTCTGGTACTAAGAATGGGATCAAGACTACTGTGGGTGCTACACGCAGTAAAAGCTTTAACAAGATTTTGAGCTGAAATTTCTGTTCAGCCCTTTTTATGAGTGAGACCTATATATGCAAATGTTGTTCCCAGATTCAATTTATAATACTCACAGTTTTCATAAGAAGTAGTTAAATTTAATTTCAAAATTTGGTATTGTCTGTTAACATTTAAAATGCTGTGTACAAACATTAGTTTTAGGCAGCAACTAAATCTCACAGTTACCATTATACTCAAGCCTTGTACGCCATATGTACTTACATTTGACTTTCATTCAATTGAATTGCTTGCTGACTCGAGACGAGTGAACTTTTTCTTATAGTCAATGGTGTCATAAAGTCCCAAAGAGAGGCTTGTGGAGTTCTGGTCTGTGTTCCCTATGCTATTTATGCATTCATGGCACAACATGTACAGGCTTCAAAGGTATATGTGGTGAATATGTAATAACAATTTTATTAAATTTACTAATGCTTGCCACAACCAGCTTTTACTAATGCAAGAGAGCAAGTGGGAGTTCTGAGTGCTTTGTGCTCATTATTTAATAAGCAGGTTGTACAGTACACAGACTCTGAATATTAATGAATTTCTAAGTATAAAAATCATATTCTTTTGAAACACTACATACAGACACAATAATGCCAAGGATAAAACTGCAAAAAGTTGCAGAAAGGGATCAGCATGACAGGAATTGAAACTGATATTGGCAAAGGGTGATTTGCACTCATTGATGGGAGTGTACCAAAGTACCAGCAGGAAACAGAACGCAAGAGTTTGGCTCAGAGAAGTGACTGCTATAGGAGGGAGTGTTTGGGATAGAGGAAGGACAGTGGTGGGGGCTGTGGCAATGACATAGATTAACACTGCAGATGAAACTTACATAATGCTGAGAAGTGGTGCATAGCTGCTTCTCTCCTAAATCATATAGAGAGGGTGAGTGAGATGCAGTTATTGTGAATTACCTTGCCACATGTTACAGCATGCTGAGAAGGGCTAAAGCATTCTTTCCTGTATGTACCAGCTAAGATGATGCATTCAGGGTGCAATGTGATGCTTTTCTCATCAAAAGTGAGTACCTTCTCATTAAAAAAAAAACAACCCAAGAAAAAGTCTAGTGATCTTTCAAAAGGAAGGTTGATTTCCTGATTCTGAGCCAGTGAATTACAAGCATTTCCCCGAAGCCAAAGAAGTGTAAAAATTAAACTGTATAAAAGCAATATGGATGGGCTTGAGTGGTTTCAGTAGGCTCTTTCTAGAAGAGGAGTTGCACATGGCCTGTCATGAGGAAAGCCAGCCACACATCTAGGAGAGAAGACAATTCTGTTAAGAACTGAAAGGGACTATAGAGATAAAGACTGTTAGTGCCTTCATTTGATGTAGAATACGTTTATACCGAAAAATCTACAAACAAGAGGAATATTGACTCATAATTTTCCTGTAAAGTTCATTCAGGAAAGACACAACAGCAATGACACCTATCAAACACAGGAAAAAGGTGTGAATTATAACACAAAGCACCAACAAAGAAGAACCTCGTGCATAACTGTGTTTCAGTTCTGGATAAGAAAGGCCTGGCTGAGTTTTGAGATATCCCCAAAAGGATGCAAGCTGTCACTAAAAGTGACAGTTAAGAAATCCAGTATACTGCTTCCTTAATATGGATTTAAGTTGTAACAGAAAACTGTTGCAGTATTGCAGTAGCACACAGTACAGTTTCTGGTATTAAAAAAGTATCCATAAGCCCCTGATCTTTTAAATACCACATTTTCTTTTCTGGAAGAAAAGTGTCCATAATCTCAAGCAGAGGAGCAGGGTGAATATTTGCAGGTGATAATGGCTTTAACAGTGTTAGCTGTGTGCTGGATGCAGGGGCTGTGATGTCTCTTTTGTTTCTGAGAAGTCAAATAATTCTTTTCGTTTAGCTGGCATAAAAACCCCACCAGCTTCGAAGAGATTTACGATGCACATAGACCAAAGATGGATGCAGTTACTTGGCAACCTCCAGCATGCTCATAGCAGCAACAAGGTATGTTCTTTACAATCCCTGAAAAGTCAAGCCCTTGTTCTGGGGCACAGAACACTTTGCTTTGGTTGTACTCACTCCAGTTGGCCTTTGTGTTCCAACTTGCTCTGGGTCTCTGTGCTGTAAAATTCTTTCTTTCACAGGCCTGTGTGGTACATTTTTGAGAACATCTTTGTCCTTTACCTTCATGGAAATGCAGAGCCACAACTCCTTTCTCTTGGCTCCTTCTCAGAAGTCCATCCCTCCATGGATTATTGAGCCAGTAATTCTCTCTTCAGTGCATGCAGAAATTTTACAAGAGCTTTTTAAAGAGCGTTAGCCTTAAGTGGCTGGCATAAGAAATACACAGATCCCAGATACAAAAGGTGAACTCTTATTTGGCTTCATAGACCTTCTGGAGCTCCTGTTGCATCACTGGCTTGAGGATATCAGGGTGGCCCTGGAAAAGGGCTGCCCAGATGTTGCACTGGAGGTCACCGACTGCAGCCCTGGGCACCACCCCTGCAGCCCCTGGCTCAGACAGGAATGGTGTGTGCTGTGGAGAGAGGATGGTGGGGATGCCATGGGGTGATGAGGGCTGCAGGTGTCTGGGCATCCAGGAGCTCTTCCTGAATGGCTGCCAGCACCTGATGGCTCTGTGGTGGGCATTTTGTTGTACTTTGAAGTCATCTTCTGCTTGCACTGAGAACTTGATGGGCTAGACAGGGCTGCCGCAGAGAGGGCAGTCTGGTTTCCTACTGTCCCATGGTATGCCACTGCAAGCACATCCTGTGGTGCCTGGCTGCCTGAACCGGACAGGGCCAGGGAAACACAGGTGACTGCTCTGGGGACAGACACCAGGAGCTGCCACCAGCATCCCACAAAGCAGGACCCAGCACCAGGCAAAGCCTCACTTGGCTCTCCAGGCTTTATGGACATGCTCGGCGGGAGTCCAGGCATGAACCAGGCTGGGCCAGATTCTCCCAGTGCCTGTGCATGAGTACTGAGTGCAGCGCAGTCACAGTTCATTGCTTGGGTCCGTTGCATTGGGCCACACCAGTGGTGCTTGCCCTGGCAGCCCTCTTGCCACACCAGCATTTGTGCCTCTGCACACTCCTCTGGGGCCTCCCACAGTGCCACTTTCCACTCCCTCCCCTAATTTTTTGTCTTCTGCTCAGTATTGGTGTTTTACACTAGTCACCAAGGACTTGGCTGTGTTGTCCCAGAAGGCCATTAGGTCACTCTGGCATCTTTTTCCTTTTGATAAGGGGTTTTTCTGTTAGAAGTCACTCTGTAGCTGTCAAATACAGTTGTCCCAAGGCTTGTCCCTGCCTCAGGTGCTCCTGTATGTTGTCCATGCCCCCCTAGAAGCCTTCTCCATAGGTTGGTTGCAATGGCTGAAGCCAGACATCAAAGAGAAACCAGAGCAGAACAGAAGTGTCAGTACCTGAACAGAAAGGGACTGGCTGTTGTCTGAGGGCACGTCCATCTCCAGAGCACAGACAAGTTGTTTCCCTCTGTGGGGGCAGATGTGCCCCCTTTTTGGCGATGGTGACCAGCAAAGGAAGGGGTGGACAGTGGGGAAAGGGCGGGCAGCGTGGTGGGGACCAGTTAAAGGCCCCTGCATCAGCAGCTCCTCAGCACTCAGATCTCATCTCCCCACACTTAATTATGGACAAGGCACTGTGACAAATCCTTACACTTGATGGTCCTGGAACTGGATGGGAACACCACATGCTGAACTTACCAGTCAAACACTTGTTGGAAAGTGTGGGAAAAGGGCAGGATGGGAGATGGCACTGACATGGCAAGTGTTATCCTAGTTGGGGGACACTAGATTTATGTGTGCAGGAAATGCAACATCATTAGAATATTAAAGAAAAACTTTTTTTCTTTATAATCAATATACTCCATGGAATGCTATGCATATTTCCGAAACTATAGCAGAGGACTAGAATGACAGCCTCAAACTTTTGCCTAAAAAACACAAGTGCAATGGTAATGGATTTTTATCTTTAATTTTTCTTTTTTTTTTTAAAGGAAAATGTTTTATTTTTGGGCCTCAACAGATGAAACTCATAATCTTGTTTCTGATAAGACTGTTGAAACATAGAAATCAATTACAACAATGTGCTTTCAAGCTTTTATTTCTTCATTTAAGTAACTGACAGTTCAGCAGGACACAGACAATAAGGCTGTAGCAGAACAGTGTTACAATTAAAAACAATTTTTATGAAAAACAATTACAATAGCTGTTGAAAACCCAGGAAGGGTTGATCTTTTGATCAGAACACTGCATTTTAAAAAAGTATTTGTAATGAAGTGAGGTGGTTTGTAGCTTTCCTTTTTGAACAAGGAGAGAGGAGAATCCTTGTGTTAAGACAGGATCTGGAGGAGCATTTTATCACACCGAGAAAATAATTTTCCCATCAAGAAGTACATCTCTTATCCATCTTTCTGACTTTTCATTCTTACACCATAAAGCCCACCAGAGCAAAATGCTTGTGGTTTTTTTAATGCATACTCTCTTGTTTACAGTAGTTTGGGTTTCTGCTTTATTATGTTAAGCCTTAAAGGACAAATTGATCTCTCACATGCCTTTTTGTGTGCAGTTCTCTAAGATGGGATGCACATTCAGCAAGTACTCCTTTCAGTTCTCATTGACTTGGACACACACCTTCCAGCGCCTTGAGTTGATGCTGGTCTTGAATGGCAAAATGAACATACGCTGGTTAATCTCGGTCCCAAGGACCAGTTGTTATTTTTAATCATGCCAGATAGGCCTGTACCTCAGAAATAGTTCCCAGTGACTGCTAGATGTGAAGCAGCAACTGGCCATTAACTGTTAAATGTGCTTCACTGACATTCACAACAAATTCTTCTGCCTTCAGTACTAAAGCAGAAGCTGCGAATGGGGAAATTCCAAGTGTTTGTCTCATGTATAAGCAAACCAATCTTGATTAAAAGATGAAGACAAGGTTGGCCATGATTCAGTGTTATGGCAAATAGAGTAAAGAGAGTGTCAGGACAAATTCCCTATGAAAACATTGGCAGCAGAAATTTGAAAAGTGGGTACATGGTACTTTATTAAAGAGTTGGAGAACCTGTGTGAATGCTAGCTTTCTTTCAATAAACTTTGATTAGAGAGTAGAGAAACTATGCGACCTATTTTTGATATTCTTGTAGAAGGATCAGATGGAAATGTTTTTGTAGTAATAGTAGTCCGAGTGCTTGGTGAGACACTTGACAAGCTGACAATTGATGTGTGGTTTGTATTCATTTCGGCATCTCTCATCTATAACCAAAGAGACAAATCTTCATAGATTCTTTAGGAGATGAATCATGTTCTTCAAGCATTGCAAAACCACTAATTAAATGAGGCATTAAGAGGTCCTTTCATGCAATATACCGCCGAATTGCAAAAAAGACAGAGTCTAGTTGGTGTGCATCTTTCATGACAATTTTCTTTCATATACTGCCATATACTTGCTACATGCAAGAGCACCTATTCTACAGCTGTTGGAAATGCTGGCTACAGGGCAAACCATGGCTGTCACCACATTGCCATCATCTTCTGGAGCACTTTGGCCAGCAGGGATTGCATTTCTTAAAGAAAGGTTTTCTTTGATAACAATGCCTACTACTGCATACCAATCTACATATAAAATTATCATTCCTCACACAGGGATGGCTGAACTGTAACTCCTTGGCTTTACAGTCCTTAGGGAAATGGCAGAATCTTCCTTTTGAAAGGTAAATATTGTTATTGTATTCTCCAGAGAGTTAGAGGCCCAGGGGTTTTGATTACAACTCAGAAATCCTGAGTTCCAGCCTTCTGCTTGTGTGACTATAGCTGACAGCTATGCCTTCCCTAAATCACACAGTGCTGATCTGATATCCTTCAGCAAAATGGGAGTGTCTGCCAAACTCACAAAAGCCAGCACAAGATTCCATAAGGCCCATTAAAATGCAAGCTTTTGTATAAGTCAGAGGGCTGTATTGTCTCTAACTGCACTGCATGGCATGCCTGTTCTATGTAAAAGCAAAGTATTATCTGCAGTGCATTAGCACTGATGCACTGCACAGATGCATCAAAGGTTGGTAGCTTTTTAGGATGAGATGTTGTTTGGTTTCAGTGATAGTAATACTTTACATAATGGATGTAATCTGTTAGTCTTTGTACATACAGCAAAGAGCTCTCATAGCAAATGCAATAGATTAAATTTATTATCATTATCTTCCTATAATAAAATAAGTGTTCTCTCCATCACTTGTGCTTTTGAGTTATATAAATAGCAAAGTTATTGGAAAATAGCTCAGGAAAATATAACTTCCACTTAGGGACTGATGAGGTAAATAAGATCTTCCAGCTGGTGATTACAGCTTTAACTAGCTGAATGTATCCCCTAGCTATTAATTAATAAACCAGCTCCTGCAAACCCAAATAATTTCAAAGTTACTTAGACAAGGTACTAAGGATGAGTGTCATATCATTTTTGATGCAAGTTTTAATTTCTTTTCTTGTCTACTATCCAATCCTGTATTTTACTAACTTCTTACTGTATTATGTTTGCCCTCAGTTACTAAGCTTGAAACTCATCCTTCTAAGAATAGAGGCAAAATAAGGCTTTCCATAGGGAGTCTCCTATATCTAGGAAAGAAGGAATTTAGATCAAATCTCCCAGCCTGCTGCCAAGTCTGTAGACAACAAGGTCAGGTCCTTTGCAATAACTCTGTGTTTCTTAACCCAGTAGTTTCAGATTTATTCATGCTTTCCCAGCAGGAATTACCAGCCTCTCCCCCAGTCCAGATAGTACAGGAGATGAATAAAGCCCTTCTTTTACAGCGTGTCATCTACAGTTGTATATGGGAAGGTTTTATGATGCAGAAAATTCCCTGTGAGTATTCCCCCATGTGAAATAACTCAACCTCTGTGAAATAAGTTTATTAATTGGTAAATAGAGTGATTTCCCATTTCCCACCACCTTTTTCAAATACAAAAATATTAAACCCAGGCATTTCTTAAAATAAACTTTGGGTGCCAAGATTTGTTTATTTAAAGGTTACCGTGGTATCCAATATAGGGCTACTAACTGTGAGAAAAATCTTCTATAGTGGATCTGTAAAAGTATAAATGTTCTCAAAAATTTATGAAAGGGAATATGCTCTACAAAATTTTGGATACTTTTTAAAAACTGAAGTGGTGTTTGTCTGTTAAGAGTTATCTATAGATATTACAATTTTTTAATGAAAATAGCTCTGGAGAGCACATTTTTTTTCTGTTTAGACCCTGGCCTTAATGTGGATTATTTTAATGAATTTGTCAGTGATTGCCTGATGTGATCGTGCTTTTCTTTACCCAGTTATCATGGAGAAAACTAGTAGTTTCTTCTACTGTAGGATTTGGATGTGACACATTAAGTCTTGTGATATAGGAAGAGGTTCCACCTCTTGAGATTGGTGTCAGGTAGTCCAAAAAAGTAACTTGAACTGCATAAAAGAAATGCAAAACTTAGGGTAGAGGAATGTTTTGAGGAAACAAACTCAGTGTTCTTTGCAAACTCAATGTTCTAAATGCAGTGGTAGGAGCGATGGTTCTTCTTCATGTCATACTGAAGGCAGTACAGCAGTACACTGCAGACTGTCAATCAGTTTACCAAATTAAAGGAAAATAAAAGAACATGAAAATAAAGCAGATTCTTAACATAATCTATAGTTAAGTTTAGCCCACAGATTCATTGCATTTAACATTCTGCTGCAGAGGAGGGTACAGTGGTGCAAGTCAGCCAAAACTTTTTGGAGGTGTCAAATGCAAATGCAGAATGATGTCAGATTTCAGGAGGCACAGGAAAGCTCAGATTCAGCCCCTGTCTGTCTCTGCTCCCAGCAATCCAGCAGGATTTCAGCCTGCTTCTTCCTTTCCTGAGGTAGTAATAACAGATTTGTTTTCCTCTTCCAGTGAAAAGGACCCTGGTTTAGGGGATAATGGGCTCATGGCTGATAAATCTTGTCTCAGATGATCCCAGGAAGTATAAGCAAAATTCTCTGTTGGTGAAAGTACCTAGCTGTGGGAGAATGGGAGTAGCAATAGTTTAGGTTATGGCCTGTGCCCTTCTTCAAAGCTGATCTCTGCCATAGGGGGTTTGTGGCAAGCCTCAGGGTGTTGGAATAGCTTTCAAGCTCAGCAGAATCTACTTTCCACCATGTAATTTTTCTGGTGCAGTTACAGTGGAGTTTGAATACTGGTGATTTCCTTAGAAACCATGTTTTAGATGCAGATTCTCAGTATTGGTTGCCTTCCAAGTGACACACAGCTGGTGAAATCTATCTTTCTGCTGTGCTCTCCATGGTGCTTTTAAGTGGCAGGCTTTTTTCTTCCAGCATTAGCCTCATTGGTATCCCCATCAATTGCCTGTACACACTATGCAAGTGAAAGTGAAGGAACAGGCTGACTGATACTTTGCATGTAGAATAAATCTCAAAACACATCTGAAAGTGACCTAGGTTTTTCTCTGTGTCTGAGCGCTCCATGCAATGAAGGAGGAGTGAAAGTGAGTAGATGAAAAATACCTGCTAGAATCTTCTCTTTCTGACTCTAATAGTTTATATTCTCAGTTCAAGAGTGATGGGTCTGAGCAGATCACCTGTTGTGAAGACTTGGCACTAAGGACCTTGGGTGTGGTGCTAAGAAAACTGTATTTTTGTCATCTTAGTTTCCTCCACTACCCCTTGAAAAAAAAGCGATCAGCTACAATAGGGGAAGGAATGTAAATTTTCTTCACTTTTTCCAGTAAATTTTGCCACTCCATGGAATTATTTATTTGGGTTTCATTTCGGATAAGTATGATATACATCATGACATAAGCCCTAAAGTAACTTTTAAAATGACATTCAGGACAACTGTCTTGACAAACAAAGCTTTTTTTTTTCTTTTTTTTTTTTTTCCATTATATTAGCATATTTTTCTTAAACATGAAGCAAACTTATGGACAAACCCAACTTGTCATGTGCTTCATGGATCATAACAGGAAGGCTGTTTCATTTCCCATCCATACTCATGATTATATATATTAAAATAAATTACAACACATTTTTTCTTGTTAACCTTGTCACCTTTTAAAAACAATATACATTTAATACTTGAAGTAAGAAAAGACCAAAACAAATATAACTCTTTTTTTTTGCACACACAAACATATACATATGAACTACATGTGCTTGCAAATATATTTCAGTAAGTGTGATGATATTTTAATATATATGCACTATGGCATCCCCTCCCCAAACAATGAGAGACTTGCTATCATATGTACTTGCCCAGAAGCCAACTTCCTACTATATGGCTGTAAGCTCACCAGATTAGGGTTGTCATTTAGTTCCTACTTATACAGTGCCTAGTGTAATGAAGCCAAAGTGTCATTTGCTTTTAGGTATCAAAATGGCATAAATGAATTCTTTAAGAAGCAATAATATTTTGTTTTCTGAAAGATCAAAATTATTAACGTGTGTACAAGTTGACAACCATCTTCACAGCTGCCTTGAGATTTCAAGCCATAGTTCTCAGCTTATGTGTGAGGAGATAACGTTGACTTGCAAATACCATACATAAAAATGGGCAGACTTCTTTAAGGTTACAGATTTTCTTTTACCTTTTTTCTTTTTTCCCCAAAACTACATTTTCATATTCTCCAGCTCAGTTAGCAGTGGTAAATATTAAAGCAGTCGAGAACAGAAGGTATGCCACAAGATGAGAAATAATTCAAAAGTAAGTTCTGCTTATTTTCTGCTATAGCCCGCTTAGTAGAAAGCAAAAAACCTAGATTTGTTTATCATATTTCTAGTGTAACCAAGGAGTAACAGAATGGTGTCAAGTGGATTTCTCCTGATTTATATTGCCTGACTAGAGTAGAAAAATCTGTTTTCAGTCTTTTGCTTCAACACTTCTGCTTCGTGACAATTTTGGTATCAGTTTAAATAAATACAAATAATCAAAGTATGAGGTGAAAGTTTGCTTTTTTGTACTCTTCTATGAGCTATTTGAATATGAATGGTAAAGTATCCTTAAATTTAAGTTGAAATAACAAGGAACATTTTCTTGACTGTGCCAGCTCTTTCCTTATTCTGCTGAGACTATAAGTACAGATTTTTATTTCCAGCTGGCCTTATATCCAACCACCTTTTTTTAGGAAAAAAAAAAAAAAAAAGGCTCAATCTCATTCAACCTGGAGATTGCTTTTGGCATGTAGCTATCTCAGTAGCAAGAACCTCACAGAAGCTGGTTTATTTCATTTGCAGGAGGAGGTTTACTCAAGCTTCTTGTTCCTTTTTTATTTTTATTTTTGGCTTGAAGAGGGTTTAAGATCCTGCTTTGAGATCTACATTCCAAAAGCCACGTGAACATGCAGTGAAATTAAACCAAATCCAGAGATCTTCATTTGGCATCACAGTCATTTGAAACTGAGAAGGGAAGAGGGCAGAGCTAGGAGACAGACAAAGGCAGCATGTATCACTGAACCAAATGGCTGTGATTCTTCTAAGCTGCCAAGGGAAACTGAGTTTGTAATTCTAATTACAGGTGATAGGAACAGGACATCCAAATTGCTTAGCTAACATGAAAAATTTCATTCATTGTTTCAGCGATTCTCCAGCAATCAGGCCCTTTGCCTTTTCCAAAGATGTTCCTTTAACTCCTCCAGGCACAATTAACTTTTAAATTATTGGATGAAAGTTTTTTTAGTTCTTCTTTCCTAGTTCTTTTTGGCACAAAGCGCAATCACCTAGGATACTGAAGTGAGGTCAGAAAGCATGTATCCAGTGTTTTCCCTCATGTTGTGTTATGGCAAAACTACAGATCAGCTGCAGCACACTGTGATTTCTAAGATACCGGTGCTGTGCTTGTTCTTTTATTTGAGAAGACCAGAGTTACAGTTCAGGGAGAAGGGACAGCTTGATCACGTACTCCTTTCCCTGCTACTCCATGTTAAGCTACATTGTGGGCTGAGAGGATGGGAATGAACACAGCAGTCATCATGCTAGTCCCAGGTAAACTAGCATGATTCAGGGGCAAAAGATAATTAGCAAACAGGCCAGAATAGGCTTCCCCTTCCTCACTTCTTGCTGGCTGTTTTACTGCTGGGGATGGAGGTGGAACAGACTGCAGCTTGTTTATGTGAATGTTGCCCTCTTTGAAGAAAAATGAGTAAGGATTGTCCATTTTATTACTGGCTAATGGACCCTTTTTTCACAGGATACAGTAGCAGATGAAACTATAGGACTGCAGTTTCTTGGCTGTCTTTGCTAGAAGCTGCTGTTGTCCTTAGGCAGCCAGAAGCCTCTTGCTTTACTGGATTTTCAGCTAATGCTTTGTCTTTTTATGGACTAAATGTGGGCTTCTGGCATTCATGAACCGTGGAAGTTTTTTGGGAAAATTCCAATATCTAAAACAGACATCTAGGCATGGTGTAGGAAAGTCTACTTCCATGTATCTTTGATGTGATTCAGTCACAACATGGCCTACATTCCAAAGTTCCTCCACAACAGTTTTTTATTCTATCACAAGGTTTAGATAAGACTTTCCATTAAATATTAATGCTGACTTCTCACTGTGTCTTATATGGCTCCACTACAATTTGTGCTGTTGAAGGTGTAGCATGGCTTGCTTTCTTAATTTTCTTTGTGTTGGCATAATTGTTATCATCATAGGTGATGCAATACCATGATGCAAGAAATAAGGAAAAAAAGATAGTTGCTATTCACGTAAATAAAGGAATCCTTGAATGGCAGTGACTATGATGTCAACTTAATTAAATAAAAAGTTTAGTTAAAAAAATACCTAGTGACACTAGCTTGTATCATCAACAGTTCTCTAGGGGTTCAGAGTGTCCTGGCTGATTTCAATTGTATCTGGAGCTGTTGACCCTGTTGGCACTGGGAGCATGTGTGAATGGTGAGGAGGGGGGAACAGAGGGTAAAAGAAGTCTCCCAGTCTGAATCTAACTGAGCTGATGTGGATGAAGCCTTTTTGAAAAGAATGCTGCCAAGTTAATTATAAAGGAAGAAGGGGAAAAAAAAAAGAGAACCAGCTCAAAACCTAAAAATAGGGCTGAGGTGGGGCGCTGCTTAGTCTTAATCCATCCTTATATCATTGCAAACTCTTTTAATACATTGCTGCAGTGTCCTCTTTAACTTACTCGTGGAAAGTCTGAGCACTTGTACCTCCTCCATCTTTTATGAAAGAGGAGTACTGGTCTGTGGAAGTGAACTTCAAAACGTATTTGTGGGAGGCTCAGCACTGCTCTACAGGAATTATTGACAAGGATACTGTGGTACCTACTTTCTCAAGTTGCTCTGTTGTTTTTGACATTTTCAGTTTTCTCCTTTTCTGCAGAACTATTGCTGCTCCTCAGGGTCTTGTTGCACTGACTGACAAGTAAGTTCAGGCTTGGCCTTGTGCCAGTGTCAGGGGCAGCCAGTATACAAGTCAGAGGTAGGGGAAAAACCTTTATTCCCTCTTTTAGTGGCAGGTATGCACTGTCCACCTGTTTCTGAATATATGGGGAGCCATGGGGGTCAGATGCCTTCTCACAGCCCAGTCCTTTTTCTCCCCTGCAGTAAGATAAACTGTGGCATGTCCTTGATCTCTAGCAGAGAAGTGACTCCTTCAAGAGGCTCGGTAGGCATTCAGCCACTCTGTTCTTAAAGAATTGCCAAAAAGGTGCTTACCTAGGTCTGACCCTGACACTGTATTCCTTATTCACCCCAACCAGCCACAGTGAGCGTGTGTCCCATGAATACATATAAAGGAGCAAGATAAAAACTTGTCTCTGAGTCTTGCTGTACTCACTTCTGTTAAGAGATGCCATATGCCTTGCCAAGTCCACAGTGAAATAAGTAGGCTGCAAAAAGTAGAACATTGCTAGAGGCAGGGAGCAAACACTGATTCTTAAAAACTGAATACTGACTGAACTCAAGGCGATACACAGAACGTTGACAGCTCTTCAAGGTGGTGCTCAGCAAGAGCAAGCGGTGATTTTCATCACCAGCACACATTTCACATAGGTAACTAAGCACATTACTGCTCAGAAATCCTTGCAGTGCACTAACAATGCAATCACTTTTTAGAGTCATTCTAAGGGAATAGGGGAATTCAGCAATTCATAATTAATCCTAAAAGCACATTTTTCTAGTTTTTTTTTTTAGTTTTTTTTTTTTTTAGTGTGTCATTTGATATGAAGCAATCATCTGCAACTGTCTAGAATTTAGGACAATTTTTGCTTCTAACATTGATTTTAACATTTAACATGAAATGACTGCAGGGGCGATAGATTACTAGTTGAAAAAATGACAATTACAAGGGAAAGGCACATGCAAATGTCTTCAATGGGCAGTTCAGAAACACTTTGTTTTATCCCCATTTGTTTCTTTAACTGCCCACATTAAGGTACAGTAGAGTTTTGGACTTCAGTGCGGTGGTTATTTTATCAGCAAAAATAATTTCCCTGGTGTTAGAATTTAGTCAGGGTTTATTCCATTTTATTAGTGTTGTACAAACCGTCATAGAACAAAGAGGATTAGTCTCAAGCATCTCCATAAATCTCCAACTATCTAGTTCAGAGCATAAAAAAAAAGGAAGCAAGAAAAACCAAGTCTAAACTTAAAACGAACTAAAGTGAAGAAAATTCTAACAACCCTTGCATCCTCCTCAGTTTGGAGACCTAAAATGGAGCAACGATGCAACCAAAGATCAACCACTAAGAAAAGAGATTCTCAAAACTGCCTAGCCTTGGGTCCTACAGCTATGTTAGGGGTACACCTGGGGAACACAGCTGGATTTTACAACTTTTGGCACATTTCCCTTGATAGGAATGGGAGATTTTTATCCTACTTAGAAAATCTCTGTTAAAGAATGTGGATACTAATTTTAGAAGCACCTGCATCCCATTATAGGTCAGCCTGACTTTGGTTTCAAAGTGCTGAAATCTAATTTTAAGATTGGACACAAGCTGTTAAACCACATTATTCTGAATGTTCTGTCTTATAATATTTTCATATTCATTTTGGCTAAACACGTATATAGTCACTGTTATCCTTACTCCAGGTTATGCCAATTATTCATAAATTGTATTTGTTTTCAACCACTTAGCAAAAATCCTATGGCTCATAATTGCTGGAAAATTGAGAGGTGGCTGAACAACTCTGTATCTTCCCATTGCTGAGAATTTCAAAATAAGAGCAGTGGTATCAATGATAAATAACAAAGTTTCAGTTCTGAGCCTTCTGAGGATTTATTTAGAGGCATAAAACAGAAAAAGGGTACTTGTACTGAACTAACGTTCCACTTCTGTCTTCTCTCCATTAAAAAAGCTTCCTAAAACCTGGAAAAACTTGGCCCTCTTGCTCTAAGATACTGCCCCTGAAAGAAACATAACCACATAGCTATTAAAATGGCATCAAGAATAACTAAGTAATCTGTTCTTGGAAATTAGCTTTTTGCGTTATCTACAAATATACAAGATGAGAATGACAGTGGCTAGAGGTTCATTATATCTGGCAGTATGTTAGCCTTTCTGAGGCTACCATGTTTTAAACATTATTTTAGTATTATAATCCCCATATTATGCATGGACAACCGTAGTTTACCTGGCATTGGAGAAGAGTTCATTCCTAGTAGCAGAGCATTTGTATGTTTTAATTCACTTGTATAAATAGTAAGATGAACATATTTCCCAAGCAGTATGCAGAAAGTATTCCATTCTTTCTTTTTGCCCAGTACACATTAATATTTTAACAGTAGCTTTGAAATTAAAATCAGGGCTAACAAAAGCAGCTCGCTCTCTTCAAGGTAGAACTTAGCTCCTCTATGCCAGCAATATCTAGTGGGTTGCCTTCCCTGGTGAGATCCAGGGCTATGTTACAGTAAACTGGTCCAGTGTGATATCACAGATATAAAAAATATTCCATTCTGTATCAAAACTAGGCACAAGCCTTATATTTATATGAAGAGAAGATCAACAGAGCTGAGCATTTTTGCTCTCAACTATTAATCTCTGGCCTTCTACATGAGGAGAAAAATATGTTATTTCTAATTGGTAACTACAAGAGTCTAATTTGGGTTAGATGGTAGTTAAAAGGAGGGTGACATCACACTTGGGTCAGTATTGGTGGATATCTAAAAGCACAACCTCTCATTTGTATTGCTTTAAAATGTACACAGTATAGATGCAGATTAAAAAAAAAAAACCTACCAATTTTTTGTGGTGTTGAACCAACTAGAAGGGATGATGCAAGGTTTTACCAAATGAGATCTATAGATACAAATTTCACTGTAGAGTATGTTTTAGACAAATGTGCCTTTTTCTTTTAACTATGTAAATCCTACACTGTAGGCTTCTTTTTCTTTTTCTTTTTCTCTTTTTCTTTTTCTTTTTCTTTTTCTTTTTCTTTTTCTTTTTCTTTTTCTTTTTCTTTTTCTTTTTCTTTTTCTTTTTCTTTTTCTTTTTCTCTTTCTCTTTCTCTTTCTCTTTCTCTTTCTCTTTCTTTTTCTTTTTATAGTGGTAGAAAATGTTGAACAATTGTCCATGAGCATGAGCCAGCGGTTCATTGCTGATATCCCCAGAATGCCAATATTTGCAATGCAAACAGTTAGTACAATTTACCAGTTCTATGAAAGGCCCTGACATATCTGCCTCAAGATCTGGAGGCTCTGCTGTATAACCACAAATAGTCTTTCCATTTTCATGTAACCTTTTGATACAGTGACAGCTGCATTAAGCTGCTTCTGCCTAGCAATTCCACATGCCAGGCTGGTTTAATTGGTTTTAATGCCACAGAAAAAGCACTGCTAGCAGAATATCATCAAATCATTTTCATATTGAACCTTCGTGGTCCAGCAACCTCCCCTTCAACCACAGCACCATTGTTTTTGCGAGGGACATATTCAAGGTCAATGCTGGTTTTGTGTTTGCCTTTCCCTCGGCTCCACACAAAAAGAAGGAGGAAACAAAATAAAACCACTCCAAGGAATGTGAAACAGCCCATAGCTGTGGACACCAATATTGTCTTAAGGTCCAGAGAGAAGGTGTTCACATTAGTTCCATTGGAACTTGTGTCGTTGGAGTCTGTCATATACATAGGGGTCCTGTTGGCGTAAAGGAAACGGTCTGAAGTAAACCCCTTTACTGTAAGAGAGGCTGAATAAGTGTCATTCCCAGCTGCGTTACTTGCAATACAAACATAGATCCCAGTGTCCTGGTCTTGAGCAAATCGGATCTCCAGGGTGCCATCGCCCAACACAGTGGCTCTTCCATTTGATTTAGTTGTGATCAGCCTCCGACGTGGGGTAACCCAGGATATGGTAGGCTGCGGATCCCCGTCAGCATTGCACATCAACTGCACTGTCTGCCCTTCCTCCACTACCAGGTATTGCAACTTCTTGTCTTGTATCTTGGGCTTCTTACAGGTGAAGTAAAAGGAAAGAGCTGTACTATGAAAGTCTTTGAATGACCTCTCTTTGACACTGTCTGGGCCAGCACACATTGGTGGCTGGCCTCCAAACTGCAAAGTAGGTTGCCTCTGTAAAATCCAAAGGAGACGGCAGTCACAGGCCAGAGGATTGTTGTTAATGCAGAGGACCTCAAGGCTTTTGGGGGAATGGAATACATTCTCTTCTAGGGTTTCTAGCAGGTTTTGAGACACATTAAGCACACGTAAGAATCGGAGCCCTTGGAAAGCATGTGATTCAATGGTATGTAGCTGGGCCCCCACCATGTGGAGTTCCTGCAGGCGCACTAAATCTGAAAGCATGCCTGCTTCAATGGTGCTGATAGGGTTGTAGGAGAGGTTTAGATGTGTCAGGTAAACCAGATGTTTAAAAGCAGAGTAAGGTACTGCAGACAGGTTGGTGTTGGTGATGGACAGAGAAGTCAGGTTGAGACCATATAGGCTGTTGGCAGGTAGCATGTCCAGGAGGGGCCAGGCCTCTATCTCTAGGTCTTTCAGGCGAAACAGTCTTTTAAAGGCATAAGCAGGCAAAGCATTAATATTGAGCTGTTTCAGATGCAGACTGATGAGGTTGTGGAGGTGAGAAAGAGCTTCTGTTGGTACAGCTGTGAGGTTGCATCTCTCCAGGGTGAGCTGCTCCAGGCTAAGCAGTCCGCTAAAGGCCCTGTGTGATATATAAACCAAATCATTGTCCCCAACCTCCAGGGATTTTAGGTTATGCAGATCTTGGAACATATAGTCCAGCAAAATGACAATCTTGTTTTCACTTATATCGAGCTTTGTTAAGTTTGACAACCCAGTGAACACACCAAGGGGGACCAGCTTCAGGCGGTTTCCTTTCAGTCTCAGGGAGCGCAAGTTGAAGAGATTGTTGAAGGCTCCAGGCTCCACATTGGCAACTATATTGTCACTGAGGTCGATCTCCTCCAGCAAAGGATATGACGTGAATTCCTCAGGGTTGACGCTTTTCAGTCGGTTTTTGCTGAGGTCCAAGATTTTGGTCTCAATGGGAATGCCCTCTGGGATGGACATCAGACGCCTTCGGTGACAGCTGACGGACTTGTTCTGTGCCGAGCATTCACAGCGGGCTGGGCAGCCTATGGTGGGGCCCATGAAGACTAGCAGCACAGCCAGACCCAGTAATGGCTGCCAGCATGATAGAGCTGTGTGACACATGACTCCACTGATCTGGTCTAACCCTCCGTCACGGGCCTGTGGGGATGAGGATAGGAAAGGGGAGAAGTTAGGTCTGCAGCAAAAGGAGATTTCTACCAAATTTACAGTACCATTTCAAAGCAGGCACATGTTTTCATTTGAAACAAAACAATAAAACCTACTGTGAATGGCAAGAGCAACAAAAAAAAGCAGATTTTACTTCACTGTCATTGGGCTTTTCAAAGGGTCTGTTATCCAGCATTTCCCCTCCAGATGTCAGAGGAGACAAAACAGCTTTTTCTACTGCAAACAGTAAAGGAGGTTAGGTTTTTTTCTCTCCTCACTCTCAGCGGGTCTCCACAAGATGATGCTATAACTAACGCAGAGATAAACACCATACACTCTGCAAATAGGGCTAATCATGTCTGTGATATATTTACAGCATTGGGCCTCTGTGAGGTGATATGAAACTAGGCTTTTTTGCCTGTCCTATTCATGTCAGTATTTTAAGGCAAATGTTAATGAGGTATTATCTTCAAGAAAAGGAGTGCCTTGAAAATGAAAAGATTCCTTTTAACATTTATTGCATACATTACAGCTATAAATAGAGCTTGTTCGGACACACACAACGGCTCAGATGAGGAAGGAAGAACTGGTGCATCTCTGATTAGAATTTGTATTAAGGACAAATTGATTCTTTGCTTTTACTGCACAGAGAGATTTTATGTTAGTTTTAGAACCAAAGACCTGAGAAGGGTTTACAAAATACATCTTTGTACTTTCAAGACACGTAAACAAGCTCTGAGGGAGGGAAAAACAAGATAAGATGAGCTGGCTGCATTTAAGCAGCACAATGTCCAAGGAAGCCCAACAGATTTCATGGAAATCACAGTAAGAGATTTATTCATTCCTGCCTTCAGGTTAAAACCGAGGATAGTAGAAGACAAGATAACCTCTATTAAATTAACCATCCTTTTCCAAAGGCTGTACTTTATAGATTTACTCACCAAAGGCAAGAGACTTTTTCAACTGTAGCTACTAAATTAAGACACTCAATAACTCATTTCAAAAGGAAAAAAAAAAAAAAGAATAATATAGGTGATCATCAAAAGGAGGTGTGTCTGAGACACTTGCAGAGTAAGTCACACTGCAAGCAAGGACTCTGGAAGTGCCTTAACTCCTGCGGTACAGCCAACTTGATAAGGCCAAGTGGTAGTACTGGGAGTCGCATTTCATAACATTAATAAACCTTATAAGGTGCTTCAGGCCTTGTGAGGCCTTTTCTGGATTGGTTAATTTGGGCTTCATTTTAGTCATACTTGTAAAATTATTTACATAAATCCTGCCTGTAACTTCCTCTCAGGTCTGGAGAGATGACTATTGCCCAGATGGTCCTACCCATAATGACAAAATTACCCAATGGCCAGGCACTCACTACCTGACCTGCATCTTTGAGCTTTGAGAATCATCTGGCTAGTGCTTAAGAAATTTTCAACTTAAATTTGAGTCAAGTTTTGTTCGTCTGTGCGCAGTCATGTGCAATGTATCATAAAAGAAATCCTCCCATACACAAAGAAGGATTCATAGATTTAAACAAATATGGTATAACTAAATTTATGATGCAATCAGAGAGTTATTTTAGCAAATTAGCTGTTTGAAGCACATAAAAATAATATGAGCTTCAGAATGATGAAGAAGAAACTCCCACCAGTAACTCTGCTGCAACACCACTCTACTCCCCTGGCAAACAACTTGGGATGTGATAACTCACCAAATCATCCTGCCTGATAGAGGAGGATTGCCCTCTCAGACTGTGGATGATCAGAAGGGTGGGGATTCAACATGCGAGAAAAAGAGCAGATACTTGGATCTACTGATCTTACTGTATCATTAACAATTCTCAACAGAAACTGGGTGGTTTGGATTGTAAACATTAACATTATTTTACCTGGATGAAATAACAAACAGCTGTTGTGTTTTGAATGTTAAAAACTTAATTGGTTGAACAATAAATTCTCTTGGAGCTCTATATAAATTGTGTTCTTTGACTGACCATAAATGAATGGTGCACATATTACTCCTCTCATAACTCTGTGGAAGAATCTCACTCTTGACTGGTGTGGCTTCTTCTTTCCGCTCTGACACTTCTATGCAGAGACTAATAATATGAGGCAAATTGCATGCTGGTTTTGCGATGTAGTCAGGGGACCTGGATGAAGACTATTCTTTCTTATACTACCTATAAAAGCACATTTCAACTTTGTCCTAGAGGATAACCTGCTGAGATTCATTTAGTTTCCCCCTTAAGTTGTAGTTTTGCAAGTAACTATTGCTAGTTATGTCCAGCTGTGACAAAGGTTTTCACAGATAAACTTCACTTCATTAAGCACTATGTTAACACTGAAAATCTATAGGGGTCTGTGAATTAGGTGTTTGCAATGAATTCAGATCAAAGGGGCTTTCAGGTGCTCTGATCATTACTTTCAGAGCTCAGTCTCTGAGGTTAGTGCTTTCATACTGATGCTTCTAGCATGCAGGGAATTCATTTCCTACCTTATTCTCCTAATGTATGAAGCACAAAGTAAACAGGTTCAGTGGAAGACAAGCACCCCTGGAATGTTCATTTTAGATAGCAAAAGTATTAAATGCTTTTTGCAGCTATCCAAGCCAGCTGGTAACTAAAATTTCTGGGGAGTATAAAGGAGAAGATGGACAGTATAAAAGATGATAAAAGTATTTTTTGACTGTGGCTGGAATAAAGAAAAGTAGTGTTAATAAAACACTTCAAACATTAACAGTTGCCTTCTGCAAGAGCATGTGCACACAAATGAAGATGGATATGCATTTATCTATAAGGGTGCATGCATGTGTGTGCATGCACTTGCAGGCAAGCAAGATTCAGAACTGAGATTTAAGCTGGAGTAAATTACGCATCAATGAGGAAAAATAACAAATTATATTAAATCACAAGTCAGAAAAACAAATATTACTTGGATCAATGAGAACAGGTTAGAAGAAAACATTAATTAAATGTATTTTTTCAATTTACACTGACCCAGATGATAGTACCATGCTTCCTGCTAACAACATCTGTGACTACACCCTTAGCTTTGAACTGCTTTGTGCAAAAAGGACTTTGTCTTCATTATGCAAAAAATGTAACCTGTGAGATGTTAATTAATTGGCAACCTCACTGGCACTGTGCTGAACTATCAGTGTCACTGTTCAACGTGCATCTTTCATTCCTGCTTAAACAACCAGCACTACATACTTTATCCCTTGCCAGTATAGGAATTCCCTCTAAACACCTGCAGTATTACCTCATTATCCTTCTTTGCATGTCTCTGTACAACTTTTCTTCACTGTGATACATAAAAGAAAGTAAAGTGCATGCACAGAAGTATACATATATACATACATGTAAGCTAAAAGTATCATCTTTTTGCTATGTGATTGTATTATGTGTTGCACTGAAGAATAATTCTCTAAAATTATAGCTTGTTAGCGCAACAATTCTAATAAAATAATAATTATGAACCACCAGTTTTTATATGCTTGACTGCGAATGAGAACATGTAAAATTGTTTTCGCGACATTTCTGGGGTATTTGTCACAGTTTGATACACTCTGGAAATGAAATATATCAAGGAATTCCTTATTAAAAAAACAAAAATTAACTGACTACCTCCTTTTTGTCTTTCTCTGGCTCTGTTTCTTATGTCCAAAGTCAAGAGTCAAGTTACTGTTGGCTGGTACTCTTTTTCAGTACAGGACCTGTCAAAGTTCAGCTATGCAATTAAGAAAGATCATTAAAGTTATTAGTTAATACTTCTGTGTGATCTCACCCAAACCAGCCATCTCTACTGCTTTGAAATGCAAATCATTTTGCACACAAAGTCCTGTAGCTTTGAATCTACCCATAAATGCTTAACAAGAATGCGTATGTACCCTGTAGCTTTTAAATTGAAGAAATATAATAATAAATAAAAAGCAACCCGATGCTCCCTCAGACTGCTCTGCAATTCTGAATATCATAGACAGGAATGTGTCAAGCCATGCAAATGTGCTATGTACCGTATCATTTCTCCCTCTCCCTCGGACAAATTTTGAAGCCTTTATAGCTAAAAACTAGAGTGCATTTGACCAGGCTCCTTCCCTTGTCCAATCTGATGCTCCAGTACTATGTGGGACCAGACTTTAGCCAGAAAAAGTGAGAGTCAGAAGATCTGTTTCTGTCAGTAGCTGCATGTTGGATGCTCCGACTTGGTAGTTGTGATCTCACCTTTTCCTCCCCTTCTCCAAGGCTTTCAGACAATTAAAAAATCCAGTGGATCATATCAGACATGACAATTTTGCCTGATGTTGAGGTCACTTAATATGTTCTCTTCTAAGATTTCCTTTTCAAAAAGATAACTGTATTAAATAAACATTCTAGGATGAAAAGTTGCATGACAGGTACCTGACTCATACTGATAATTCACCTAAATACTACCAGCTATTCCTGAGAAACAGGTGAAGTCTCTATTTTAAAGGTGTATGGTGGGTTGACCCTGGCTCAACACCAGGTGCCCACCAAAGCTGCTCTATCACTCTACCTCCTCAGCAGGAAAGGGGAGAGAAAATATAATGAAAGACTCATGGGCTGAGATAAGGACAGGGAGACATCACTCAGCAATTACCATCATGGGCAAATTAGACTTGGGGAAACTAATTTAATTTATTGCCAATCAAATCAGAGTAGGATGAGAAAATAAAAGCTAAATCTTAAAACACCTTCCCCCCACCCCTCCCTTCTTCCCAGGTACAACTCCACTCCCGATTTCTCTACCTGCTCTCCACCCTGAGCAGTGCAGGGGGATGGGGAATGGATGTTTGGGTCAGTTCATCACATGCTGTCTCTGCTACTCCTTCCTCCTCAGGGGCAGGACTCCTCACTCGTCCCCTGCTCCAGCGTGGGGTGCCTCCCATGGGAGACAGTCCTTCATGAACTGCTCCAGCATGGGTCCCTTCCGCAGCATGCAGTCCTTCAGGTGCAGACTGCTCCAGCGTGGGTCCCCCGTGGGGCCACAATTCCTGCCAGAAAACCTGCTCCAGCATGGGCTCCTCTCTCCACGGGTCCGCAGGTCCTGCCAGGAGCCTGCTCCAGTGTGGGTTTCCCACGGGGTCACAGCCTCCTTCGGGCACCCACCTGCTCTGGCGTGGGGTCCTCCCCAGGCTGCAGGTGGATATCTGCTCCACCGTGGACCTCCCTGGGCTGCAGGGGGACAGCCTGCCTCACCATGGTCTTCCCCACGGGCTGCAGGGGAATCTCTGCTCTGGCGCCTGGACCACCTCCTCCCCCTCCTTCTTCACTGACCTGGAGGTCTCATATATTCTTACTCCTCTCTCCGGCTGCCATTGTGCAGCAGTTTTTACCCTTTCTTAAATCTGTTATCCCAGAGCTGTGACCACCATCACTGATTGTCTCGGCTTTGGCCAGCGGCAGGTCAGTCTTGAAGCCCGCTCGTATTGGCTCTGTTGGACCTGGGGGAAGCTTCCGTCATCTTTTCCCAGAAGCCACCCCTGTAAATCCTCCTGCTACTGAAACCTTGCTACAGAAACCCAATACAGGGTGTTTTAAACTGTATCTGTCCTCACAGCATTCAAGAAATAAGGCGTCAAGATGGATTTTTAATAAGCTTGTGCTCAGGGAAAGTAAATTGTTCTTCCTGTATAAAATTGTTTCTTTGTCTTCTAGCTTGCTGAATTTTAGCATTTGTTTAGCATTTGGAGTGAGGAACAGATACTGAGGAGTATGAAGGGTCCTGTCTTTTCCTTTCCAGGCATCGTCTGTCACACTTCAGCAAGCAGTAAGCCAAAACCTTTGCTCAAACCTTTGCAACAAAACACCTTTGCCCATGTGCTCAGTAGACAGTTACTGGATATGAGCAGCTAAAACTATTGCAGATTTTACCTGTGTGGTGCAAACTTTTGCCCAGCTCAGTGTGGTTTGGGAAGGTTTTCACTCACGACCTTGTCTCTCAAATACCTATCACAATCATTTTGGAAGACCAGCTGATCTGGCTTTCCTGCGCTCTCCTGTGATGCTGGACCAGACCAGGTAAGGGCATCGAGGGTGAGGAGTCCTTCCTGCTGGAGTGCACCAAGGTGGAAATGGTGGGAAGTTTTGCCCAGGGGATGCATGTGAACAGTCTGGGAAGATGACAGAGACAGACTGAGATGGTTTTAGGGACAGTCAAAAAGAAACATGAAATTATTAGACATTTAGGAATGCTCTTGCAGTGAGACACAATGCCACAAGGAAGATGAATTAAATCCTGACTGTGGCATTTTCTGACTAGACTGTGCAACCTTGACATTCTCACCATATGGTCTTTCAATGTAAGAGCCAATGTGTAGCAAAGGCTTTGCCTCAACAGGTCTTGTGCCAGCAAATTATCTGAGCTTAGTGTATTGATCCCAAGCTCTATCACAGGTCAAGTCAAGCCTGCCTATACACTCTCCAAAGGAGGATTTTTCTTTAAATCAGAGCATCTCAGAAACAGTTCAAGTGAACTATGGTGTACTAACTTCCCTGCCTCTTTAATCAAACCTTTTTTGCTTATGCAGAGATTTTGTTCTCCCTCCCTTCAATGATCTCTTAAACATCTCAGCTTTTGAATAAACTGCAAAACATCAAGTAGCTGTCTATCTGCATTCCAATAATTAATAGGTTGGAAGAAACCTTGAATAGCAGCAGCAACAGCAGCAACAACAACCACCACCACCAGTCTGCCAATTCATCGAATTGGAAACCAAGTTTTGATTCAATTATTCAGCAATGCTGGGATCATTCTGTACTACTAAGTCATTAGGAAAAGCTTCATGGGCTAACACCAACTCAGAAACTATAGTCAAGTTGCATTTGTTTTCAGAAGAAACAGTATTTGTTTCCAACAGTACCCTGGTTATACTTCTAAGACTGAGACAGAGACCAGTATCCAATTATAACAGACATAATACAGAAATGGAAAAAAAAGCAAAAATAGCATTCAGAGGAACATTTTGAATGGCTTATCCACTAGTATTATTGTAAGACTGGTTAAAATCTTTGCCCAGGTGTTTTCAAACTAGACAAGTGGGTATAGTTTTTACCCCAAATGCTTAGATTATTGTTTGAATGAAAGTGAAAGAAGCAAGTGTACCAAACAACAGAAGGTAAGAAAATCACAATGGTAAATTCATATGATTATACAAATTACCTGTACAAGGCTTAGAAATCCAGATCGTCTGAAATTAAGCAAAGAAATGAAGCCACCAGTCCATCTTCTGTTTCTAACCCAATGTTTTTAAGATTGATTTACCTATTTCTTGCAGTTGTCACAGAGAAAGTGAATCTTGGGAAGAAAGTTGAAGGAAAAGATAATAAACCTTAATGATTATCTCACAGGAGACATTTCATGCATAAATAACAGGAAAAGAAAGAGGAGATATTTGCAAGAACTGTAGACAAAGTGACATTCCCACTGACATTGTTCGTAAGTTGAGGGGGAAGAAGTTTACAAAAAGCTTATATGAACAATTATGTGAAGAGGCTTGGAGTTGAAGTAAAATTCTGAATTTTTTGCATAAGTTAATGATACAAGTCAACCATTCAGGGAAATTAATACTACTATGATACCTGCACAATTAACTACCTCATAAAAATTGCAAATATTTGCATAGAAACAGTTTTTGACAAAGAATTCTTAGCTGAATAAATTAATGAACTACTGTGAAGAGCACATCCTTTCTGCCATCTATTTCTTCTGAATGCAGAAGCAAATTTTTGAAAGGTACAATTCTTCAAAATTGCTTCTGCCAAGTTGTTCACTTATCTCTAGTCAATAGTATCCCTATTTTACTGATGAAAATTGATGCCACTAAGAGGTAAATATTCAGTGGCAAAGACAAGAATAGCACAGTTACCACGGCTATAGATCTGTTGATGCACCTGAATGTGATAATGCAATAATGGAGAAAGACACAGATTCATGTCTCTGAAAGGAGTGTAGCTTCTTGGTAGTTGGCACTACATTTTATTGGGGCCGCTTAGTATTGGAAGAGCACCCAACTGTTGTAGCTAAACTCCATACCTAGACTTGATGTTAAGTATCTGTGCATGGTAGTTCACTGACTGATGTGTGACTTCAAAAATTATGCATATTATATTAAAAGAGTCCACATTTTTATCGAGGCGTTTTAACCCTACTGATACTAAGCAAAAATCCATCAAGCTCTCTTTCACTGAGGATTCTTGCAAGACTTTAATGTTTCAGATATTGAGAACGATTTATCACAGGGGAAGAAAGGCAAAGTTATTGTAATACAGGAGGTAAAACCATATGACAATAAGGAAAGAGCTAAAGTTGTTGCTCTTGGGGAATGCAGCAGTCATAAGTGTTAAAATCTCTTGCAAGTTAGGATTCATTATTTCAAAGAGGACCTTGTGTTTCACGGTGTATCTAGGCAGGTGAACCTTAGAAAGATCTGTTGCCATGAACAGCACACTGAACAAGAGGATGTGAAAGTGTTAAATACTGTACTTGCTTTTCATATTTGCACTGATTAATGCAGTCTGAATAAATTAACTCAAAACTAAATCAGTAGAAAGGCTAACTGCATTGTTAAAAAAGAAGGAAGGGAAGCTTTTCTCAACAGCAGTTCTACATTAAAAGATTATCTTCTTGCAAGAAACAGTTTTTCTTCTAAGACTGTCTGGGCATGACAGTAAAGATGACATCCCTATTGCCTGGACAGTATCTCCCATGTTGAAAAACAGGGATGGAATTCCTTCTGAAGTTTTAATTCTAACATCCAGCTGCCTCTCAGCTTCAATGAGTGAAGATCTTGGTGATGGAAAGGTACTGGGAAAAAAAAGGAAGCTGCTTTAAATCTGGGCCAGCAGCAGAATTTCAAGGGTTAGTACATTCAAACATAATTGAGCCCCACTTCAATAATCCATTTAGGAAGTCACAAGCAATCTACATTGGATCTAGGACATCATAAGAAAAGTTCTTGATGTAACCTATTATAAATGGATGTTTCATTGAAATACATGCATCTTAAAGTCCAGAGATCTCTATGGCTGCCAGAAAAAAAGATCTGTTATGGTAATGTGCTGACTTCCACCTTTTGTAAACAGAAACATTCAGTGGTAACTTTAACAATATATTTTGCAAGCTTCTGCCCACTAGCATAATTTCATTTTTGTTGTATTTAACACCAAAAGATCTTTTTTGTTACCTTATCCACACACACAATAGGAAAGCTAGGTGACAGTGACCTTATTGGCAGTTAGGAGAGGCAGACGGATTAATGTGCTGTCTGTATAATGAAGGCAGGTGAGAACTTTTTCCCTAGCAGCTCTATGTAAATACCGAACAGGACAAAAGGGAGACCAAAACTGCATGGTACTCCACAGGGTATGGGTCTAGTAGAGTTAGTTTTTAATGTCCACCACAATCCTGTGATTGCAGTCACCAAGTAGGGTTTCAAACAATTTCAGTGTACTGACTTGTGTCCCTGCAATTTCTTTATGGCAGAAGCACAGAACCTGGTGACAAATCATAGTATGTAGAGGCTTAAGCATGTGCACACAGAATGTGCTCAGGAAAGCTAAGAGTTCAATCAATTAGAGCTACAAGTTCTGTTGTGGCTTCAGAGCACAACTCAAAGCCTGTTTAGCTGAAAGGCTCTGAATACTTAAGACCCTGTATTTTTAAGAAACCTTTTTAGCTAATTACATCTGAAAAACCAAATGCATTTTACAAGGGTAACATTAATCCATCTTGGCTGGAGGTAGATACAGTTTAAAGTTTGTAGCTCCAACTATTTGAAAATAGCTAAAAACTGAATTAGATGGGAAATCTCAAGAAACTGAAACCAACATATTTTCTTCTGTGCTAAGACAAGAATCTCAAAACTATGTGCGTAAGGCACACGTGGTGGTGGGGAGACAAGATACTCCGAGAGAAGCTGTAATACACACGTAATTTCAGTAGAATTTATCTGGCTAATACAAGGAAAAATGAAACCCATCAACTGTGTGGTTTTCTTCCACCTTGATGAGCATGTTTGCAGCTGTTCTACTTGTATCTTGCACTGAAACCCTATCAGTCAAAACAAGGAGCATATTCTCTGGGGACTGTCTTCATACTGTCATATGCAAAGCCTTTGGAGCACAGCATGGAAGAAGCTGCTGAGCTATCTGATGCTGCTCTTTGTAAACTGCAGGAATAGTCAAGAGTCTGGAGACACACTACAGGAGCTACAGTATTATATTTGGTATATTAAAAAGCAAAAGAGAATAAACACATTTCTTAGTCCTTGTCAGAAGGCCCTCTGTTGATACAATGCTGTTGAATTCAGAGTGGCTATCTGTGAGAGACTGAAAGAGTTAATGTCTCAAACGTTGTGGTGGGGCAAGTTCTGCTTAAAGACAAACCCTGCACAGCAAGGAACCAAGTTGAAAAGCCCATCAGCTCAGACATCAGCAACAGGAGGGGGAGGGCGTGCTGGAGGGTGCACAGCTCCCTGTTCTGATACAAAGATCAAACAATGGCCACGTCTGCAGGGAAGGACTCCCCAAATGACCCCCAAGCCCAAAGGCTCACAAACTGCTCATTAGCCAGATGAGTTTGAGTGCCCGCCCAAAGGAGGGACAAGGATGATAAAAGGACACAAACTGAAGCCCCAGGTGCACAAGCCCACTGGAACAGGAGCCCTCAGCTGACTGGACCAACACTGGACCCAGGACCAGTGAAATCTTTCTTTCTTCCTTTTTCTCTCTCTGTCTTCTTCTCTCTTTCCTTTTCCTTTTCCTCAATCCCTACACTTCATCCCTTGAGACTTAAACTGTTGACCAAGTCTGAGACTAAGAGTGGATCCAGCCGCCCTGGGCCCTTCTCTGAGGAGGAGTGTAGAAAGCAAGGGGGTCTGCTCTGAACCTCGTGACTCAACGGGAGGGATCTCCTTATTCCCTGAATTGATGTATATGGTTACCATGGGTTATCTGGTTTACTGAGGTAGTTTCAAAACATAAACCATTGACCAAGTCTGAGACTAAGAGTGGATCCAGCTGCCCCTGGGCCCCTCTCTGAGGAGGAGTCTGGAAAGCAAGGAGGTCTGCTCTGAACCTCCTGACTCAACTGGAAGGATCTCCTTGTTCCCTGAATTGATGTATATGGTTACCACAGGTTACACAGTTTATGGAAGTAGTCTTATGCCAATTCCTGTTGCGAGAAACCCTGCCACCTACTACCATGCCTCCCCAGTTCAGTTTGCTTCTGTCATGAATAAAATCTTTAACTGATCATTTGGTGTTGTTTCACCTTAATTTAGCCCGAGGGAATTTCGAATTAAACACGACTCCCTGCTCTTTCCAGTCTGGGTCATGACACTATCTTAGCAGAAAATTGTGGCCAGCACTCGGGGGTGGCAAAAAGGAAAGAAGGGATATATTTCAGCTCTTTGGTCATGCTAATAGGTTATGCAGGAAGAAATTGCGTGATACCCAACTGTAGGCACTTAATGGCTCAGATAAAGAAGATACCCTAGGGACAGCTGTACAAAGCTACTGCACTTTGAATTAAAATAGAGTTGATCATAATGTATACACTTGAGAGAAAAAGAAAATAGTGAACTGCCTTGGGGATTTCTTGTTTGCTAAAGGCATTCTTACAATATATTTAGATTCAAAATCAGCCTGCAGAAGGGTCAAGGGAGGACATTCAGAAATAAGACCTGACATGTTTACAGGTGAAAAAGACACAATCATTAATCTCTGCTTTAGTCATACCCATACTTCATGAATATTACTGCAGATATCTACTAGCGTCAGCATGAGCTGAACTAAGCCACCATGTTGAGAGAAAGAGGAAGAGAAAGAGACTGAATGTTGAAGACACAAAGGAGTTGAAATTTTGTAGTCAGATTTTTTCAGCTGGGTCAGAGTCATAATCAAGCCCTTGATTTGAGCCTGGCCCATTGCAGAGTTCCTGGTGTCAGAGCAGTGCTGTAGGTAGCTCCCAAGTGAAGCAGGCAGAAAGATACTAACTTTTCTATGCTTTACAGCCAAACTACTCTTTTTACACTTGAAACCTGTTCTTCTGAGCATTTACTTGAATGAAGTTGTCACCCATTTGCTTGAAATCTGTACCCACATTTGCTAGGGTATCACTAGCAACTTTCCAAGAGCTTTCCAAACCCTGGCAATGGAGACTGTTGCCTCATGACTTTTGTGACTTGGTATTTATACAATTATTTGGAAGTAAGAGGGATTTCCTCAAAATCTGCAGTTCATTGAGTTAGTGTCAGACCTTTTTGTACAAGGTAGAGCCTCTGCTGCTTGAATTAGTATATATTTGGTAAATAATTCCTTTAATTATTAGCAAAAGACAAATAATACTTTCACAATATCCCAGGCATACTTATTTTCCTGGTTAATAAAAAAAAAGGGGGATTGAAAACCACAGCTTTCCACATTGGGTTTACTCATCTGGCCTACCATGCTAGCCCTAGTTACAAGGATAATTGTGTATAGTTTTAAAGATAGGCCAGAAACAATTTTTTTTCTTTCTTTCTTTTCCATGGCAAGGCAGTCTGTGTCTATGTACTCCTGCTGCTTCCTAGAGAAATTGATGCATCACACTCGCAGTGGGTGGTGCTCAGTCCTGCAGTTGCTCCTGATCTACATGTGATTTCCAGAGACTGATGCCTGGCAGGAGACGCTTGGGTCCTGACAATGAGCTGGTACAAAGCTACAAGCACTGTAACTGCTGCATTGTCCCGTTTCTTTTGCACCCGTTACAAGCTCGTCTACTGACTTACTGTCTCCTGGGAGACCCGCAACAGTTCTTTGTAGCACTGCTATACTTCCCTCTACAAGTTGAGTAGTAAACCTAAACTACATTCACTTCACATTTGCCGTAGCTTTCTTCCTGGGTTAGATCTACATACTTCAGGTCAAAGATGGAGATTTAGCTTACAGTATAGTTTCTATTTCATTCTATAGCTGTACAGTACAACTCTACAGAAATCAGAAGTATTTTTCTCTTGAAAATTATTTTAACTTTTGTTGAAAAACTGTTTTCCAATAATTTTTTTTTCCCTTATGACATTTTCTACAACAGTTGTGTTTCATTAAAAACATAATATTCTATCAAGAAACAGTTCAATGGATGATTTTCAACCAGGGCTATGTTCATGCATACTAGCACACACAAAAATGCACATATGCTTAGAAGTCTTTAAAGGAGAGCTGTTTATACCATCTGTAATAATACTCTCTGAGAATAACATACTTGTCCTTGTCATAAATAAAATTAATGCTAAAATGTCTTTCTGTTGCCAGAGCACTTTCAGATGGCCTAATTAAAAAAATAAAATAAAAAATGAATGCTTGAGTCTGCATAGATACATCTGTCCATAATGATGTCTCAGTTTTATTCCTAATTAAAAGCTCATTAATATCAAAGACAATTGTAAGAAACCCAGATGAGACCATATCATTTGGGATCTTAAGACTGAAGGCACCCATGCTATCAACTGAAATTCACTTATTCAAAAGCTACTGTAGGTGTTGTTTGAAATAAAGGTTTATACTACAGCAAGCATTGATACATCTTTTTATGAAGGCTGTATGTAACATTTCACTCTTTCAGTTAGTTTTTAGATCTGAAATGTCACTTAGGCCAAACAGTAGCTGGAAAAAAAGGAAAAAAGGAGGAGAACTGAAGGAGGGTGATTGGTTCACTCTCAAAAATGTTGCATATTTTCAGTATTACTGGACATGGGAGCAGGGAGGGGGAGGGGGATGCAGACAAAGAAGATGCATGATCAAGAAAGATATCATTAGAGATGTGCACAGGAGATCTTCCTGCATCTTCTCCAGTGGAAGGTATCTTGCACATCTGTGTCATTTCTGAGCAGATACTACCATAAATGCAAAATCTCTGTAATGACTGAGGAAAAATAAAAGAGGCATTCATTTTACTTGTATCCTGAGGGGAAGATTATGCCCTCTGAATCTGGAGGTGAAAGGATATCCACAAAGCAAGGGATGCTGGCAATTTCCCTCTGTTCTGAAATATGTGACATGACTTTCTCCAAACTCCTTGCCAGTAAGTTTTAATTCATTTGATTTGAAAAATTCACTGCAGTCTTAAGCTTTATTAGTCATCCCAATGACAAACATTGCTAGAATGATCATAGGAACAGTGTTTATGTGTATGTGTATGTATAAGGATGAAATCAGTTATTTGGCAATTGAAATTTTCTTCCAGGCAGTTCCCCAACTAGGGCTAATTATTATGATCATGCTTTCAGTCATAGAATCATAGAATCATAGAACATCTCAAGCTGGAAGGCACCCATAAGGATCATCAAGTCCAACTACTTGCTCCTTGCAGGACTACCTAAAAGTAAACCATATTACTAAGAGCAGATGTCCAGATGCTCCTTGAACTCTGACAGGCTTGATGTTGCGTCCACTTCCCCAGGAAGCCTGTTCCAGTGACTGACCACCCTCTCAGTGAAGAACCTTTTCCTAATGTCCAGTCTGAAGTTCCCCTGACGCAGCTTCATTCCATCTCCTCGTGTCCTATTGCTGGTCACCAGAGAGAGGAGATCAGCACCTCCCACTCCGCTGCCCCCCCTGAGGAAGTTGTAGACTGTGATGAGGTCACCCCTCGGCCTTCGCTTCTCCAAGCTGAACAAACCAAGTGACCTCAGCCACTCCTTCTAAGTACTGCCCTTGAGGCCTTTCACCATCTTGGTTGCCCTCCTTTGGACACGCTAGTAGTTTGATGTCCTTCTTATATTGCGGCACCCAAAACTGCACACAGGACTCAAGGTGGGGCTGCACCAGTGCAGTGTAGAGTGGGGCAATCGCTTTCCTTGACTGGCTAGCTATGCTGTGCTTGATGCACCCCAGGACATGCTTGGCCCTTTTGGCTGCCAGGACACACTGTTGACTCATATTCAACCTGCCATCAACCCAAACTCCCAGATCTCTTTCTGTGGGGCTGCTCTCCAGCCTCTCATCCTCAAGTTGTATGTATAACCAGAATTACCCCATCCCAGCTGGAGAATCCTGAATTTGCTCTTGTTAAATTTCATATGGTTGGTGATTGCCCAACTCTCTAGTCTATCCAGATCCTTCTGTAAGGCCTCTCTACCCTCAAGGGAGTCCACAGCTCCTCCTAATTTAGTATAATCGGCAAACTCACTTAATGTACATTTGACTCCTGTGTCCAGATCATTTATAAAAACATTAAAGAGCACTGGCCCTAAAACTGAGCCCTGGGGAACCCTACTGGTGACTGGCCACCAGCCTGATGTAGCCCCATTTACTATAACTCTTTAAGCCTGACCTGTCAGCCAATTGCTCACACGACATATTACGGACTTGTGCTGGTCATTTTGTCCAGAAGGATACTGTGAGACACAGTATCAAAAGCTTTGTTAAATTCCCCAAACCCCACATCTACTGGCTTCTTCATTCATGGGCACTAAGACCTCACTCAGTAAATCTAGTATGGATAAATAAAAATAAAAAACTTTTTTTTCCCCTGGAATTTTATTTAATTTACTTTGTTTTGAGAAATAATTAACTGGGAAATGAGCTACAGGCCAGAGCCACACATGTAGTAAGCAACTATTTCAACTGGGAGGTCTAGATAACAAAAATACATTTAGGTATCTAAAGGTGTCTCTGGGTAGCTCTAGATACGTTGTGAGCCTCGTCTTAGCTGATCAAAATTAATCTCAATGAGGTTGCAAAAGGTACTCAGATAAGATTTTATCCTTGAAACACACACACTAAGATGGAGATTTCCACTGCTCATAGAAACTGAATTCCATTGATCAGTAGTGTAGAGAAACTTTGCTGCACTTTGCCATAAATCTCACTGGAATTACCACTAGTTAACTTTCCATATGGTACGAAATTGCCAGATGTGCGATTATTCATGGCTCAGGAGCTGGTAAGTGGGATGACTAACAGAGAAAGACAGTAAAACCTGTAAAAACAACAGTTTTCACTCATACAAATACTGTGAAATGGTTATCTGTGCCAGTATTTTTTTGCTTATACTATACTAGTATTCATGACCTCTAGCTGTTCACATGTACTATGTAAGGAGAAGCCATAAGCCTCATAAGAATATTTTTACTGTGCCCAAACTCAGAGTCCTCAAAGAACTCTCTAGACTTATTATTGGTGTTCAGGACCTCACACAACAAGATCATTCAAGATATTATACTCAGTCTGTTTCTCACAGTTGCATCTCAGCCAAATTCAGCTTTCATGTTTAAGAATGCAGAAGAATGATACTTAAAAAGGAACAACTGGGCTGCACAGATTCTTCCAGTACATCCATTTTTTTGTTGGGTGGCCAGATTTTAATTCAACATCTTTTACACAATTCACAGCCCAGCAAATCCTCTGTAAAGCAATAATCCTTGTTCTTGTGTATGGCAGAAATACAAAACCAGTCCCCTTTCTTCCAAACGATAATTTTTTCAAAGCTTTCTATGCTTTTGCTTTTGATTTCCTGATTCCACATCCAACTGTGTCAAAAGCATTCCAATAATGTGGGTTGGCAATTTCACTAGCTTCTTAAAAGGAGGCATGGGAGGAAAAAAATGTAGCAATGACCACTCCTCTGCTTGTTACCCAGGCAGCTGGTATGGGAATAAGAGTTGGAAATAAATACCTGGTGGACTCTCAAGACAGGCGCTCTCTCTCTCTCTCTGATTACTTTGCTCTGGGAAAGGAAAAGACCAAGTGCCGTGCAATATTCAGAGGATTCACACATTTTTAGGTTTTGGTTGTTTTTTTTTTTTTGGAAAGGGGAAGGAGCAATGACTATTTGTTGCCTTATTGCATATAATTGTAGATGCACAGAACTGAGTTATAAATTTAAAGGAAATCGATACCATACCCCAGCAGATAACGCGAAATTGTGAAAGGTGTTCATTGTTTCCACAATATTGTCTTTGCTGGCTAAGTAAAATAAAAATGATTTGCTGTTTTCCTCCTTTCCTAAGGTTATCATAACTTCTTGCCTACAAGCAGTAATATACCATAATTGAATGAGTACAAGAATAATATAGCAATCACCCCAAACTCCATTTTCAGTCTCTTTCAAAACAGACAGAACACAAAGTATTGAGTGGCTGCAGTTAGTAAAGTAACACTTCATTAGTGACTGTTAAAAGGATAACCAATTCAGTCTCATCACAGTAAAGTCTAGGTATTCTTCTTCCTGTGTACAACTCCCTGAGCTCAGGTCAACATTTTTTGGAAAGCAGCTGCTGTAAAAAATACGGGAATGCTCATAGGTTATTCTTTTTCCTGTATATTTAATGTATCTGGGATATAAATAAGCACTGTATCAACCTATCCAGGTCTCCTCACCAAGCAGTGACATTAGACATTACATTCAGACCCTTCTTTTTTGTAACGTTATGCCTTACATCCCTTGATGGAGGAACTGGATATTTCAGCTTAAGACTGGGGACAGAGAGGATTTGCTGAAAGGACACCTCCTACCTCCTATACCATGATCAGACCTGCTATTTCATGGAAAATACCTCTTTTTCCTCTTAAGAGTTTAGTATCTGACATAACATTAATCATAACATTATGGTTTTACTATGATTGCTTTGAATGCTGAACCCAGATTTACACCACTGTCAAATCAATCTTCCACGGGTACCATCAGTAAACATCCATTTACTAAACTACCCTGTCAGGATGTGAGGACATATCTCTAGTATCTTCTGGTACTTGAAAAAGTGCCTGGCCAAAGAGCTGGTCAAAGCCTGATGCTTCAAAAGATGTTTCAAACAGAGTGGTGGGAACTGTCCTATTCCCTGGTGCAAATTTGTGTCTCCTCTTTCCTGGAGAAGGCTCAGGGTGTGGCAGTTTGGGCTGAAATGCATGAGGGTGTGGATCACTTCAGTACTGCAAAGGGTGAATTTGTGGCTTGCATTCTTGAGACCCTGGTGCCTCTTGGCAGGCAGACACCCGAAACCTGTGTGTGGTTCTCATGCAATCGTGAATATGAGACCCCTTCTGGTGTGCTCAAGTCTACGTGGGCTTGTTGTCAGATGGCAATCCCTGCTGAATACAGGCACAGCTTGCTAAAATGACATTGCAGTTTTTGAAGACAGTCGAGTGTTTGGTCTCACAGACTAGCTTCACTTCCAGCTAAATCTTCTACTAGGTAACAGGATGAAAAGGATCTTGTGCCCACTGCAGTTGAAGCAGCTTGCCAGTGCTGTCACTGGAAGCAGAAATGCTGTGAACCAAATTCCAATTAATTTCGTCAAACAAGTAATTTTGCTAATGGCTGTGTGCTTGTGTGCAAAGTGTATGGTCAGACACATACTAAATAACAGTAAGCTTTTATTCACTGTCAGGCTTTCCCTAAGCTTGTAAGCTTTTCTGCAGCTTTGATGCATTTGGTATAGTCTCCTGCAGCTGGATGGGACTTCCTCAGGTAATTAAGGAAGATGCAGAAATACTCTTTTTTAAATATTACCAGCAGTGGGTATCTCAGATCAGACACTGGATTTTCCTTCCTTCTTTATTATATAAACTGAGTTCAAATAAGAAGCCCTTTCACTTCCACACAGGTTCCTGCACCCTCAAAGACAGTAATATCACATAATTCTTAAAAGCAGATGAACTGAATGTGACAGGATGACTCATATACATGAAGTCAATCACGTTAAGGATAACTGTTTGCTTAATAGATGATGTTTCTTTTTCAACTTCTGTCTTTCTAACCTCCCTATAACTGTCTGGGGTTTTTATTTTTTTCCCTCCATGATAGAAAGTCTTTATTTTTTAATAGGGTCATTTAAACCTAATCCTTTCTGCTAGAAAAAAAAAACAAACCAGAAAATGTTGTGCCATCCCGTCTTCAATCAGTCAGTGTAATACAAAGCATGCACTTAGGAGGTAGAAACAGAAAAAAGTAGTGCACGTCTCTAAGTGCATAGATGCAGTTAGTGCGATAATGATGTCCGTTCTGATAAACTTTGAGCCTCTAGGTTTTAAGCTAGGCTTCTGGATCCAGTCAGAGAAACTAAGCCCATTTTACAGATGTAATTTCAAAATGTTGAGTTTGAGGAACTGTAAGCTCTAAAATATAGAAGCAAAGACACACCAAAAAAGTTTAAAAAAGATAAAAAAGAAAAAAAAAGGGAAACAATACAATATTATTTTTATAAAATTTTAGGATTACTTCATGCTAAATTTGTGATTTGTGGGGAGGGTCTGATTACTGAGGTCCAAATGTCTGCCATTGCTTATGCAGTGGCAGTGTGGGACAAGTTGGTAACTGGTAATGGTATGTGTGGTGGAGAATAAACAGCAGAGAATTACTATGCTATCTATGCTTGTATAAAATAAAAGCTTCTTCTGTAGAAAACTGATAGATAAGAATGGCTCAGGTTAAATCTCAGTGCTGTGGTTCAGAACTCTCCTGCCCAAGCTTCATTTTCAGTGTATGGGAGCTCTGACAATCACTTGGGTAAGGAAAACTGCACACTTCAATTATCTTCCAACATCTGACAGAGAAGAACACAGAGTTAATAATGGGCATTATATCTATTTTTTGAATCAGTGATTCAGAATGCCTTATTCTGCATTCTGCTTGCAGGTCCTGATGAACCGTGTTCCCAAAAAGACTTAAGAAAACTATCGTATAAAACAAGAACTGGGAGGCAGTTAGCCACTCTGTGGAATATTTAATTAAAAATACAATGAAATAAAAATAAATATAATACTCTTATTGGGAGATGTTAAATTAACTCCAAAGTTCAGGTCACACAGACTATGTAGCATTAAAAATTACAGAAAAGTCTGTATGTCAGCTACAAAGCCTTTGGCTAGTGTAGCTGAGCAAACAGCCAGCTGTTGTACTCTAGCCATGCTTGCTTCTGGATTTCTGGGAAATTTATGTGTGAATTAGAACATGTTCTGTAATAACTTCTGGATCAAAACCATGAACTGGGATTTTGACCAGTGATGCTGAAGACCAATTTCAGTTTTGGTGTTGCTTGAATTTGGGGAACAAAAGCTCCACATTTATTTCATTAACAACAGCCACATATTTAAGGAAAAAGGACTCTCAGCTATTACTGTGGGAACAGATTTTCAGCCAGTATTTTTCAGCAGGGTCCCAGGCTAAGATCCTTCACTGTGAAGATAAGCATCCAGTTTTATGGACAGCTTAGCTGCTAGAAGTGAGAGAAAAATCATAAGAGCTAGGTATTTATTTTGGCATTTGAAAGGATCACAACATTCTTGAAAAATCCTTGACATACGAGGATGTTCAGTACAGCGGCTGCTGCTGTCTATGTTTCTCTCCTGCTCCCAGACTAAGGATTTGGATCTCTAACATCCCATTGATATTATCCAGGCAGATCCCTGCACAGTGACATGGGACTTGCAGTAGGACCAACTACAGGACCATGTGTCTGGTCTCCAGGCTGTCTGTTAGTTTTGGCCAGCTCTGTGGACAAGGGAAAGGAGCACAATGTTAAATGGCTGATAACACTAAATACTAGCTACCACACTTGGGTAGGTTGTAGTTTTCCTTTTGGGGTCCATTAGGTGAATCATTCTTACTGAGCCTTAATTAAACCCCCAGCCATTTGAAAGGAAGCTGACTCATTTTCATATGCATTAATTTACTGCATACATATTTGTAACTTTTAAGTAACCTACAGATAATTTGGAAACTAAAATAACTCATTTGTTAAACATACTTTGAGTTTATGTCTAAGGGCAGATGGGCAAATTAAGTATTTACAGTTAGAGACCATCTTGCTTAAGTTACTTCGAAATCTAGTGTTCCACCCAAAAGCAACACAGACATGCAATAATCTACATGTATAGATGCATTATCAAATGACGTTGAGTTTTGTGGCTGAAGAGGTGACAGCTTCACAGCTGAGCTTTTGCAACAGACCACTTGTAGGCTTTCCCTATGCATCACTTCTGAAATGCAACACAAACCTATGAAGCCTATGTGAGAGACTGAAATAGTTAATGTCTCAAACATTGTGGTGGTGCAAGTTCTGCGCCTAACTCTACATAAGAAGGAGCTCTGCCTAGCAAGGAACCCCAGGTGAAAAGAAGCCCATCAGCAACAGGAGGGGGAGGTCATGCTGGTGGGTGCACAGCTCCCCATTCTGGTGTGCTGTTCTGATGTGCTGAGCAGGGCAGCTCACCACGCATGGCTAAAGACCATGTCTGCAGGGAAGGGGAAGCTACTCCCCAAATGACCCCCAAGCCCATCGGCTCAAAGGCTACCTAATTAGCCTAATGAGTGTGAGTGCCCGCCCAAAGGAGGGTCAAAGATGATAAAAGGACACAAACTGAAGCCCAAGGCGCACAAGCCCACCGGAACTGGATCCGTTGGCTGACTGAACCAATGCTGGACCCAGGACCAGTGAAATATTTCTCTTCTCTTCTCCTCTCGTCTCGTGTCGTCTCTTCTCGTCTCTTCTCTTGTCTCTCGTCTCCCGTCTCGTCTCTTGTCTTGTCTCTCTTGTTTCTCATCTCTCTCTCTCATTTCTCATCTCTCGTTTCTTGTCTCCCTTGCTCGTTTCTCGTCTCTCTCGCTCGTTTCTCTCTCTCTGCCCCCCCCCCCCCCCCCCGCCCTGTTTCTCTCTTTCTTTTTCCTTTTCTGTAATCACTGCACCTCATCTCTTTGGACATAAACTGTTGACCCAGTCTGGGACTGGGAGTGGGAGTCTGCTCTGAACCTGGTGACTCAATGGGAGGGCTCTCCTTATTGTCTTCCCTGAACTGCTTACCAAATAAGCAATGCCTGAAGTATATGTGTGGTGATGTATGGTTAGCATGTTACAGAGTTTACTGACATAGTTTTATGCCAATTTTTGTTGTGAGCATACCAATTCTGGTGGTAAGCATGCCAATTATTGTGAGCAAATAAAAACTGAGTTCTGTGAGTTAAAGTATCCCTGGTGTCATTTCATGTTAATCCTGACCTGGGAATCAGCAAACTTGAGTCATCATGCTGAGAAATTGGGATGTGACATACTACAAGATTCTGGGACCCTTTTTATTTCAAAGATGTCCTATGTAAAATCAGCCAGAGTGGGAAGGTCACTTTAATCCTTAATGAAATGAGGATTTTTAGATGACTACTGTGCCATCTGAGATGGAGTCATGAGAATACCATGTACAAATGAGTACTGGCAGCACTATGGTTGTTTCTTCTGTGAAGTTTTGACTGAAATTCTTGCGGATTAAAGCTTATCATTGATGAAGAATATGCATTATATCTATCTACAAAGCTGTCAGCATAGTTTGTTCTTCCATACCAGTATCTCCATTTTTTTTTGACACAAACACATTTTAAACAAGAGTCACTCGGCTGCCAGTTCTGTTCAGAGTTAGGAAATTTAATGCCTGAAAAGCTGAACCGCAAGTCAATTAAGACAGCTGGTCGATATCTGCCTTGCTGTTTTCGTGAAAGGATATTATGCTGGTAAATTTTCATTGGTTCTGTTGATTGGTATATATTTACTGTCAATAAAGAGGGCGGTTCCTTCTTTTTAAACACTGCTCTGTCTAACTTTCCTTAAACTGATTTTTATTGATACGTGACAAACATTGATATGTTTTCCTTTAAGAAATGCTCTTTCCTTTAAGAAATAAGAATTTGTCTTATTTTCTGCATGGCAACTACATTCAAATACCGATGTGTAACTGCTGACTGTAAAGATCTCATGAACAAGAATTTATAAGATGAAGTTAGCATCAGGCAGATGTTTAGAGAGTGAAACTTGGAGTTTCACCAATATTTTTACTGAATTATGCACTATTAACTGCACAGAAGAGGATTTTAGGTAGTTGCAAAGAGTGCTGCTATCTGCTTATCACTCAAATAAGCATACTGCTGGGACTCAGTGACTAGCCCTTGTCACTGGAAGGGAAAAGAAACAGCCCAAACCTTCTGGCTTATGCACAAATATAAAGAGGAGAAAATAAGGTGCAAATGCTGTTTATTCCCATCTGCCTCCTCTGGGCCCGAAAGGATATGTTCTGGTTGAGCATTTCTCCCTCTTTTCTGATACATCCTGCAATATGGAGGAAAGAAAAGAGAATGAATCACTGACTTCACATAAGGTAGGATGAAGGGGAAAAAGGCACAGAGGAGGTGGGAATGGCAATCTGAATGCAGATCTGAAATACCCCCAAACAGTTCCAAACAGCAATTTGGCTAATGGCTGTAATTTGGAATAGCTGTGCATCCTTAAAAAATCACAGGGGAGGTGGGTGGAGTGTAGTTTAAGCGTATCAGTCTGTAATCTACTTCCCACTGCCTGGCTAGCACGCATGTCCTCTGTATGCCTTTGCACAATCTGGCAGTGCTGGTGGGAGGACCTTCTGGTTGAGAGCTTCTGCCATATGGAGCAGCTTTCCGAAATCTGTCTGCTTCACTGAGTCACCATTTCAAGCGAGAGCTCAGTGTTCTTCTGGCCTTTTAATGACTCTCCCTGTATTATTAACTTTTTAACAATGCAAATGGTTTTTTTTAACTTTATTTACTACCTGACCAAATGAGCCTAGACAGCAAAGCTGTGCTCAGTTACATTTCAGGCATGCCCAAACTCTATTTGACGGAGTGGCTTTTAGCACTCACAACACTGTAAAAAGGCCTGATGATGACATTTAAGGAACAAGCCTGGCATGGCATGACAGCACGTATGAAACAGCATCTGATTGGTAAATACTGCCTCTATCATCTCTCAGAAGGATGACCCAAAAGGAGCCTTGAAACTTTGCTAATGTCTTGAGGAAGAAAAGTTATTTTTATTCTTGCCTTTATTTCCTGGAAAAACCCTCTACAAATTAAAAATATTGGGACTAATATAAACATGAAATGTGTTGTTTCTGAATAAATAATAAACCTTACACAAATCCTTTAACACAAGTAATTAAAGCTTATATAATTTCTCTAGAAACTCAAAAAAAGCCCCAACATCTTGTGAGATTTACATTTCGAATTCATACCATCTCAAAACTGGGTAAGTGGGTTAAGGCTGGGGTTGCTATTTCAATAATGCACAGACCTAAACAGCAACAGGCAAAAAATAAGCAAGCTATATTTCAAACAAGACTTCTATTGCTAAGGAGCTCCTTACACATTAGGCGTTTATCTGAATTTACTTGAGGAGTTTTAGGTATGTCCTTCTTTGCAGATGTCCTGGTTTCAGCTGGGATAGAGTTAACTGTCTTCCTAGTAGCTGGTACAGTGCTATGTTTTGAGTTCAGAGCGAAGAATGTTGATAACACTGATGTTTTCAGTTGTTGCTCAGTAGTGTTTAGACTAATGTCAAGGATTTTTCAGCTTCTCATGCCCAGCCAGTGAGAAAGCTGGAGGGGCACAAGAAGTTGGCACAGGACACAGCCAGGGCACCTGACCCAAACTGGCCAACGGTGTATTCCATACCATGTGACGTCCCATCCAGTACAGAAACGGGGAAGGGGGGGGCAGGGATTCGCCGCTCGGGGGACTGGCTGGGTGTCGGTCGGCGGGTGGTGAGCAATTGCACTGCGTATCATTTGTACATTCCAATCCTTTCATTATTGCTGTTGTCATTTTATTAGTGTTATCATTATCATTATTAGTTTCTTCTTTTCTGTTCTATTAAACCGTTCTTATCTCAACCCACGGGTTTTGCTTCTTCTCCCGATTTTCTCCCCCATCCCACTGGGTGGGGGGGAGTGAGTGAGCGGCTGCGTGGTGTTTAGTTGCTGGCTGGGGTTAAACCACGACAGCAGATAAGGAAATCTTTGCAGTTTTAGTTCATAAAAGTTTTAGACGGTGTCCTGCCATGCCATCTGGTGCTAGCTGGTTGTTCAAGCAGAGTGTTAGCCATGTGTTCAGCAACTGGTTTTAGACAGATATAAGTATGTACTGCACTTGCTAGTCTGAGGCATGATCAATGAAATTTACTAAGCATCTGTAACACAGACCCAAAAAGCCAATCTTGCATGCTACCACCTTAATTTGCCAAGGTGATACACTGCTTTTTGTACTTATGTGTGATTCATAGCTTTTCCAGTGGAAGTGATAACTTTACTCCCTTGTCTCAAATTTTAAATTACACTTGCATGATATGAATTGTGAGGTGTCTATGGCAGTCAGCTCCTGGAATAACAAAGACTTTAACAGAGACGATTTTAATTAAGATCACATTAGAGGTCAGCACTTCACACTTCCATTTCATTGGCCTTTTCAACATTCCACTCCCCTGCTGGGTAGTATTGGTATATAATTTATAAACTTTTCCTTCTATCATATTCTACTTGAAACATACTGCTAATATACCAACAGGAATACCTGTTCCCTGCCATAAATTCCAGAAGTGATACAAAAAAATCTCAAATATATTTGAGTAACTATGTTGTGTGACAAATTATCTGAAATTACACCTATGTCTGCATGAAGTTGTATGTGCCATTAGAGGAAATGCTGAATACATCATTCTCAGCTCTGATTTAGACCCTATTTCTCAGAACAGCTGCTATACTACTGGAAATATCTTTACCATTAACTTAGCAAGACACTGATGAATAAGTATTTCCAGATATATATTCACAGTTCTCATGTGACTTCAAAGTCTCTTTACACCATTGGTGAGACTGAAAAGTTTTAAGGCAAATGGAAAAAAATGAGTGTTAAGCAAGCAAGTAAATGAGCCCTTCAGGCTGATGAGAATAAAGAAATCACAAAACAACTATGATATTGGACTTTGTTTTCTCCAGTTCGAGTCTAGCAAATTAAATTTTTAATGCAAAGAAGCCATTCATTATTTGGCAATGATATCTAGAACAACTTTTGATTCTCATACAGCACAGTAAAACCAGAATCAAGCTGCATTAGCAATGACAACTTCAGCAAAATATAAGTAATGCTTGTGTAAGAACTAGGAATACTGTCAAGAAGAATTGAATACATTCCTTTTTCTGAAACTTTTTATTATCTTAATAAATATATGAAGCCCTAAAGCAAAATTCAGACACAAATATCCAGAATTTTATGAACTATGTATTACTATATAGTTGTGCAGTAGCACACTGAACATTCTTCATATGTAAAATAAAAATTAAGATAGGAGCAAAAGCTGCTAACAGAATACGTAATGAAAGAAGCATATTCATTGCAATTTGAAAAATGCAGAGTTTTGAAATGGTTCTGGATGTAGGCAGAGCAAGAAATGAAAGTACAGAACTTTTAACATTTTCTTTCCCAAGTGCTTCCTCTCAGGCCTCCTTCCAGAGCACCTTGTGGGAGAGTCAAGGAACAAAGAGTCATTTTTCAGGAGACAGGATAGCATCTTTGTACAATATTAGAATACTAGCACTTTGGAGTAGTGTTTCTTAAACTCTAGTCATTGGTAAACTGATGATATGTGGAGCCCATCATCATCCTACACACAGTAAAACTGAGTTGAGAATACAACCATGAAAGGCAGGAAAGGCTGAGGTTTAATCAGAAGATCATTAATGTCAATGACAAATTTTCAGCTGACTCTCTCTCTCATGTGGAAGAGCGCACAGATCTTTAAGAAGCTGTGTAACAAGATACGGTGACGCTGAAAAAGTGTAAAAAGAAGTCATGTGCTTATGAGGACCAGCAAAAGTCAACAATCTTGAAACCCGTCCAGGGCAGGTCTGTTCGGTGTTCAGCTGTTTGAAAGCACGGGATGCTTATAATAATGCTTATAATTTATTCAATCTGGCATTAATATACATATGCTGAACGAAAAGGATTCAGAAGGTCTGTCTTATCTGATGAAGCCAGAGGAGGGAAAATCCCAGCTAACCAGTCTGTTGTCATCTGTGGAAATAGATTTTTGTAACAAGGCTTGCCATCAGCTAAGGTCTATGTCATCTCTACCTTTTGTAAACAATGAAATTATGGGAGGATAACTTCTGTAGACTATTTCTGTTTTAAGAAAGGTACTTTGTGTGGGAAAGGGATGGCCTCAGACTTCTCTAATAACATGTGAATGACTGTGTATCATTACTGAACATGACACAGCAGCAAAGCCCTAAAACATCAGCACAGAGAACGCTGTCTGCTGAGAAAGGTTGGTTGTCTGAAATTCATCCACATAGGATCTTGACAGGTCTTAACTAAGTCCTTTTCCAACCATATGGGATCAGCCCCTGTTTCTGCTTTTTGGTTTAAAAGCCTATGAGCTGGTTTTTTCTCTACTATGTAATGGCATTCACCTTAAAGCTTTTGACTGAAGGGACCAACTCCCCTGCAATTGGATCCTAAACTCTCCAACACCAGGTTTGGGCCACATATCCTGTTTTGTCTTTACTATCTTGATGCGTTTGTTGCAACTTTTGAGGAGCCTTTGCCAAAATGCTGCTCTGTGCTGGTGGCTGTAGTGGCTGCTGGTGTCTGTGAAGGTGGTAAGCACAGGGTGCAGCTCCAGCACAGAGCAGCACCTTGAACTTGACACAGTGAGCCATGTTTTGTGCTTGGTGAACCGTGCTAACCTTCTGACATATTTGTTTTTTCCCAGTTTCTTCAAAATGCAGCCAGGACCCTGGCAAACTCTAGCTCACTCACATTTATCACTGGGACACTTCTGGTGTTGCTGCCACCAACAAATGAGACATAATATTGGGCTAGATGGATCCCTGCCTAACCTGGTATGGCTGCTTTTATCTGCTGCAATACAAAGTGACCTTGTGCACTGGGTATGTACCGGTTTAAATTTCACCTAGAAGCTGACCTGTGGCTTTATAGGAAAAACCTTTTACATGTAAAGATTCCTCAAGTGTCATTTAAGTGTCTCACTTTCATAAGCGTTATTGATTTGGTGGGAATTATTTAGTCCCAGAAGACAGAAAAATATGGTCATGCATAATAGAAACATAGAATCATAGAATCATTTCAGTTGGAAAAGACCTTCAAGATCATCGAGTCCAACCATTAACCATGCCCAATAAACCATGCCCTGGAGTACCCCGTCCACTCGCTTTTTGAATACCTCCAGGGATGGTGAATCAACCACTTCCCTGGGCAGCCCATTCCAATGTTTGGCAACCCTCTCAGTAAAAAAATTTTTCCTAATATCTAACCTAAACCTCCCTTGCCTCAACTTGAGGCCATTTCCTCTCGTCCTATCTCCAGACACCTGACAGAAGAGACCAACACCCACCTCACTACAACCCCCTTTCAGGTAGTTGTAGAGAGCGATAAGGTCTCCCCTCAGCCGCCTCTTTTCTAGACTGAACAACCCCAGATCCCTCAGCCGCTCCTCAGAAGACTTGTGCTCCAGGCCCCTCACCACTTCGTTGCCCTTCTCTGGACACGCTCTAGCAGCTCAATGTCTTTCCTGTAGTGAGGGGCCCAAAACTGAACACAGTACTCGAGGTGCGGCCTCACCAGTGCTGAGTACAGGGGAGCAACCACCTCCCTGTTCCTGCTGGCCACACTGTTCCTGATACAGGCTAGGATGCGATTGGCCTTCTTGGCCACCTGGGCACACTGCTGGCTCATATTCAGCCGGCTGTCAACCAGCACGCCCAGGTCTTTCTCTGCCGGGCAGCTTGCCAGCCACTCTTCCCCAAGCCTGTAGTGCTGCATGGGGTTGCCGTGACCGAAGTGCAGGACCTGGCACTTGGCCGTGTTAAACTTCATACAGTTGGCCTCAGCCCATTGATCCAGCCTGTCCAGATCTCTTTGTAGAGCCTCCCTACCCTCAAGCAGATCGACCCTGCCTCCCAACTTGGTGTCGTCTGCAAACTTGCTGAGGGTGCACTCAATCCCCTCATCCAAATCATCAATAAAGATATTAAACAGAACAGGGCCCAACACCGAGCCCTGGGGAACACCACTCGTGACCCGCCGCCAGCTGGATTTCACCCCATTCACCACGACCCTCTGGGCTCGGCCATCCAGCCAGTTTTTCACCCAGTGAAGAGTGCACTTATCCAGGCCATGAGACGCCAGCTTCTCAAGGACTATGCCATGAGATACAGTGTCAAAGGCCTTGCTGAAGTCTAGGAAAATAACATCGACAGCCTTTCCCTCATCCACTAGGCGGGTCACCTGGTCATAGAAGGAGATCAGGTTGGTCAAGCAGGACCTGCCTTTTGTAAACCCATGCTGACTGGGCCTGATCCCCCTCTTATCCTGGACTTGCCATGTGAGTGCTTTCAAGACAAACCATTCCATAATCTTCCCCCATTTAAAATGGTTAACTTTAAATAACCAGAACCACAGGCATAAACAGCATTTCCCTGCTTTAGTACTGATAAAATAATAAACTTGATATGTGGAATTCATGATTTGAAGTGATCTGCTTGTTTGTTTCTACAAACACTGATTATAGCAGTCGTGCAATAATCAACAACCCTCTTTCTTCTCCTGCAAGTCTGTCCCAATACTTAAAATGCACATGTTTTTTTTCCTGCTTCATAGAATCAAGAAAAAAGTACAGGGAAGGGTTGTGGTGCAAAATACTTTGAGACGTAACACTGAAGCAGAGAGGCACCGAAAGCCTTTCCTCCAAAACCTTGAGAGTTTATCGGCCAGTGGCAGAAGCAATCCCAGTTTAATTTACGAAAGCCACTAGGTGTCCCTCCTAACCTACGGCAGCAGCCGCGCTCCCAAGTCTTGGTGGAAGATAGAAACACACTTCATAAACCTGTCCAAAGAAAATACGGCACTGCCAAATCAGGCAACTGTTCTTCGCAGCATCATCTGCCCAGCTGTGCGTCACTTCATCGTACTGTCCATTACTTCTGCCTCACAGCCTTTTAGGGATGCGGTACCTGTAGGCAAGGTCAGTACTACTCAATTGCATTGTTTCCTGTTCATTAAATAAACCAGGTATGTCCTTGGCAAATGTTTTTTGAGACTGCAGGCTTTCTGAGACCACACAGTTCTCAATCAAAAGTCAGGAAGTTTTCTGTGGTGTCCATCACACAGGGTGCATCAAAGTGAATAATGCAGCATTTGTTGAAAAGGGCACACACGCTATTCTTTTAGTACTGGCTGAGCAGGACAAACATATTAAGGGACTATTTTTTGGTGTCTCCATTTTTTCCATTCTCTTCTTTTAAATCAAGTGTGTCAAATATGATTTGATTTAAAAGCTCATATTTGGGAAGGGACCGATTTTGCAGTATTTCAAACGCATATTTAGGGACCCTGTAAGCAGCTGTAAAAGATTGCAGCATTGTTACTTTTAAAGCGCTCATTTTCACATTCAAATAAATAAGATTTTTATTATTGGCATTACTGGGAGCAGTGCTCACCCAATGTTGCACTCTTTCCCCATTCTAGGGGCCTCCCTATGCGACCACAGCCATTGAGTAATCTATCTTTCTTCTGGTACTGAAAGAAAAAAAATGTTTACCTTTTGAATTTAGGGTTCCCAGTTTCATACAATAACAGATCTCTCTAACTTGCATTTTATAAACCCAAATATTTTATTCACAGGTTGTATTTGGTCTATTTTTGCCCTAGGAAAGAACTCTTTTTCCCTCTAGTGAAAAAACCCCACAACCCAACACCAAAAGCCAGCCCCTCCTCCAAACAGCACCCCCCTCCCCCCCTTCCTCCCAGACCTGTGGCTTTTTTACTGATGCCCAAAATGCCTGGGCGCAATGGTGCCTCACTGGAATTAGAATCTGGCTATATCCTACTCCTGTGAGCTGGGATTTCCACAAGCTGGAATGCTTCCCTCTGTGATGCATCACTATAAGAGAGGGTTTGTTTTATAAGAATAATAAATTAAGTTACACTGCGATAGAAAAGTTGTGCCAGAAAGACAAAGCTACAGAAAAGCAATGCAATATAACACAACAGAACTGTAGATCCCACAAAAAAAAAGAGAGATAGCAACTTCTGGAAGTTTTGCTGAAAGTTTTCTTCTCACAGGGCATTTGAAAATATATGTATGTTATTTACAGAGCAAATTATGTTCTTGAGATTTTTGTTTTAAAAAATACTTCAATGGAAGGGGTTTTCTTTTTTTTCCACCCACTTTTATATGGTCATTTAGTTTTAGAGTTTCAGGTCTTTGATTCCAGGCCTGAGAAGATATCTGTTCATTTTTTTTCATGAGTGATGATTCTTACTTATATACTGCACTTCATGAACTGGAAAAACCTCCCCATTTTCACTAGCAAAGTCCCATTTTTCACACTTAGTTTGCTGTGAAAATTCTGTAGAAATTCAGCGTGAATTTTTCAAGATTCAATGGCTTACTCCTTCTAAAACATTAGAGCCCTTTAAATCTGCAAGGCAGTACAGTTTAATGCCATGGCTATAAAAGCAAAAACCACAATAGATTTTTACTCACTACTTTCGGTTGCCCTCTTGGTGCTCTTTAATACATGCACAACAGTGAAACGCAATGGATATAAGTTCTTAGTGAATGCTATGAGGCTTTCAGTAATGACTTTATGCAACAGATGGTGCTCAGGCAAAATAAGAATACTGAAATATTTAAGAAATCACTATTATTTAAGAAAATTTTCAACCATTGTCAGACAAAAGAAAGGAACAATGGAGAGCACATTCTTTCAGCCTCATCTTAACCTTGATTTCTTTAAGTTACCAGAGCAAGGAAGCAGAGAGGATGCATTACCCACACAAAGGGATTATCTTCTTTCTATAATGTAGAGAGGTGTTACTGATCAACCCTGACCAAAGCAAAATTATGGTTGTCACCGCAACTTAAAAAACCTTAACTGTTACCTAAAGACTACTACCATTCCTCCATCAATGGACTTTAAAAGTCCACATGCTACAAATCTTCCTTCTTTCTTGCAAAGCTTTTCTTGCCATTAATTCCTTTTCCTCTTTGGGATGGACCAGAAATTAACATTATGCAAAACTGTATTACCTACTTTGGTTGATGGTGGTTAACTTAGAGCCATGGCCGGTTGGATTGTTCTGCTCCTGATGGATATTTATAACACAGCATGCTGTTGTGACACTGTCCTTTGTTTAAATCACTACATCCAATGTATTATGATACAAACAACCTGGTGCAACCTCCCCTACCTTGGGCAAAGCTGTCCTCTCAGTTCACTGTTGACATTCACACATCACTAATCGAGACATTTAGGAAGAATATTTTAACTGCAATACTATCAAATGCAAGTAAAATTCAGGTCAGAACATTTAAGAACAATAATATAAGAATAAAGAATAGGATGAAATCGCAGCAGCTGGGTGAGCACAAGAGTCAGCACAAGGCCTCACAGGCTATCAGCGTACCATGCAGCCTGAAGTCAACACGCTAAAAAGGAGTCTTTCTGGGAATCAATTTTAACATTGCAAAGAAAACTGTTAGCCTTGATGCAGAGGAATCGGTTTACAAACACCAGGCTCAGAAGCATAGTTCTTAAAGCATTTTTTTTCCCTTTCCTTTTGCTCTCTTTTGCTTTGCGGCTCCAGTCAACATGCACACAGTAAGACATGACTGACAACCTCTCAGTGGTGCTGTGCTTCAAAGATCAGGCACATTTCCATGGCTTTCAATGGAGCACAGCCAGGGAGGGACCAAGCTACAGGGAAGGACAGGTCATTGCCTGCAGGAGGCAATCCTCCTGCAAGAATGAAGATGTATCCTAAGAAGCAACAGGAGAACAAAACAGCAAAGGCAATAAAAAAGAGGGAGTGGGGGAATAAAATTAAAGCAAAACCATAGTAACACAGGAGAGGCTATGACCAAAAAATAGAGGAGCTGAGGGAAAAAGAAAGCTAGAGAGAAAAGAATGTCTGTTGTTCTAAAATGCAAAAAGATCAGAAGAGAAGGAAAGAGATGAAAGACACTGCATTTTTTCTGGGTTCAACACTTAATTTATTACTCTGTTGGACAAACCATTCCTATTCGATACAACTCAATAATAATCCATGCATAAAATAGGAGTTACCACCTTAGCTAAATTAAACAAAAAAAGGAAGAAAAACATTGCTTAACAGTGGAGTGTTTATGGCAAAATCTATAATTCAAACAGAAGGAAGAATATGTTAATCCTTTTCATTAAACAAATCTTTGCAGGTTGGGAAAGAAGATGGAGTCTTACAGCAAGGCCACTGGCATGTGCAGAAAAAGTTTTAAGGCTCAGACTGGGATTCAGGAAATACAGGTGCATACCTGGCCTCTGTCATTGATGTTCCACTTGTGTCAGAGTCATTCTCAGCTCTTGGTCTTGGGTCATTCTCAGTTCTTCAACACTGCCCTTCTCTCACCGCTTTCCTCATTTGTGTAATTGATCTGTAAGCCCTTTCGGAACTGACAGCCTCTTGCCATGAGAGCGTGAACTGCTGAGAACCTTTTAGCTCTCAGCTTAAGTGTTAGCTGCTGCCTCTTCGCAATCCTGTAACTCACATAAAAATTACTCTTGACTTTCCCTCTGCTCAGCACATTGTGCCATGCACCTGGTGATGGATTGTAAACTGGTACTGCAGTTCAGCATGTGTGCAGTACTATCTGCACTGGTATCACCAACTGCACATATGCAGATGGTATTGTGTTGCCAGCCTATGCCCTGTGTGTTGACCAGCTCCATCCAGGGTCTCCTCCCTGAATGGTGCTGGGGGTCCTGGGTCTCTCCCTCCCTCATGTAGTGGGGGCAGACCAGAGCTGCTGCAGGCAGCTGAGAGTTAAGGGAAGGGATGCCCGATGGCAGAGGAGTGCGGAATAAGGACGAGACGCAGTTTGCTCTTGTGTTGCAAGCTTCCCAATGTGTGAGCTCCCATGCAAAGGGCCATGGCTACTGGTTAAGACTTGTTGACTTTAAGTAGGGGTTAGCTAAGGAATGGGGAAAGAAAAATCCTCTTCCCATCCTCAGCCCCTTTAATTTCCAAGAAACCTTCCATTTCCTGTACTTACACAACAACAATTTCTTTAGTGTTAGCACAGTAAAATGCAAGTTTGTTGCCATTTGCAAAACACAACCTAAATCTTATGATTATTTCTGAACTGGAAGCTTGTTGTTTTGTTCCACCAAAGCCAGTACTGCTCTTGCTTTTGCTGCAGGCAATGCTGTAAGGGCATTTTTATTAACATGAACCACATCCACTCAGATGTTTCTTATCTTTGTGCCTTGCCTTTGATCCTGTGAAGGGGTGAAAGCTTCACTGCAGTTAGAAGCCATTCTTACAAAAAAAAAAAAAAGAGGAATGCAATATTTATTTTTTATTTCCACTGAAAATATTTCTCATTGTTTCTTCCCATGTTGTCAGCAGCATACCAAAGTCAGAATGGGAAGGGGTTCAAAGGAGTGAGAAACAAGTCCATGGAAGGGACTTATCAACCTCAGACACCACAGTCAACCATATACAATATTTCCTCATTATCCAGTTTCTATTAAAACCACTATGATTGATACACTGGACCCAGCTCCTAATATGTCTTTGCTGGGGACCACAAACTTGGTGGCTTCAGAGTCACACCAAGAAGCCTGTTTCTGTTGATAAGCAATTATCACTGGGATGAAAGGACAGAAGATAAAGTCTTGGTCTATAAGACAGAAAGACAGTACCATTCACCTCAGTGTTATCAGTATTTCAGGGTAGTTACTTCTGAGGAGCAAACACATGGGAAGTTTGATTGCTTGAACATATTTATCTAACATAATAAGGAGTCTGAATGCAAATTAAACACATCCACAAAGAAAGGAATCCATTATCACATTTTCATGAGCTTTAATAACAAAATTCCTCTGGACTTTCTGAAAGCAGAGTCAAGCTCCAGATTTTAAAACGGAACTGGAGCAGCAGCACTCTGAGCACATGGAATGGAAGGCTAATAAAAAGGATGGATAGAGAAAAAAGGATGTGAAAAATAATCCATGTACATGAAGAAAAGTACTCACACAAAATGAAATATTTTATACAGCTAATATTTAGAAAAGAACAGCAAGCTAGAAAGTTTATAGAATTGCATTCAGAGATTTGGATTATATCAAAGCCATGTCAAACAAATCCCCAACTTGGAAAACTCGGCAAGATTTTCAAGATGAAATTTAAATGTATAGTTAATGTAGGAGAAGTTGTTGCACAGATATTAGTGTATATTCACTTTCTTCCTGTTTAAAATACTTTACTTTCCTGTGTGTACCTCAGAAATTCCTCCAGTGTAAGGTCACAGTATCTCTACATATGATATATGACTACATTGTATCTCAAACCTCTGGTCTCTTCAGAATTAAAATACCTAAGCTTAATTATAAACACTGGTCTTTACCACTAAACAAACAGGGCAAAACCCCCAAACCAAACAAAACCCCAAACAGAAACTGTTTTCCTATAGGTAACTTCAGAGATGGGGAAGTTCTAGAAAGTTGTTCTCTGACAATATTGCACTCTTTCTCCTGAGTAAAAACATTAAACATAATCACAATTTACGCACTAACTGTCACCTCTAGCTATCTGGCATGATAGGTGGATCCAATGACTTGCTCAAAGGAGTGGTCAAGTTATGCAAAATCCACATCTGCCTGTTCGCCTTTACAGCTGTGGTACAGACATGTAGGACTTCGCTCCAGCAATCTTCTTCCCTGAGAAAGCCCTTTCAGTAAGAATATTATGCTTAGTTCAGAAAACTGATTATACCTTTGATTGCAGTTAATGATTTGGTATAATCTAGCTAAACACTTCTTCTTGAGATGTACTGCCAGAAAATCTGCAACTCAGGCAGCAGTTTCTTATAAGCAAGGTCAGCAGAACTGAACAACCACAGGCATATGTAAGGACGTATCAGCAAGGTAAGCCAGTATCCCAGCATCCAATCTCACCGTGGCTGTCACATATGATAGGCTTAGCTTTACTAGTGTGCCATTTAATACAAATCTGTGTCTGTGTCACTTTCATTATTTTATTTAGTTTTGCACTGCCAAGAATCATAGAAATAGGTCTAGAGAAGGTGTTATATATGCTATATAAAGGAACACCCAATTTATTGGCTGAAGGATCTCATCTGTTTAATAATTCTCCAAATGTTTGTCTTGACATTTGCAAAATTCAGCATTTTCAGTTTGGTTAAGTGTCTTGAGTCTAATTTCAGGTGACCACAAGACAAATCTTTTGTGCTAGCAGAATCTTTCCTATGATATCTTCAGATTAGAGAAGATCATGCAGCTGTCATTACCTGGGAGGTAACTGAGATACTATGAAGATGGCTTTTGCTGTGAATCTCTACTTCTGCAATACACTCAAGCCCCAAAAATGAAAAATGAGGAATATGCTTTGCTGCAATGTTTGAAATCCCAGATGTAAAGATCCAGTCAATCTGGGAACCAAGGTTACCTTGCTAGCCCTGCTAGCATCAGCATACGGAGCTGAGACAGGCGTGCCAAACTGTCGTGGTTTAACCCCAGCCAGCAACTAAACACCACGCAGCCGCTCACTCACTCCCCCCCACTCAGTGGGATGGGGGAGAAAATCGGGAAAAGAAGCAAAACCCGTGGGTTGAGATAAGAACGGTTTAATAGAACAGAAAAGAAGAAACTAATAATGATAATGATAACACTAATAAAATGACAACAGCAATAATGAAAGGATTGGAATGTACAAATGATGCACAGTGCAATTGCTCACCACCCGCCGACCGACACCCAGCCAGTCCCCGAGCGGTGAATCCCTGCCCCCTCCCACTTCCCCGTTCCTAAACTGGATGGGACGTCACATGGTATGGAATACACCGTTGGCCAGTTTGGGTCAGCTGCCCTGGCTGTGTCCTGTGCCAACTTCTTGTGCCCCTCCAGCTTTCTCACTGGCTGGGCATGAGAAGCTGAAAAATCCTTGACATTAGTCTAAACACTACTGAGCAACAACTGAAAACATCAGTGTTATCAACATTCTTCACATACTGAACTCGAAACATAGCACTGTACCAGCTACTAGGAAGACAGTTAACTCTATCCCAGCTGAAACCAGGACACAAACTCAAACAGAAGATCTTCTCAGAAGATGGGAGAAGGAGGTATCAGTCATGGTTCCCTGTTATGCAGATGTCTCTTAGCAGATTCAATACACAATGCTGCTTACTCAAACTTTCTGTTATAATTTCACCTCTATCAATTTTTACTAGGGCTGACAAGAGCTTACTGTATTAATACTTTAATGCTTTCTTCCCGTCCCTTCTTTTACACTGTCACATGCCCTTTGTGCTACTCTAAAAATAAGAGATGTTTCTGGTATTCTGCTCAGAGCCCAGGCAGAAGACACCAGGCTGCAAATATCTGCATACACTGATTATGGATACAAAGGAACATGTCCCCAGCTCATGTGAAATGATGGAAACGCATTGCACCCTACAGATCTGTGCTGTTTATGCTAGCTAGGATATCTGCTCCTCTGTCATTTACTATCACAACAAAACGCATTATAAAGCAGTATGTTCTATTTTCTAAAAGAAATAATTTTACCTTGCAGGGATTCAAAAGTCCAGAGAAAATACCATCCTATTACCATGTTTTAACTTCACACAATAAAGTCTCATTCAATTTACAGCTGGTATCTTAGTGTCTTTGTAACCAATATATGCATGTCAGCAATCAGATCCATGAATATTTTTGCGTTTAATAGGTATAATTTCCATGAATCACTAACGGAATCAGTAGGAGGACATAATATGTATGCAAAAAAATGAGGTGGTGCCCTTCAGAATCCTGGAGGGATTTCATCTGCACAAAACAGCCTGTTTCTTTAGTCTACAAAGCCAGAGGTTTTCTCCCAATTAGGAATTTCACAGCAACCTGTAATGCAGCTCTGGGAGACCACACTGGATTTTTGTTTTATTTTTTGTGAGCATTATTTAAAAAAAAAACCAAATCCAAACAACTGACTTTTTTTAGCAAAGCTGAAATTTAGATGTCTGGAAATAAAGCTGTTTCTTAGCCTGAGAAACATTAAGCAGTTTGGCTACTATAGTAATTTTTTCCCCCAATTTAATGCAAGGTGATAGGGTGAAAATGCTCAAGTCCTACATTGGCTCTAGAGGACTGAATGGTTGGAAAGAGAATTAGTTCATTAATACTCTCTGAGCATACCAGTACTTCATCAAAAACAGAAAGGGGTAGCAATAATTCAGTCATAGTAGAGCTACTGTTCAGTCATGAACATGAACTGTAAGCAAGATTCAGTACTTTGATTTTACTCGAGATCCACATTGACTTTAATTGGGTTTGTATCAAGGACTACACTAAGCTTCTTGGCATCCAGGTTTGTAGACCACATTCTGTCTGTGAGGCATAATCATATACACTTAAAAGGGGAGTGATTTGTTGTGGCTGAGAACCCTACCTAGTGATAACTGCAGGTAATGGGCAACATTTTCTCTTCCCCTAATACCCACAAGGCAAGAACCAGCAGTAAACTCTTGCTTTTAATTATCCATACATTTCTATTCTGTTTCCTGCCACCTGTAAGCTGCCCCCCCCTCAACTCCCCCCACCCCCGTTCAATCCATTTGAGGAAGAAGACTCTCTATGGATACTTATTTTTCCTGGCTGGCAGCACCTCCATTATGGGAAGGATGTTTATCAGTCTGTAAGATTTCCCTGTGATGCTTGGAACATACAGAAAAAGACAAGATTTTATCATTGCCATTCTTATTAAAAGGGCAACACTACAAATTCACTGACCAACTATAGTGTGGTGCATACAGTGGATCAGCACACCCAACACAAATAGCTTTCATGTCAGCTGTGGCTATATCTTGCTGGCTTATATCCAGCATCTGGCCTAGAGCTGGCTTGCAAGAGAATCTCACTGCTGGCTTCTCAGATTGTACATTTTGCATCAACTTCAAGAAAACAATATGTGGAAGCAGGCAAGAAAGTGTTTTTCCCACAGTATTGAGTCAAGATTTGTATGTTGTTTTGAGGCATCTTTCCTGCCACATTACAAAGAGCTCCCTGTGATGTCCATCTCTACTATGGCACAGCTAATGGTTGGCTTCCCTTCCCTGGTGCTTGTTACAATGACTAGGCCCACATGCCAGCAGGGGCACATACATCCTCTTTGCAAATGTCATTCCTTCCATCATGAGTTTCCTTGTGCTAAGCATGCAGCTGTCAGTCAAAATACTTTTCAAATTTACTCCTTTTTGAGTGCAGCAGGGAGGTAGTAGTTACTATTTTTCAGTTAGGTACATAGGTTAAAGACAGCTTCTGGGACCCTGTCTACTCTGTTTGCTTGAGTATGCCAAGTGCTAGTGAACCATGGACATTTTGTTTATAATGCAGTAGATAAGGCAAGTCTGAAACCATCTTTTGGTGCAACAGGAAAGGAAAGACACTACCTAAGTGAAACAACACGGCATAGACTGGTGAGCATCCACCAACTGCACAGCACACACAAAGGATAAGGAATGAACTGCAGGAAAGGAGAAACTGAAAACCAGGATTAACTGAGGGAATTGAGTTATTTAAAAAGATGAGCACTCAGGACTGGTAAAATAAATGCTGGTAAAATAAAAAGAATGCCCCTAAACCTGTTCCTGGAAAAGAAAGAAGTCCTTTGCCACCATCATTTATACTTCACATTATATCATAGCCACCTCAGACATAGGCATTGCACTTCAAATAGGGTCAACATGAAGCATGCTGGTTGTGACATCTCAGACAGCTGTGCCATTGTGGTGGGTTGACCCTGGCTGGACTCCAGTTGCCCACCAAAGCTGCTCTATCACTCCCCTCCTCAACTATAAAGGAAGGCTTGTGGGTCGAGATAAGGACAGGGAGAGATCACTCACCAGTTACTGTCACGGGCAAAATAGACTCGGCTTGGGGAAAATTAATTTAATTTATTACCAAACAAAATCAGAGCAGGATAATGACAAAATAAAACGTAAATCTTAAAACACCTTCCCCTCACCCCTCCATTCCTCCCAGGCACAACTCCATTCCTGATTTTCTCTACGTCCTTCCCTCCAGCAGCACAGGGGGACAGGGGATGGGGTTGGGGTCAGTTCATCACACCTTGTCTCTGCCACTCCTTCCTCCTCAGGGGCAGGACTCCTCACTTGTCCCCTGCTCCGCCATGGGGTCCCTCCCACAGGCTGCAGCTCTTCACAAACTGCTCCAGCATGGGTCTCTTCCGTGGGCTGCAGTCCTTCAGGAGCACACTGCTCCAGCGTGGGTCCCCCACAGGGTCACAATTCCTGTCAGCAAACCTGCTCCAGTGTGGGCTCCTGTCTCCACGGGTCCACAGGTCCTGCCAGGAGCCTGCTCCAGCGTGGGCTTCCCACGGGGTCACAGCCTCCTTCAGACATCCACCTGCTCCGGCGTGGGGTCTTCCCCGGGCTGCAGGTGGATATCTGCTCCACCATGGACCTCCCTGGGCTGCAGGGGGACAACCTGCCTCACCATGGTCTTCCCCACAGGCTGCAGGGGAATCTCTGCTCTGGCGCCTGGAGCATCACCTCTTTCTTCACTGACCTGGGGGTCTGCAGGGTTGTTGCTTTCATGTGTTCTCACTCCTCTCTCTGGCTGCAGTTTCTGTGCTGCTGCAACTTTTTTCCCTTCTTAAATCTGTTATCCCAGAGGCACTACCACTGTTGCTGATGGGCTCAGCCTTGGCCAGTGCTGGGTCCGTCTTGGAGCCGGCTGGCATTGGCTCTGTTGCACACGGGGGAAGCTTCTAGCAGCTCCTCACAGAAGCCACCGCCCTTGCTACCAACACCCTGCCACAGAAACCCAATACTGCTGGTTTTCCAAGAAAAGCTGAAATGTGATAAAAAAGAATAGATATAAAAAACCCCAAACAACTGTGATAACAGATTCCTAGGGCTTTATATTTTACTCAAATGTGGAAAACTGCAAAGAGACAAGTCTTCAGATGGTCAGTTTTGTTGTACCAATTTTAGCTTGCAGATTATGGAAGAAATACTGCTGATTTCTAGCAGCTGGTTTTTTGCAATATGACTTTTTTGAAAACATATATGCAAACTGGAACAGAGCAGTGGATGCAGACAGGATAGAAGGCAACAGGGAAGAAAAGAGAATGAATGGCAAAGTGAAGAATGCAAGATTGCTTAACATCAATTTGGACAAAATTAGAATAACTTACAATTTCTATTCAAACACGTGCAGAACTGAATTTTCCAAAATGAAATAGAGCTAGCAGTAATGTACAGTTACTTATTTTTTTAAACTGTGGATGTTTACAGAAATGTCTTGCAAATTTTATCTGCCAGGCTTCTGCTGCAGGAACATATTATTTGTAAAGTGGATGGCTGTACGTAACTGGTTCTCTGAGCACCACCAAGTAGGAGGGGATGAAGGCAGGGATTCTGGACTAGGTCACAGGAAGAAAATCTTTGTTCTGAGTGAAAAGAAATACATTATGAGGTGTAACTGGGTCGGTCTGGGACAGGACCTGAAACACTGTACACAGTATGTGTAAAAAGGAGTATGGCTAAAAGGGATTTCTTCCCTTCTAACAAGTAGATCTTGAGATGCAGCCAAGAAACTCTTGTGAAAGCTTACAGAAGAAAGCAGAATATGCTAGTAGGTAAAGCTGGAACTACCCTTGTGAAGGTCTTGTAATATTTTTTTTTCTTATTTTCTATTCTTAGTCCTTAGATAACTGCTTTAGTAAGTGAGGTGTCAGTGAGTGCATACACAGTTGGAGAAAGAAATTTATTATGAAGAATGCAAAGCACAAAATCTATTTTTTTTTTTTTTTCCCCAGAATGTATCCAGCAAATGTGGCTTTTCATATAGATTTTTTGGAGAGGACATGCTGTTAGAGGGGTATGTGGGTGATCATCCTGACTCAAATTCTTTAATCTTTTTCCTTTTCCTTTCTGCTATTGTGACATTTGTGATACTTGCAGCAGAAGGAGGTGAAAAGTAATAAAAATCAAGTGAGGGGATGATTTTTTGAATCCTCAGTGCTCCTTTTAAGGTACTGTTCCATCAAGACTTATTGTCCCAGCTGTAGTTAAAATAATTACAGAGCAATTACAGTCTAATGAGGAAGAATGGTGCAATCTACTCAATGAGTAACAGAGAGATAGTAGTATTCCTTGGGACTGATAAAGCCACCTTATATGCATGTTACCATCTGTCCTGATTTCAGCTGGGGTAGAGTTAATTTTCTTTCTAGTAGCTGGTATAGTGTTATGTTTCGGATTTAGTATGAGAATAATGTAGATAACACACTGGTGTTTTTAGTTGTTGCTAAGTAGTGTTTAGACTAAGTGAAGGATTTTTCAGCTCCTGATGCCCAGCCAGTGAGAAGGCTCGAGGGGCACAAGAAGTTAGGAGGGGACACAGCCAGGGCAGCTGACCCAGACTGGCTGAAGGAATATTCCATACCATGTGATGTCATGCCCAGTATATAAACTGGGGAGAGTTGAGCAGGGAGGGGGGATCACTGCTCAGGGACTAACTGGACATCGGTTGGCAAGTGGTGAGCATTTGCATTGTCCATCACTTGTTTTGCATATTCCAATTTTTTTATTATTATTAGTGTAATTTTATTTTTATTGTTATTATTATCATCATAATCATCATTATTATTTTCTTCTTTTCTGTCTTATTAAACTGTCTTTATCTCAACCCGTGAGTTTTAGGGTTTTTTTCTGATTCTCTCCCCCATCCCACTGGGTGGGGGGGAAGTGAGTGAGTGACTGAGTGGTGCTTAGTTGCTGGCTGAGGTTAAACCACGACACCATCCTACAAAGACAACAAGAAATGTAATATGTTTGGCAGCTAAAAGCACCAGCCAGTGCTAAATATTTTCCATAGACAGAGAGACTGAAAGTTCCTGCCTCAAAGGTCTGTCCATAAAAACTGAAAGGCTGGTGCAGAGAATCTATAATACAGCTAGGAAATGTCATTTTCTTTCCCATCTTCCCATTTTATACTATTTAATTCCACAAAGTAGGCAGAGTATTAAGATTTTCAAAGGTATTCTAAAAACCTGGTGATTTCAGGACTTGTATTTGCAAGGATGGGTTCAGCACTTAGGAGGTTATCTCACATTGACCAGAAGGGGAAAACTGAATCAAGGAGGGTTGTCTGACTTTCAGGGAGTCTTCAGTTCCTAAGTGCTGAATGTCCTTTTGAAAATGGGATTATGGTTCATAAGCTGTTTGGTATATGTGCACACTGCCAGCTACAATGCAGTACTGAGATACTTGATCTGGCTCTCATACAGGTAGAAGCACAGCTAAAACTAAGGGCAGACTTCTCAATGCTATATTGCAGCTCTTCATGCAAATTTACCTTAGATAATGATTTTCATTGATTTTCAGCACCAGCTGATGATCTGGACCACCATAGATGCAAACTGATGTCTTGTTATTAGACTTGCAAATGATGGTTGCCCACCCACTTTGCATAAAGGAAGATTCTTATGTAATATATGGGAAATCTAATTTTTGCATGGACTCGATATTTTACAGCAGTTTTTGCTCTTTGATTAGCATTTAGTTGAATTTCTAAATATAGCAATCACACCATTAAACCTATGAATGTCTGGATGAAGCCCAGTCTGTAGGAATGGTAAAGAAATAAAACTTGTGAAGTCATGGTGATACTGCTGTCATGCATTGTATGCACAAAACCTAGTCTTTCCTCCTATCTCTTCTGTCCTGCTCTCCTGAATTTTTTTTTAATCAGTTATACTTTGGATCATGATTTCTAACTTCTTGAATATAAATTGACACTGCATTCCTTTGTGGTTGCATTTTAACACACCTCTTGGACATCCTACAGAGCAGAAGCAAAACAGAACAAGGAGAAACACCTAGGACTGTAGATGTCTAAGTCACTTGGTGCCAAAGGTGGCTGTGGTGCATTCTCAGTACTCTTTGTTCCTTTTAGAAATGGATCATGCAGACACCCCAATAATTAAATCATTTACTTACTGGGGGTTACAGCAGTTGGTAATGATGAAGACATTGCACAATCAGCAGGCTGCACTCATTTGTTCTGCTGCTTAACATCACCACTGTGAGAACATCATTGTTTATTATGGCTCACAGGCAGTAATCTTTTTACATAACACAAGGATTTTTTTCACTCAATTGCTTTCATGCTTTAGGCTGATGAGAGTAATCATCATGCAACAATTACTTGCACCTCTACAGATGATGCTCAACAATTCAGGTCACTGAATACACTGTATATACATTTTTGTGGGTGTACATGTTTTCCTTTTGCACCTTTTAAGGGATAAGAATAAAAATCTGGATCATTGCTTTCTCTTTCCCCTGTGCTGAGAACCCTTATTAAAATCAAAAGACTAACAGCGGTCAGTAGCAGGACACTTTTCAGTTGTCATATGAAAGAATTCATAAAGCTAAAGATGTAGATAAATGTTTAGGTAAACAACTGTGACCTACCAACATGGACACAAATGAAATAGCTAAATCCACTGGGCACTGACTTGGTTTGAGGATTTACTTATGAATAATTCAAGCTGTAGCCATTTCAACTATTGGCAGCTGAAAACACTCCAGCAATCTTTTCAGCAAATAAGTATAATAAACACTATATTCTTCAATGCACTCACCTTTTGATGTGCTAGTAGTAGCTGACCATAAATACAGATCTAATCCCAAAAGGTTTGCACCTGATGTCCAATTCAGCATTAAAAATAATGCTAGATGAGCTTGTAATTGATGCCATGAGCAGTTTTTTTGTTCAGCTGAAGGAGGCAAAGCATGCATGGGGTTGAAAAACACTTAACTGAAACAATGACAGTTTGAGTGTAAGGGGGTCAAATTTAGGATTTCAGCATAAATTATCTTCCTAAAGAGGCAAATTTACACAGAAACACTTTCATCCTGGAGAAGAAGATTTTGGGCTGGGTTCTCTGCATAAATCCATTGAGTCAATTCACTCTAAGAATTCAAATTATAATATAGGTGAGAATCATGAAAGTAGATATCTGGGAGAAGGCAGCAAAGGATTTCACAGAGTACTCAAAAATACTTCATAGTTTTAAGTATACTTTGATGGGTTTGCTCTTTTTCCTACTTTCCTTCTTGCAGAAGCAAAGAAAGGAGAGGGGTTATCACCTGTAGATTTTGGCAAAGCACATATGATGGCAAAGCAAAGAGATTCAGGAATCAATATTTCTAGGCAATGGGACATCACAGAAGGAGGTACAGAAATGACATTAGAGTTTATTAAGTCAAAACTGACTTTGTTGCTAAGCAGGAGCAGACAAAAGAACATGAAATTAAACTGTAAGCGTAGGTGCAAATTAGACAATATATGGACTTGAAAGCATGATCAAGAGCTTTGCAAAATGGAAAAGTGTATGAGTCTAATGTGGGAACTACTCTCTATAGTGGCAATATTTTGAACATACTGGAGAATAACAACTGAGAAACTCAGCAGAAGACTGGTGTGCTAGTCACTTTGTGGTGAGAGAAAAGCCCTTTAGACAGGGGAGAAGAATAAGGAAATGATGGTTTTTAAGGGGGAAAGAAGGAAACAGGGTGCAGGCTTGAATGTATGGGAACAGCTGAGAACAGAAATGACAGAGGCAGGTATCAAATCAGCTATTTTCTGTAGTGATGGTATTAAGACATTGATGACCAAGATAACTTGCTTATCACAAAGGAATATATAGTGACAGGAAATTACAATGATGTGGCAACGGTGCAATATAAGTTATTTACTTAAACTGTGGCAAGGCCATAAATTATTTACTTAAACTGTGTATTGAAAATTTGTTTTTATAGGGCTATACATACGAGCAATCTCTGTGCAACTGTGAACAAATGGGTATTTTGTATATAAAATCCTTTTGCATATATTCAGATAGTTACCCACTAGCCCACTGCTGCTCAAGCTGGTCTCTATTTCTGATACTTCCTGACTTTCTGCTGCCACAGCTATTATGGTTAGGGCCTGTGTGAGTTCCTGTGCCAGTTAATTATAAACGAAACATACCATGAAGGGATAAAAACCTGTTTTTTGCAACTCCTGCTTCATGTCTGGGTCCACTTTTTCCAAAGTCTCAAAGCTGAATAGGTCAAGTCAAATTTTTCTAGTTTTATTACCTGTTCAGAGAGGAGAAATGCTCTACTGTTCAGAAGACAACACTTTGAACTTCAAACACTGCGCTGAGTAGACAGTATTTGCTAGGGGCAAAGCGTGATTGAGAGACAGAGAAATCCATAACGACAGAAAGGGTACAAAGAGAAAATCCAGCAGCCGTATTCAGACTGAAGAGTGGTGGACTTATGATCTACACAAGCATGAAATTATACTTCTCTCAGTGACTCTGATCCTAACTTTGACTGCATTCATGGCACCTCTTGATTGATTACATCATATTTATTCAGATTTCAGGTAGCTCAGTCATTCTGCAGAGCCAGTCAGTTTTTTATCCCCTTTTCTGCCACACCTGATTTAGCTCGTTGAGTGAGAGAAATAAATCCAGTCTTCTGCAATGCTAGGCTATTACCATTGCATAGGAAAGCTAATAATCCATCACTGAAAATCCATAAAAAGATGATATTAGGGGTTCTATTCTTAAACCGTTTGGCAAAGCCATACCTTATTGTAATCCACCTGCCTTCAGCACCCTCCTGTTCCTGCAAAGGCAGTCAATTACAGAGAGGGATAGAGAAGCTACTAAAGCTCTGTTCATGACCAAGGGCCAGAGAGCAGCAGGATACTGCTTCTGAGCAGAGAAAATGCTGAATCTAACAGGTAACTTTAGAAAGAAGAAAGCACAGAGGTGCTGCAAAGATGGAAGAATATTTAAACTGTGTTTTCACTAAAACACCTAAGTTGCATGTGTCCAGTTATTGAACATCTTAATCAGATATGGCAAAAACCCCCAAAGCAAATGTCTCTGAGAACACTACACTGTAGAGTGAGGCTGGCCAAAGGCTTCTTTGACAGTACAGTGATCCCAGCCTGTGCTCCATTAAATAAGGCAAAGTGGTTTCTCCCACTTCTCTACAGATTCTCAGCTGAAGATAGTGAAAATTCAAGTGCCAGCACTGAAGGAACGCTGAGAAGGAAATACTCTAGCAACACTGCATTATATTAATAATTTAATTATGGAAATAATTATATTATCATAATTTAATAATGGAAAGTGATATGCAGAATGTAAGAAGGCCATCACAGAAATGACAGCACAAGTTTCTTTTTTAAACCAATGACATGCAATCATACACCAGTGTTCACCATTTTTATTGAAAACAAAAACCCCCAAGTCCTCAAAAGAAAACCCTTTATCTTTTCTAATAGCAGAACTTGAAATGATATTATAAGGAACTGATGTGTTTTGATGAGTGAAAAAAAATGCAAAACCCAAAAGGAGAGCACTTCTGAAAGCAGGCAATTGATACTATTAATCTCTGAAATTTTCAAAACATAACTATGTCAGTGTAAATTTGTGATAATTTATGTATTATGATGCAGATAACTTGTTAAAAAAACATCAAGCCTTGAAATAGGAAACTTAATGTTACCATCCTAAGCTATACATTGGAACAACAGTGAGGATCAACCTCTATCTTCATTAATCAGGAAATCTGTTCTTATTTGAAGCCTTTGAATTTGTATGTGGATCTTTTTTAGCTAATGTGATGGGTTGATGCTGGCTGGACACCAGGTGCCCACCAAAGCCGCTCTATCACTCCCCTCCTCAGCTGGACAGGGGAGGGAATATATAATGAAAGCTCATGGGTGGAGATAAAGACAGGGAGAGATCACTCACCAATTACTGTTACGGGCAAAACAAACTCCACTTGGGGAAAATTAATTTATTACCAATCAAATCAGAGTAGGATAATGAGAAATAAAACAAAATCTTAAAACACTTTCCCCCTACTCCTTCCTTTGTCCCAGGCTCACTTTAATTGCACTTTTCGCTACCTACTCCCCTCCAGCAGTGGCGCAGGGGGATGGGGAATGGGGGTTAGGGTCAGTTCATCACATGCTGTCTCTGCCGCTCCTTCCTTCTCAGGGGCAGGACTCCTCACTCGTCCCCTGCTCCAGCGTAGGGTGCCTCCCACGGGAGACAGTCCTTCATGAACTGCTCCAGCATGGGTCCCTCCCATGGGCTGCAGTCCTTCAGGCACAAACTGCTCCAGCGTGGGTCCCCTGCAGGGTCACAAGTCCTGCCAGAAAACCTGCTCCAGCGTGGGCTTCTCTCTCCACGGGTCCACAGGTCCTGCCAGGAGCCTGCTCCAACGTAGGCTTCCCACGGGGTCACAGCCTCCTTCAGGCATCCACCTGCTCCGGCGTGGGGTCCTCCCTGGGCTGCAGGTGGATATCTGCTCCACCGTGGACCTCCCTGGGCTGCAGGGGGACAGCCTGCCTCACCATGGTCTTCCCCACGGGCTGCAGGGGAATCTCTGCTCCAGCACCTGGAGCACCTCCTCCCCTCCTTCTTCACTGACCTGGGGGTCTGCAGGGTTGTTGCTCTTACATGTTCTCGATCCTCTCTCTGGCTGCAGTTTCTGTGCCTGCTGCAACTTTTTTTTCCCTTCTTAAATCTGTTATTCCAGAGGCGCTACCACCATCACTGATGGGCTCGGGCTTGGCCGGCGGCGGGTTCGTCTTGGAGCCAGCTGACATTGGCTCTGTTGCACATGGGGGAAGCTTCTAGCAGCTTCTCACAGAAGACCCCCTTGAGCCCCCCCGCTACCAAAACCTTGCCATGCACACCCAATACTTACTTGAATGCAAAGCCCATGTTAACGTCTTTTTAATGTATCAAATGGAGTTTAAATTTTAAAGAAGATAGGGAGTGTTATGACGTTTCAGTCAGACTTCTGTTCTATCCTCCAAATACAGCAATATAAATTTCTTAACAGGTTTCATAGCCCAAGAGCGGAATTAAGGCTTTGCCTGTATCCATCCTGCACTAACTTAGCTGATACAGAGCAGAGCACAGTTATCATCAGAGCTGGGCAGGGAATCAGCAGCAGAGCATTTACTGAATTAGCTGAAGCTTTTTTCAGGTTCAGTTTCTCTCAGACAGCTGTCAAATCTGCATTATCCTCAAACTTTAGTACAGGTCATTTTAAATTCCTGTCAAGTTTTAGTTTCATTACATATTCCAGTAATTAAGTAGTTTTACTTACAGTTTGATAATAAGCAGGTAATGCATAGATTTTGGGAGACTGTGCCCAATGTTCTGAGAGTGGAACTTTCCATGAAAATTCTTGCTGCTCCATCATTATGTTTTATACTCCTTGGGCTACACACTTTCCTTTCCAAAACCTAAAACAAATGGTGCATGAAACATATTTCTTTTATCTTCATTTTACAGGTCTTAGAACTGACACCAAGGCAAGATAAATGCTTCCTTCAAGTTCCTGAAGGAAACCTGCCTTTGAGCCAAGAAATTAATGTTTCTGAAGTTTCAGCAGAGTGTGTTAATCACCAAGAACTCTTTTTTACCATTAGTCAAGTTGTGGTTTGCTCTTACAATTACTACTTCTTTGGTTTTCTAGAGAAAAGGCATGTTAAACAGCCCAAATCTTTAAAAAATGTTGGCATCTGTCAGCCTAGAACTCTTCTTTCACTTTGCCCCAGTTGGAAAAAAAACCACAAAAGCATGTGGTCCGTGAACTGTGATCAGTGAATTTGTCCTGACTGACTTTGTATTTGTCTTCTGATTTGCTCTTCAGAGAGATTCATGTAGCTGGCCTGAAGGAGCTTTATGTGAGCTGGCAGGACTTCTTTATAACATGGGTTTTGAAATGGTGAATTTTACTGCAAAAATCAAAGTCTTTCTTAAAATTTGATCTAAGAAATACTCCAAAAGGACATAAACTCAATTAGTCGTAAGGCAAGTGTTCTCTTAGCTCCTAAGTGAGCCAACTGGGAAAATGCAAAGTGCTTTCCCCTTTATTTATTTATTTATTTATTTACTTGGGCAGTACATGCAAAGCCTTTAAGCCACTTCAGACTAAGTTTTGAGACTTAGAAATCTTCACTCATGAAAAGACTGCAGTGCAGGTGGAAGTGGAATTCCTGACCACTGTCTGACAGAGAGCACATATACATTTTTCATTGATTGCAGAGTATAGTCATTTCCTATTGGTTAACGTAGACTATAGCAGTGTTTTAGAGTCAGTTGTTCAGAGCATACACAATAGTGTGCTTATGCATTACAATAGTGTACACCTAAAAAAATATGAACATTTTTTTACTAACTATTGTTTATATCTATTCACTAATGCTTTTTATAATTTTGGAAAATTATTCACATAATACGTCATCTTGGTGAAAATGTATGCGTAGTTCTACTTTAACAGACCTTTGTTCTGAAATTCAAAACTAGGACTTGGTTCAAACACCTTAGAATCATATATCTGTGAACTACAGTTGCAAAAGACATGGCTATTTTAAAGTGGACCATAATATTTGCTGCTTGTGATATTCCCTGCAAATTCTCCTTAGGGGACAAGCAAGCAGCACCAAATATGTATCTTAGGCAGAGCAAATGAGTCTACACCAAGTTTCCATCCAACAATGCAGCAGGATTGTGAACAGAGTGGATTCAGATTTGATCAGATTTTGAGCTTTATTTGGCTGATTAAAATAATTCACTCACCTTTTTCGAGGTGTGACAGAGACACCCAAAAATGCACCTAGCAGTAAACAAGGACAAACTACCCACAGGAGAGGTGAGAACTAGTCTGACATCTAGTACTCTGCTACAGTTTACCAGGTCAAGGTTTTGCAGGGCTTCATCAGCTACTGCTTGTCCAATATCAGGAACAAACCATTAATTCTATTAACAAATTAATACTGTACTGATATTTTAAATACCTCCTGAACCTACTGCTTTTCCTGCTGAAACTTTTAGGCTTTTACTCAGCTGCTATTTATAAAAAGACAAAGGGAAAAATGTCCCTTTTCTTGGTAATAAATTATTACTTTTCAGAACAGAGTTTGCTTGAAAAAGCTTCAGACTTACTTTTTTGTATGTGTGTGTGTGTGTGTTAATGAGCACAGAGTAGTATGTATTAGGTAGCATGAGAAGTTTTTAGGGTTCATTTTTTCCCTTCAATTTTAGCATTTCTCAGATATTCTAAGCTAACTCTTACCTTCTTGAAACTTCACTATAGTGCTTTCTCAATTATTTTTTTTTTTTATTATCAAGGCAGATTATTTAAAAGTTAGCTGAATTTCTCTAAATCCCTAGCTGGTTAGTTTATGCCTTTGATAACTACATTTAATTATTTTGTATGGAAAATGGGAGGTAGTGGTCTGCAGCTGTAGACCAGAAATAGTAGAGATAGAAAAGACTTCCTAGAGAAAAATTGCATTCTTCTTATTGCTTACAGTATTTTTATTAATTTAGTTGTCTGACAAGATTTATATTGCAGTCATTAATAGCAAGGATTTCTCTTTTTTTTTTTTCCCAGGCAGTACTTGATACATTAAATAAAACAATCTAATATTTCTCCCTTGAAAAAAAATCCCACCACATTACCATGTGATGAACATTTTTAATTTTTACAGCAAGGTTTTCAGCAACTGCTTCAGTAAGATTCACTTCATCCTCAGAGCAAAATTATACGAGAAAAGTGAGGTTCTCACAGTCCTGTGGAAACACACTTCCTTATGTTCTCCTTTTCCCACCAATTCCTGAGAAAAATAAAGCCCAGCAGTCTTCTATAACCAAATAAGCATCTACATATATATCCAATTATGCTTATTTTCAGAGGATAGTGCTTCATTAAGTAGCAGAGCTTCATTTTCACAGAGGCCAATACCAAACAAAATCCTAACAAATTTAATGGTTATTTCTGCATTTTAACAAATTCCTTCTTTTTGTGTTAGTCTGAAAAGTATAGAAAAACTTCAAATGAACTCTGACATCTGGTCTGATTATATATTTGGAAAAAACGCTTTTCTTCTGAAGTTTGAAAGTAAGCATATGTGCAATAATATATATACATATGTCTACATATATACACTACCTGCAGAGCCTAAGGAGGATCACAAATGCAATTGGCCTGCAGCAACCTAAGCATGCCACTGCCATTCCATGCATCTCTGCTAAAAGCTAGCTGCTTCCAGCTTTTTGCGTTCAAGCCGGAGGTCTCAGAAGCAAGCTGCTAAAGTGCTCAAAAAGGCAGAAGGTAGAAAAAGCTAGCAGTTAACAATTGATAGTTTAAAAAAATTCTCAAGATATTTCTCAAGGTATTTCTTAAGTAATTGCCCAATTTTTGCTTTTTGATACCATCTGAAAGATTGAAGTGATTATCTGGAAATTGCCTAGCAGCTACAAAAAGGCAAAGGACACATACAGGGAAGACGTGTGTGCTTTTATGAAAGGGCGTAGGTAAGCCTTCATAATGTCACAGTGGGTAATAAGAACTGGTTGTAATTTTTTAATCATATAAAGTTTTTTTGAAGTATCTTTCTGTACAGTACAAGGCACTTCTTTCCCTTTCTATTACAATTTGTTCCAGCTGATCTCCTGCTTTAACAAACACTAGTTTCATAGGGTTTGTATACATGTTGAACTTGCATGTGTATGTTAGCTATTTCTTATTCACTCTTGCCCTAAAAGAAAAGCATGGTCTATGTGATGGCTTGCTATGAGGGGAAAGATCAGTATTTCCTTAAAATCTGCAAATGTCATACTTGAAGTATGAAAATTGTCACCTCTATATTCCTTATTTTTGCAGTTATATATTTTAAAATTCAACCTTAAATTTCATATATAACAAAAACATTTCTACCTGATAACTGCAGAATGAAGAAGAAAAAAGTTATTGAGAGTGTGTGAGGATACATTTCACATTAAAGACTAATGGATCAAATGAATGTGGAAAAAGTACTGGGTTTTCCAAGTTCTGTGAAACATAGATTATACTTTATAACTAATTTTTTTTTTTCCCTTAATTTTTTCAATTTCACTGGCCCTTTTACAGCACTTCACTGAATTGCATAATGAAAAGTGTAGCTTGTTAGAAAGAACTGTGGAAAGTCAGAAGTCTAAGGCTATACATGTCTTCTCTGACCAAGCAGAACTATGAATTCTTACTGCTGTGAAATGCATCAAAATTTGGATAATGTCTGATATGAGTGTTTGACATTGCCATAAGAATATTGATTTGCATACATGTACTGGACTGAACAAAATATCAGCATTTACTTGCAGATAGTTAAATAAGTTTTACCACAGAGCTACACTTTATGTTCTCTTACTGTGCCTCCTTCTCTCATATAACATGCACACTGCATTTTCAAGTCCAGGAAAAAACTAGTGAGTCACTCCCACAGTCTTTGGTAAACTGCAAAGATGAACTAGTCATACAGATAGAAAGGTTGACTCTGAGACATACACAAACACATTTGCTCAGGAATGAATGGATGGCTCTGTCCACTGACCTGCCTCTCTCCTAAGAAAGGCACACAAGAATGTTGAGGCCTGGAGAAGAAATGCATGTGTCGCTACTTTCTACCACTTTGCTCTTGCTTCTACTATTGCACTTACTAGAATGCATATATTCCTCAGGAATTATTATTATATTTGCACTGTTCTCCTCCTGTGCTCTACCTACAACTCCTCTCACAGTCTCCACTGCCACAGCGACAGTGTCCTGTGACACCAAAACATATTCCCTGCATTTACCACATCTGCAGGAAAGAACATCTCTCATCCTGTCCCTCTCTCCTTCTCCTAACAACTATCAGTGATTACATGGTGAACTACTTTAAATAAAATTGTGAATATGTCTCTAATTAATGAAATATCATTGCCCATCATTCCAGTAACTACAGGTTAGCTAATTACATGGCTCAGTAGCACAGAGTTAAAAAAAGTAAAAACCCAAAGTATGTGCGTTTGTGTATGTCTTCTGGGGCATGTGTGGTTTTGGCCAGGAAAATGCTACAAAACCATGTGCTTTTTGTCTCTCCCTGATGAAGTTTCAGAGCTTGCGTGGGCAGCTCTGAGACTACCACACCACTGTGTGTAAGCTGCTTGTTCACAGACTCCCATGCCCTTTGTAGAGCGAGCAGGTGGTCCCATGCTGTTCTGTCTTCTCCACTGAACAAATATTTGATGTGTCGCGCATATGCAGTGTATGGAAAACTTTTGGGATTTGGGTTTTGGCATATGCAAAATGAATTGCTGTCTTCCAGTCATACCTAGTAATGCCCATGAGTGAAATCACGTACCAACTGGCAAAGATATATACTGCAGTAGTATGCACATGCATAAAGACTTTTGTGTTTAATAGAAACATTTACTGAACTCAACAGAATAACATGATAGGAAAAGTCATGGCTTCCCAAAGTCTGGTGAGAATCATAGTATTAAAAGTTTAATCTAAAGGGAGCTTGTGAAACATACCATAAAACATAAAAGGAAGGGGAAGATTAGCTTAGCTTTTTACTCAATAGTGTTGGCTTGAAAAAAAGGTGTGCTAGAAAAAATGCACACGAATCAGTGCTGGTTATTATTGCATTTCCTCTTGAAGTCATCTTATTCTGCTGAGCTTCAGAGACCTGCATGATGGGTAAAAACTACCTTAAAAAATCTCATTTTTATATAAGAAAATAGACAAGTTTTAATTTCTAATGACACACAACTTTGGGGGTTGAAGTTTTTAGAACTTATTTTTCATGGACCTCTCTACTAAGAAGAAGGGGAGGGCACATTTTTTTGTTTGTTTTCATGCTTTTACACCTCCTGGTCATTTTTAGTTTACCTATAAAATGTGGAAAGAAAAAAACAGATCCAAGAGGTAAGTTGAAATGATGCTGGAGGAGTCCAGGAGTAATTTGCTGCTCATTAGGAAAGATATCCACAAAGATCAAATAATAATGCTGGAAATCCAAAAGGCAGCATCGTATATCAGTGTTGAACTTTGAGATAAAGAGTCGGGTTTACTGAACTAACATAGCTCCAGCAGATGGGATCTAATCTCATCAAAACCAATCCACCCTCCCACTTAGCAGTCTGTACAATCCCTTTGAGGACCCATATGCTGCTGCTGCTCTTCCAGGAGGTTATTTCCAGTGGCTGAAAGCACCTGTGGGTCAGAGGCTTAACTTCTACATACCAGATTCCATTCACATAGTTGGTCCCACTATAGAATGGAGTTCATAACCTGCCCTATTTTTATGACCAGGTAACTGTTATTCAACTCTCTATTTAAAGCAAAATTGCATGTCCATTAGGATTATTATTATTGTTGCTATATGCTTATTGACCTGTTAGGCCACTTCCTGTGTTATTTGCCATCAATGTTCTCTTTTTCTGGGAATCAATGCCAGGACAAGATTACTGCTACAACTGAGTGAAATTCAGTACGAATCAACTATGATGGATAACTGTGGCCAGTTAGGTCCAGGGTGACTACAAGCAGGACTCAGTTTTGATTAATGCGACTCTAGAATGAAGTGAAATGTGAAGAAATATGCAGCTGTTCACAAAACACCCTTACATGTCATATGCATGGAAACTAGGGAGTGCCGGTGACTGAATAAAGGGTGATTTCTCTCTCAGTTCCTTCTCATGTCATGACTAAATTCTATGTGACTGAACTGGATACAGTTGAAAGGAGCAGAGGCCACTGAGAGTTACATTTGAGAAGAGCCCTGGGAAAGGGGCTGCATATCCCATAATTATACCACAGCTGCATCTCTACTTACTAGATGTAGATGGTTAGCAGACATCTTTCCTGCTTTATGCTTGTATCTGTCTCTCTCCTTCACTCCTTTCTTCTTTTTTAGTCCTTATATAGGCACTCTGTAAGGCTCCCCCAGGGGAGACTTTATCACAGCTGCCATGAAGTCTGTTTTCATATAGGCCCCTCCTGAGTCATAGCATCAGGTGGGCACTGCAGTTTTGCTTTAACAGATCTAAAATTTTTAAGTCTTTGAAAGTGGGCAGAAGCTCAAAACATCGCAGCTGCAGTCCCAATCTGATTTTTGAATGTTTGTACTGGGCAGCCTCATATCTTTTATAAGATGGGAGCAACAGCAGTGTTATCAGTTCTCTGATGCTTGGATGTCTGAGTATTGGATACACAGACATCCTTTTGTCTCAAGCAGAAAGTCTTCCACTTATATTGATATATCTAGGAAACTGATATTCTGAATTCAAATAACACAGACTTTTCAAGATAGTAGAGAATACATCCAGCAACAAGGCTGCACATACAGTTTTCGATAGTTCTTTACATTTGGACATAAATAGACCAAGCCAAAACCTTGACTCTTCAACCCCACTCTGAATGAGCTGAGACGGTAGGAGGTTGTCTCTAACTTAATTCTGAAAGTACATCTTCTAAATAACAGAAGAATCAAACTGTCTCCAGAAACCTGTGTAGCTGTTCAAACTTGTAGGCAATTTAGACTCACTGCTGCTCCTTTATGCCTCTCATGAAAAATCAACTGTGTTCTTAAGCTGCAGTTCCTTATCTCATCCTTCTCTCCAAGGCATTGTAGCTTACATACTAGAAATAGTGAAATCTATTTTACCCACTTTAAAATTTCAACAATATGGTCATTAAAATCCAGCATCTCTGAGCACTAATGTTTTGGTTAATTGAACCTCTTTGACATGTAGTCCCTTAGGTCTCATGTGCTAAAAGTTCAGAAAAATTCACCATGCTGTGAATACGTTATTCCTTAAAAATGCCAGGAGAAAAAGAAAGACACTCCTGCTCTGAGCTTGCTGTCATGCTTCATCTAATACTTTTCCCATTCATGCTTTTGTGATGCCACGTTGCTTCAGAAATAATTTGTTTCAAACTCTAAGATGCTGTTTTGATATGTAAGGGACATTTCTTGGTAGGGCAAATGACTTGCGCTATAATTCCTTAAAGTTCATTTGATTCCTAAGCTAATATATACACACCCCAACACACATATGCACTTATACAAGTCTGCTTTCAGTTTTGCAGAAAAATCAAACCCAACAGAGACTATTTTGAAGAAGAAATAGTTACACTCATTTAAAAACGCAAACCCCCATTTCATTTAAAGAAGAAATCAAGATTGCAAAGAAAAGCACTAAAAAGTTGGGAAATACCAGATTCAAGGTTGCCAGAGTAACTCCTCCTTTTAAAGTATATGTGTTATGACAGCCTTTAAATACATTATACTTTTTCCCACAAAGAAAGTTGACCACTCAGTAAACAAGCAGAAAATGCTTCTTTTAAAAGCATCTACTCTATGTTTTGTCTTGACTTTAACTCTTTAGAGAATGTGAATCCCTATAGACCTTGGTTATCAGCATATCCAAGATTTGCTCATAACACAAGCATTTTTTTCCACTAAATCTTTTTAATAGGTCTCATTAACACAGAGCCAAAATTTTAATGAATATTTAATTTATGAAGTGTTGTTCCTGTTCAGGCAGTCTGTGTCCCTCTGTCACAAATCCCTGATTGGATTTAGGACTTGGCTGCACTTCTACATCAGTTTTTGTTCCCGGTTTCTACTCCTTGCTTTATGCATGTGCACAGCCACCCCCCGACTCTGCCTAAGGCTCATGCTGCCTATATCAGCTTGCCCAGTCTTGTGCTCTTGGTTCAGCATTCCTTTTCCTTGTCTCAAAGGGGTCTTCTCAAGGAAACAGAGTGCTTCAGCAGAAACTACTGAAGTGGAGGAAGAGCACTGGGTTGGTGATGGGAGGCACTGTATGACAGATAGAGCTGAACTTGGCAAAGTTTTGTCCACAGAGTTGTTGCCTGATGAGAATGGCCCTGGCACATGTGCATGTCAAAGCACAGCTGGATGTTTTCTCAGTGTTAGCTGACGTAGCAAGAAAGCAATAATTAACAGTATTGGTGATCCAGTGCTCCAATTTGCTGGCTGGGCTGATTTTATTTAACAATATAGACAGAGTATGCCATACAAGCATATAAATATGCAGTGTTCTTGGCTCTGCCCATAACTGAGGATTACTTCGATTATAATCCTTGCAAATGTTGGAACTTGCTTCTGATATGAATTTTGCCTTGTATTTTTTTCACAATTCTCTCACAATGTATCACACAAGATATTTTTATTTTGTCTTTAGCATACTCTTGTAGGTTTTTTTATGCTACAGAGAGGCTATGAGAGGACATAGCATAAATAATTAGAAGTCACTTGCCCTGGCCTGGTGCTGTGAATTAACTCAAAATCTGTGTTTTAAAACTATATCAACTGTTGCAAATGACTATTTATAACATACCTGAGTGGGGGGAAAAGATGTAGAAGAACTGAGAGACTTCAGCCCAGAGTAAATGCAAAAAAATTGTCTGCAGACTTTAAAGCAGATATTCTGCTTCCCAGTACTGTGCCAGGTATGAGACTGAATCTAGGAGCTCTGAATGCCAAATCAATGCTCAAGCATCCCTGTAAAACTTAGCTGAGTTTTTAATTCATATTTCTCAAGATAAATTACTGTTATCAAATCCAACCAGTTAACATGATTTATTTATCATTTCCAAGAATTTTAAGATGTTATACATTTTAATCACAATAATTTTTTTAAACCAGCAAACAACTTCTGAGAAGTTCAGCCACTGCACCATCTCACATCAGGACTGTGCCATTAATTCTTCTGGCCATTTGTATGACTAATTTGAAGTGACCTGCTGTTACCTCTCCTCTGAGAGAGCTCAGAAAGAAAGAGGAAGTAAGGGCTTTCTTTTCTCAGGGACACCAAGTTACTGGACCCTGGCTTTTACTGTGGATTTTAATCTTTCCACAGCTCTTTGTTCTCTTGAATTGCAATAAGTGATTCTGAAGAGACTAAACAGTTATTCATGTTGGGTTGTTTGGGGTTTTGTTTGTTTGTTTGTTTTTAACCTCCAAACCTGCTATAACAGTAATAACATAAAGGTTTGGAATTAAAACTTTGTTTACACTTTGGCAATCATTCAAGGGAGAAAGGGGGTTCCATCAGCACAACCAAGGGCAGTACTTGGTCCAGACTTCCTGTTCTCAAAAAAACAGTCTTTTTGCAATTATGTTTTTTGAGAAACATGGACACCTGCCATGGCTTTCAATGGGATACATATTTCCCAGCAGTTGAAATTCAGATCTTTTCAGAGAATCACAGCTGACATCTTTATTGGCATAGGCAGATACCAAAGACAGTAAATGGTACTAAAATTTTGTAGGGAGGCAGGTGGGTCTGCCTACGGGACTGAGCAATGATAGTGCAAAATAGAAGGATTATGCCTAGTCCTTTTGCAGTATTACAGTCTTCCCAGAGAAGGTTAACTAAAATCAGAGGAGGAGATCACAAGACACAAGCAGCCATGAAAATGGGAAAATGGGAGAGTCCCCTCTCTCCAAGCCTGCTTCTCCATCTAACTGGCAGGTGGGTGAGGAGTGCAGTGACACCAGGAGTGAAATGGGAGCCCACCAACATACTTCAGATTTCTCAAGCTCAGCTGGCGGACTGCTCCTCCAGTTTTCTATAGCAATGGAGAACATATTTCCTAAACTACAGCAAAATTGCAATAAATGAAGAGAGACTCTGGGACGCATTCTGAAATTTTTGCAGGTCCATGCACATTTTGCAGGCCCATGCACATTTCAGTTGTGTCCATGGACATCTCAATTGTAAAAGGCAAATAAACTTTTTTTTTTTAAAAAAGGGGTGTGGGGGAAAAGAACAAATTTAATCAATTTTTAAAAGCTGTAAAAGAACAGAGCACTTTGAATGATAACAAGCGCACTTTGCAAGTACAGGGAAGAATTACATGAGCAGTGCTTTGCCTTTTGAGACTGTAAGGAGGGCTAATAAAGGGCAGGCTCATTTGTCAGGAAACAGCAGCAAATCAGTTGTATGAGATCACTCAAACTGCTGCTTCCCTGCTATGTGTAGGACCCAGCAGCTGGCAGTTCATGAGCTACGCCTTGCTTGCTGCCACAATTCATAAGGCTCATTTCCCCAAGCCTGGGAAATCCCTTCCCCAAACACAAACCCAGGATGCAGCCTCTGCTTCCCTCCTCAAGAAAGTCCTCTCACACAACCCAGTACAGTTTTTACCTATAACCGTTTATGTGTAGACTACATGTTTCAAGTACAGGTCCTTTGAAGGGGTTGCCTGTTATGTGTATGACACTGTGTGGTATTGGAGACAATTAATTTGGATTGACTACTATACCTGGTGACAGATTACAAATAATAATATTTTAATGAATAAATTATTTTCAGTTATTGAAAGATTAACACTGTATCCCAAGCAGACCCAATTTGAATCACACTCTGGGAGAGGGCACAGCTTGCACAACCTTTCAGCTTTTATAAAAGGCTTCAAGGGTGACCTTGGCTGTCATTCCTCCAGTTCCCTTTCTCCAAGGATGCAAACTATCATTGCAATGCACATAAAACACTTGCAGGAAGGAAGTCAGTACAAACTGGCTGTGAAATGGAAGGGCTATGTCGACATGACTGTAAACATGAGTGGTTGTTACACTCAGATGAATCTGCATCCTTGAGATAACAAAATGGGGCTTTGCTGCCAATGAGAAACTGCACTAATCTAGATTGAAATAAGACAAGTGCATTCACTGACACATCTAAGTCTGTTCTTCGGAGTCTGACAATACTGCCTAGACAATAATGCCATGTTTGACTTACAGATGGAAGTAGCTTCCATTCACAATTTGAAAAACCCCACGCCAAAGACCTGCAGCACCCAAGCTATTCACATAGAAGGACAGTTTCAAACAAAATCACTGGTGTGCTTGCCTGTGTCCACTTCCCATTCCTGTTCCCATTCCCACTGATATAGCTGACCAGCTTTGTGGTGAGCAACTCAGCAAAGCAAAATCTGCTAGTTCTGCAGTACAGAAATGGTATAAATGGAAATAGTTTGTATGGTACTGCAAACATTGAGGTCAGATAGGCTTGTGGTTCAAGTTATGGACAGAGTAAGGATGCATATTTTTGTTTGGCACTTTCTGCTAAACCTCGAAGGAGATCACTGTCCTACCTGTATTCTTCAACACTCCAGCAGTTTTTACCTATAACCGTTTATGTGTAGACTACATGTTTCGAGTACAGGTCCTTTGAAGGGGTAGCCTGTTATGTGTATGACACTGTGTGGTACTGGAGACAATTAATTTGGATTGACTACTATACCTGGTGACAGATTACAAATAATAATATTTTAATGAATAAATTATTTTCAGTTATTGAAAGATTAACACTGTATCCCAAGCAGAGAAATGTACTGTGGAATTTCCACAGTCTTTCTCACTGGTTAGATTATTGTAGTAGAGGGAAAAGTTTCATGGGTTTTGAGGTTTCACAAATATTAGAGATTTCCAAGCACGTGTGTTTTCCCGTAATTCAGCTATGGGGTACTATTAAAAAAGTGTCGTCTTTTTTGAATCTACGGGGTTTTTTCCAGATAAAAGAGAACAACTTATCAGACACAAAAGCAGTGCCTAAAAAGGTCAGTCTGACACAAGTTGATTGTGCTAGATATAAAACATTTTGTATTTTCCTATTCAAATGGTTTCCCATATCCTTCTTACGGCATTTAACATTTTCAAGAAAGACCAGGCTTTTGCACTTAATTCATAGTCTTCTCTAGACAGTAAGAAAGAATACCTATACTGATTTTGCAAAGCTTGAATAAACCAAATCAATCTGAAGATTCTGAATTCAGATTACACTTTTTTGTTTTCTTGCTCTAACTCTTTGCTGCTGATCATTGCAGCTTTTTTAGGTAAAGAGTGTCAGTGAAATCGTAAAGTTCTTGAGCTTCCTAAGGAAATTTAAGTTATCACAGAAGACTCATCCTCCATAAATTTAACACTGTAAAGGAGTCCTCCTCCATGGGTATTACTCCTAAGCATTCTGTTACAAATAAATATTTAATTGTACGAGTGCTATAATTAAACACTGAACAAAACCAGTATTTTAGAAGAATAAAATAAGAGGTTGTAAAATCTGTTTTTTTTGTGTACCATCACTGGCAGCTTTCCCCTATGGCCTCTCTTTTAAACTTTCCTCCATAGACTGTTCTTCATTTAGATGTATTTTACAACATGGAGCATTTTTACACTGGATCTTCTGGTATACCATTGCTATTCCTTGCAAATTTTATCTCTGGTATCAGAGTTCTGCATAAAAGGTAGCCACTTCTTTGAAAACCTTTTTAAATAACAAAACCTTCTAGTAAAGTTTTCAGAGCAATTAAAAGTGCTTCCACCATTGTTTAAATGATAGCAAGAGCCCTAGTCATTCATAGGACTTTTTCCCACCTGTATTCCCACCTATAACTTCATTGTACAATGCAAACAAGACAGAAAATATTTCCCACAGTGTTGTTTTTGCTGTTTTTTAATCCCAGAAGTGCCCTCTGAAACATGAGTAGTTCAATACCATGATATCCCATATTGGAGTGAAGCTGGGTGGTAAAGAGTCTGTATGTAGTTTCAATCCTGTAAGCAGTGCAGTCACATAAGCACAGAGCTCTGTATGAAATAACTAACTTTGGGTTTGCCTATAATGCACTGCAGGACACAGTGTGTGTGTGTAATCCCGGATTCTGCAGAGCTTTTTGGGATTTGGTACAAAAATCACACAGAAGGACAAATGGGGTGGGGGCAAGAACATGGTTCCACAAGACTTTCATAACACACAAATCATAACACCACCTGCCTTGACTCAGGAAATAGAGCTGCACTTAACATTGATCAGTTGTCAAAACAGACTTTTTGTCTTTGTCAACTTCATTGTGAGTGAAGAGTTCATTTAATGCTTTGCTGATCAGAGGTGGCTGTGTTTACAAACAATAATGTGCCTAAGCACATCGGACCTCACGCAAGGTTCTTAATGCATCTACAGTGAAAATATATCCAACATCCCTCAAAAGTAAATACATTTGTAACTCAGGCTACTTTAAGCACAGACAGAGGTCTCTTAGAAAGTTTTGTACACACTAAAAATGGAAATACATCAGTTCAAATTTTGTAATAATTTTAATTAAAGGCTGCAGATACATTGGTTTCTCACTTAGAATGCACATAGTGCAAATATTCACCCTCTCTTCTCAGAAATGTATTAAAAGCCACAAAACAGCTTTTGACTTCTTACATTTTTCTTCATTATTTTCCTGAGCCACCTGTGAGACTCCAAGTAAAGTTTCAAGAAGCTCTCTTTCCCCATCCCTCCCTTCCTCCCCTACATTTTCTGCACTTACACAATGAAATTTGCTGGGGTGATCCTGTTGCAGAAACAGTCAGCGTTAAAAGAAGGAAAAAAATGATCAAATAATAAAAGGTCAGATCACTGAGAGGGCAGGAGCAGTAACAGCAATGAAAGGAAATTGTAAAAGGTACAATCGCCTTACCGTTCATTTTGGCTTCCTGCTGCCCTGAGTACTTTCTGAAGTGGACAGTAGTTAAGTGACAGCTTTCCTGTCTTTTAAGTGCTTTTGGCTGCAGGCATAGGCATTTTCACAAGTGCTGCACGTTCAACCTTGTTCAGATAACTACCTTTGTGGGAAATAAGCCTAACTGAAAGGCAGTTGAGGTTTCCAGAGCCATATGAGATCTCCTGTGGGCAACTGCAGGGCTGGGTCATGATGGGGAACAAAGATGCACACCAGTCTGGGTTGTCTTGGTTTTGTAAACCTAGTAAGTGGGGATAGAAGACCCCACTGGTTTTGAACAATATATATGCAACACCTCTGGCAGAGATGGTGAAAAATTCAAGTGGTCTTGCTTGCTAGAAAGATTTGGGCACTATCTCATCAGTTTAATTAATCACTGGGGAAAATTGCACAATGCTGTTCCGATTATAAAGTAACGGGTCCATCAGGCACAATAAAAGCCCACTTGAAACACTGTAGTTTGCTTGAAGCTACTCAAGTAAACAATTGTGGGTCCTGGATGGGTCTCCTTTTCTAATTAATCCACAGAGAACTGAAGTATTACCTTTTCCTCAACAAGGCATTTCCTAATATGTGATAGTGTTTTGCCTGTGCTTGAAGACTTGCTGGTAATTAAAGGCAGATTTTCGTATAGGTATCCATTCCATCACCATAGCACCCTCTTAGAAATGCTTCTCCCTGTGGCATGCCAAACTGCTGTGCTATTACATCATTCCCAGAGGTACCACATGTGACATGATGTGATAGCATCAGGGAGAAGGAAGTGCTCACATTGACATAATGTTCCAGAAAGCATGTCTTTGGTGGCAAGACAATTTACAGGAAAGGTTACCCAGCTACTCCATCGAAGTGGGGAGGCTTGGTAACAGCAAATTACACTCAAGTTTTGTGAATTTTAGGTACTAGTAAGCACCTAAAAAGAGAAGAATGTCTATTTCTTTGGAAAGTCAGCATCACTAATAGATGCATAACTACCTTTAATCTAGTATCAATATTTAGATGTCTGATCTGAACTTTTGAATATAAAAGAGGGTTAACTTGTTCTGTTAATAGCATTTAACTCAGTGGTGGGGTGGAAAGTGCACTTGAATATAGCCCTATGGAACATCTGGCAAAACAACCATACGCAACATGTGACCAGATCAGCCTCACTGGAAGGAGAATGTTTTGGTGCTTTTACTAGAGTACAAAAATGGTGCCCTCTGTTCTTATTCTCTCTCTTCGGTTTTCACATGTCAATCCGAACATTTACTCAAAGGTGAGCAATTTTTAACTCCTGTTTTCCACACATGCAAGCTGGTGCACCAGAGGCATGTTGGCTCAAACTCCCAGAGCAGGTCAGTTCTGAAAAATGCAAAATAACTCAATTCGAGCAAGTCACAACTCCTTTCAGCAAGAACTAGATGTAAATGTTGCTGCTTTCCTCATTCACAAATCAACAAAATGCGTTTCTCTCATGGTATGTTCTTGTACTGAAGTTAAACTTCTGGGGCAATTCAGGAGAGCCTGAGACCTACCACCAGCTGGTGGGAAGAAGTTAATTCATGTCACATTACTTAACTGCTTCTTGTCCAGCTAGCATTAAATCTGCTCACCCTACAGATGTGTTGCCTTCTAAAAGCACCATTATACATCCGAGTATACTGAGTATACACCTGAGTTACTCAGAGTTACAAGGAATTCATATGAATAGGTTGACACTGTGAGGGAAAAGCAAGGGAAGGTTTTACCTCGGGTCAAGGTCCATTTCAAAGAGTTACATTCTTGACTTGAAGAGACACTTGACTCAACTGTTATAGCTAAGAGAATACCTCAAAAACTTAGTGAGCTCTCCATTCAAAGAAGTCACTGTATGGAAGCATCTCATTTGAGACCCAGACCATAGTTGTAATAGCTGTGTGACTTATCCTTGTTGTTAGCCCAACTTCATAGTCTGCTAGGTGAATATGACAAGGGAATGTGTTGTTGCACATTCAAGACAAAGCGTTTGAAAAGAAAAAAAAAGCAAACACAAAACACCCTAATGGATTAAGAACCTGACATGCAATAATGTTCACATGGAAATGTAGTCTGCTGAGCAAGGTGGCCACTTTCTGTCTGGTGGCAATGGGACTCTCCATGGCAAGTATTCTTACAGAGATGTCTTCAGCTGGATGAAGAGTTGCTCCTCAACCTTCTGTTCTGCAACCCAGCTGGTTGTGGTCCTACAACACCACCCCAGCAGAAGCATTTTCTATTTCTGATGATCTCTACTGTCATGGATTGTCTCAGCTACCTATGAAAGACTATTCTATGTGACCAATTCTGAAGGAAGACTTTCTATTGACTATTTACAAAGGTGTGATTTGATCATTTGTGCAGCAGGAATGGCCTAGAGAAGTCTTTGGTTCACACCGCCTAGGAAGTTAACCCAACATGTTTAAGCATACAAACAAGAGCAGAAACAGCAGCTGCTTCCTTGGGGAAAATCTCAAGACCTGCCTAGAATTCCCACCTGCAGGCCCCCTGTACCAATCAGTCAAAGATTTCATTGTGAAGGTTCAGTTAGCCACCCAGTTCCAGGTGTGTCCATTGTCTCCAGCCAGACCATTGTCTCATGCCTGCTGACAGCTGTTTGGGCCTCCCCTGAATTAATGACTCTAGTGCAATGTGTGTGTGCACAGGCACCACCCTGAAATCCCACAGTTATAACTAATGAGCAAACTTGATTTTCCTACTTCTAACTTTTAACTTAAGCTCCATAGTGCTTGCCACAATCTTAAGCTAAACCAAAGCAAATCAACTCATTGTTTCCAAACACTGTTACTAGGGTTATATTTTGGTGGGTTTTTTGGTTTTGTTTTGGTTTTGTTGTGGCTCGATATTTTATACCCCTGTTAAACCTTTCCCAGCTTTACCAGCATTAGGAGTGATCCAAGGCTAGCCTGGAAAGTAGTGGCTATCTCATCTGCCAAGGAATAAAGAACTTCCAGATGTTACTTCATTTCTTTCAAGGTGGTAGACACCCCAACAGGCCAAGATTTCCTCAAGGCACTGAAGAGCCCTCTTTCACAGTTACAAAAGCATTATTCTGGGTTGGTAAAGGTGAAAATACTGAGACACATCTCTCTCTCCTTTGGCAAGCACAGTCTTTGTTGAAAGCATCAAAACACTGAAATGAGGGCATGAAACTTATGTTGCACTTACTTACTGTTACCTCAATGGCAAAACCAATAAAACCTACATTTTTCGCTTGTCAAGGCCAGACCCTATTCATAGGATGTCCCAACATCTCACATACTCTGCTTGTACAGACACAGTGCTTCTAGTTTCTGAAGCTACAAAAGTAGTGTTCTTCTTTGTGCCTTAGAAATAATAATTTAGGATATAGAAGCAATTATTTTCTAATTAAATAGAGATGCAAACTATCATAGCACTTTTTTTACTATGATAGTGCACTGACATTCAGTTTAATAGGCTTTTTATAATCCCCAAAATTCTCAGACTGCATCTAGGTTAATAACAACATCAGAGCTATGAATTTATTGGCTTCTGCTGGATTTCTTAAATCATTTGGCTGTACAAATTTGCCTGTGAAGTACAGTATAATTTCCTGCTCCTCTCCCTCAGTAGCACCTTAGATTGCCTTGTACAGTGTAGCTTTCAACAGTGATCAAGTGTGGAAACTGAATTTTCTCTGATTGACTATAATCAATGGAAAATTATAGCATAGCATATTAAATTCTCAATGATATACATATTCAATTCTTTAATTTTGCAAGTTCCTCCTTAATCAGAGTGAGCTACAAATGTTGGGCTGAAAGTGACAAAACTGGCATCACTGTAGCTCTTTTGTAAGCTACATGATTTAATACTGGTGTGTTCAGTCCAGCTACTGCTGAATTCTGTTTGGCAATTTCAGAAGAAAGTGCTGTAACTTGACAGATAGAGCTAAGCCCTGGCGGCTCAAGGGCCTATCACTCAAGAAAAGGAGCAGGCTGCTTGTTCTCTGGTAAGAGGACTTTTGGTGTAAGTGCTGTTAATCCAGCAGACTGCACCAAAAGCAGACAAAAAGAGTCTCTTGAAAGAAAAAAAAATCCTCTTTGCACACTCCTATGTTTCTTAGTAAAGAATGTATTTATTTTTTTTTTCTGCCTGGAATTCTATGCAACAGCATTGGTTATATTGTGCTGTGATATCTTATAATAAGGCCAACCAGGGAATGTTTTTCAACAGCTTTTCATCCTCCCCCGCGAAGCTCTCTCATGCATCGTACTCTCCTGAGTGTTAAGCCGGAAATTAGGTTGGAAGAGCAGTAAGCCTGAGATATAATCATCTAAGTATCATAAACATCCCCATACGGTGTTCTCTGTGTGTGAAAATAAAAATCACTCCTGCTTACCCTCCCCCCAGTTTTTACGTGGAGTCTAATGACATCTGAGAGACAAAACCCCTTTGTTGTTTATTGGCAAGATTTCTTACCCCCTGCAGCTGAGTCTGTCTTCCCTAGAGCCATCTGAAGTGGTCTTGAAAATCTCCTGTCTCCAGACTGCTTTTAGCAACCCATTCTTGCAATCCTTCACATCCTCAAGATGCTTGTCCCCAGTGTCAGGAAGTATGCTATTGATACATCCTGAGTGTTAATGTGTTATTCATATTTCTCTGAGTTCATCAGTGTCTCAGCTTGTTATTCTCGCTGTTCCCCGGAATAACAGAGCTTAGTGAGGCAATTTGTGCTTGGCTTCTGCTTGCGTGTGCAAGTAACATATTCTGTTCAAAAATACCACAGAAAAAATAGCAACTACATCTAATCACCTTTCCTCCAGAGACTTAAAGCACAATAACATTCTCTCTAACTGTACTCACTTAACAGTTTTTTTAAATAATACTTTCTCCTGGAGAATTGCTCAGATTTCCCTCCTCACTTTGGCTTTAGCTCCTGATGGAGACTTACTTGTGATCATGTCTCACCAGTGTAAATAAGGAATAATGCCTCTAATGTCAGCACAGTCACAATGAAGTAAGAAAGAAGAGAGTCAAACCCTTAGCATCGTGTAATATGCAAAGTTGCTTTTGTCTATACCTTGCTGATGTCATAGCGATGCCTGCTCAAACACTGACATAGCTTTGCACTGGATTGACTTTTCATATACAAGAGGGGAAATTTCTGTGCCAATATAATCTACACTATAAATTTAACCTTATGTTGAGAGTTGATTTAAAGTATTAAATGATTATAATGAAGTATTTTCTAGGGCAGGATGCCCCAGCACAACCCAAATCAAACGCTCCATTTTTGTCAGATTTCAGTGCACAGGAGGAACAGAATTTTCTCCTGCTATATTGTCTGTGCAGCACAGTGTGCAGACCTGCATTCATCCTCTCATGCATGCATAAGATCAAGTATCATGAGGCATGAACAGAATAACAAATTAGATATTGTAAGTTCTTCAGCCTCCATCTTTTGCTAGGTACATCTCAACTACCAAAAAATGTGCATCAAAATATGTAATTTAGAGATATTTTAATCTTAGACTTTATGTAACAGGGAATGAACAAATTTTTAAAACAATATAATTGACAGATATCTGCCTGCATTATTCATGATACATAGATCTTCCAGTTACTTCTAGCTATGCCCTGTGAAAATGTAATACAAATTCTTCTTATTTTAATTTGAGAACTTAGAGACCAAAATGCATCGAATTCAGAGGAAAAAAAAATCTGTTTAAGTTAACATTTCCATTCAATCTATTCCTTGTTTATATTGCTTTAGTGTAAAGACTGCAGTGGATTTATGTGTTAATTTCCCTCAAATTTTCCTAAGTTGTACACAGAGGAACTGCATACAGTACACAGGCCCCGCATCAACTTTGCAGCTACTGTTCCTTGACACCATTCATGATCCAAGTAAGCATTATTGTTTGGCACCTCTATACCATCCTCCAAATCATTAAGCTATCTGATGAAGATAGACAGGTTTGATTTTTAGGGTCTTGGTTAACAATTGTGTATCTTTCCAGGTTTGCCATGCTACAACTCCATTGTTTGGATTGTCTAACAGGAAACATGTTTGTTGCAAAATAAAGTGGCTGATACTTTTCCTTGCACCCTCATATCTTATAGTCTTATAAGTTGTGGTTTCTGTGAGATCATCTTCACTGAGGAACCATCTAGAATGCTCCAGACATGGAATAATCACAGAGGAGTCATCTGCTTTACATCAGTAGACTGCTTTGTACTTTAAACATCTTTTCAGATCAAATCAACCAATTTCTCTGTACATGAGGCTTCATCAAAATTTTAATAAAATGAGCCTGACTTACATGCTATACTCAGGATTTCTCATGATCTTGCTGTGCTTCATGAGGCCAGGGAGGTTTTTTCAGGTTTGCACTTGCAAGCCAGCTACACTATGTCAAAAGCAATAGTGCATGTGCTAATCTTAACATGCGTTTAAAATATGTACATGAGAAATTGATTTAATGCTATGGAAGTGAAGTGTTAAGTTTTGAAAGTAAAGCAGAAGACTAAAATCAGGTTTGCGTTCTTCCATTTGAGTTCAGTCATCAGAAATGGTTACCTTGGGATTTTTGAGGACATGATAATCCTCATTTCACACTGGTGTGGCAGAAAGAGTATGCTCAGGGTGAAGACTGCACAAGTCCTCTCTGACATCTTATTTGAGGATGAAATCCTACAGAAAAGAGCAATACACAGCCAATATCTCTTACATTTAGAGCGTCTTCTCTGTTGCCACCATTCCCTCTTGTTTTCCGGGGCTGACAGCTTAGCTCCATGTGTAATTGCATTATGAACCTCTGTGCACAAGATGTAAGGCCAGGTTTACACCACAAGCAGCAGAGAATTTCTGAAGGACATTCTGCAGGTCCACCAGAACATTTCTAGCACACAAGCTCAGGAATGTTTTTCATTCTGAAACCTGTCACCTAGAAAGATATCTGTGAGTCTTCTAATGCTGTAGGAATGATAATAAATAACATGATGCAGTTGTTGTTGTGATAGCCCTATGGATTATACCTCCAAAAGTTACTTTGAGAAAGAAAACCATCAATATTTCAATACTAAGCACAAAAAGAAGGCAAACTTGTAAGACTTAATAAATAGGTAGAGATGTAAATACAGATTTTCATGAAAACGTAGACTGAGGGTGTAAAAAAGCGTCCACGTATAAAATTCAGCAGTTCACTGCTTCTATAATTTACTAAACACCTTGAGGAATTTGGATCAGGATCTGCCACAGGATACTTTTTCCTATCTCCTTGTATTATTGTGTCAAAATATGCAGTATTTCATAGCAATGAAACAAATCTGCTCCTGTGGACAGAGTAAAATCCAGCAGAAGTATCTTCTTGCAGAATGATATCTCTAGACTTTGAAGAGTCATTAAAAAAAAAAAAGTAAAATTTCTTATTGAAGTGATTTTCCCATTTTTTGATGAAGTGCAGACAGAACCACACGATCAGGAAAGGAAGAAATATGAGTTTCGACAAAAATATAAGATCTTATTTGTTATGCCATGAGGAAGGCAACACAGCTGGTGAAAGGTCTGGAAGGCATGTCCTGTCAGGAGCAGCTGAGGACTCTGGGTTTGTCTGGTTTGGAGAAAAGGAGGCTGAGGGGCGACCTCATTGCTCTCTGCAGCTTCCTGAGGAGGGGAAGTGGAGAGGGAGGGGCTGAGCTCTTCTCCCTGGGATCCCGTGACAGGATGCCTGGGAATGGGTCAAAGCTGCATCAGAGAAGGTACCAGAACTGACATTAGGAAGCATTTCTTTACAGAGAGGGTGGCCAAACACTGTGGCAGGCTTCATACAGAGGTGGTCAATGCCTCATGTCTGTCAGTGTTTGAGAGGCATTTGGACAATGCCCTTAATAACATGCTTTAACTTTTGGTCAACCCTGAAGCAGTCAGGCAGTTGGACTAGAAAATCATTGTAGGTACCTTCCAACTAAGCTATTCTAGTCTATTCTAGTCTATTCTAGTCTAGTCTATGATGTATAATTTCTGTTGCCCTTGATTTTATATTTTAATTAATGTAATTAATATAATTATGTCAATTACATAATTGCTCCTTTCATGTGTTTTTACTTCAGTTAATTCCCACTATCACTTTGATTCTGCACAAAGATAAAAAAAGTTACAGATATGAGCTCTGATGTTAACTGGTCATTGAAAAAGGCAATAGAGTTTTAAAAGCAAAGCAAAAGACAGTGATGAGTAGTATTGTATTTCACTTACAATATGCATTGAAATAAAACTGGGTGCTCCAGATGGTGCGGTATTAAGTACAGCTCCTGTACTGAGACTAGCAGTGTGACTTTATTAGAGTTGGAGTTTTGAAGTTGATTGAACTCTTGTGTTATGGACAAACTGGTCAACAAGATGCCCATGAAATGCAGGTGCATGAGATGCAGATGCACCAGATTATGTTCTGCCCATAAGTCTTGCAACTGCCTTGGGGTCACTGTTGACTCTTCCCTTGCAGCCACTGCCAGAGACCTCACTGCTTGCTTCTCTGCTACGTGTCCCGGGAGTTTCCATCTGAAAGATTTTGGTAACTTGCTCTGCTGCGAAACATAGTTACCCCAAACTAGACCACAGTGATTTTTTTATCTGGAAAGGGACACCATTAACTAATTATACCCCCAAACATGAAACATAACAAATAAGACTTTTGACATTGGCTTGGAAGAGATGAAAAAGAAAAAAAAAAAGAATTCAAGGTACAGTGATATTTCCATTATGAAATAAATTTTTCCAAATGGGCTGCAGTTTTCAAAGCATAATGAGAGATTTCAAGATGATGTACTATGTTTGTTTGCTGTTTTCTGATTAATAAAAATGTTTTCTCTTTGTTTTTATTCTGGAAAAAAACTCACTTTTTTTTGGTTATTTTTGTTTTATGCCATGCCAGCCATTGTGTTTGTCTTTACAAAATTTATGATTTAAAAGAAAATAAAAGCTGCATTTCTATAATCATAGATGTCTAAAAAATTCTCTTAGAAGATAATTATAATAATAAAAGCTCTTTCAGATTCAATGAGTTACAACTGGTAGGGTAATCATTGTTTATGGAAAAATAAGGGTGTCTTTTCTCCCTTTCAGATGAGTAATATAGTTTGGAAAGGTTGTACTATCTATCTTTATTCAAGTCACAGGATGAGAATGAATTCAGTTTAACATAATTGACAGGCATCCTAAGGAGAGAAAGAAGAGGAATGAGGTTTGTACTTGGTCAACCTGAATTGCTTATGTTTAACGGGATTGTGAACACATTTGAACTGTGCCGTCTTTTTACATTGCAAGTTATTTCTGGTAGACTTACAGCTCAGTCCTGCTGTGGTAAAGAACAGAATTTTATTTTGACTAAAGTGTGATGAAAAATTAGAATTTTCATTTTGGCAAAATATGAGTGAAACGAGGGTACCCTGAATTTTTGACAGTACCCAGACTGGGTGGGGGTACTCCACAAGATCTTTCAATGACATGGATTCCTGTGCCTAAGGGACTCATAGATGGATGCTAAAGATGTGAAAGTGAAGATATCTGGCACAGAAGCTTAAAGGACAGGGCCATGAACAGGGACAGCTGTTCCACATTGTAATGACCTTAGAAGTTTCTGTCCCAGCATATAAAGAAAATGACCTCTATTATCTGATTCAGCTTCATCTGCTGCAGAATATTAGACAGGATCTGATGTGCCTCTCTGCACTTTAGCAGGCTATCGTGGTTTACCTGTGCATTGTGTTGGGAAAAGTGCATAAAATCAAAGGATTTTTTAAATTTCATCCTGTCTGCATCTTCAGTGAATTATACTTTCCTTAAATGTCTTACAGCAGGTACTGAAATGTACTCCTACATGTTACTATTTTTTGGTAGCTTAATACTACCTACATATTACAGAGGTGAATCAGGATCATGCTGTGTTACAAACTATTGAAACACAGAACAAGCAATTCCTTGACCTTCAGAATTAATGAAGTCTTGTGTCTAACAAACAGTGTTTTCTTTCATGTTTGAGATCCCATGTGCATTCTTTGATGACTAGAAAAAAGTGTACTTATTCTGTAGACTCTTTTTTTGCTGAAGGTTTTATTAGGATCCTCTTCTTGTAGGCTTGTTTGTACAAAATTGATAGGAAATCACTACCTTTTGAGATACAGCCCTCTGTCAAATTTGGCTGAAACTGAGGAGCTTGTTCAAACTTTGTTGGTAGGAGATCAACCCACAGCAAGAGAGCACAGCTGCTATAGCTTCCTGCATTTAGGAAATGAGGCTATCACAGCTATCTGTTCCAAGGAGTGTACAACTTGAAAAAATGACAGAAGACAGCAAATGTCTTTGGCAGGTGAGGGTGCTCAAAAAGACAACCCTGAAGAACTGGTCAATGAATAAGATGATTGTTACAAACATGTAAGCATTGCCTCCTCTAGAAAGCTGTCATGAGAATTATGGAGGAATCTGAAGGAGTATAATGAGGTTCTGCAGGTGTTCACAGGATGTTTCTAGTTTGAGAGGTGCAAACAAAATCAAGCAGATAATGGTGATGACTTACCATCAAGAATAAGCCAGCCTTAGATATCAGCAGGTAGACCCTAAATCTGGGCTATATTTGGTGAGTTTTTCAATTCACATTGTATATAATCTCAGAAACAAGTACTGCTGATACAAGTTTATTTGCTGCTGTCTTAACTTAATGATGGCTACTGTTCTTAGGTGAATCAATTAATCTTTCAAAAAGCCTAATTTAAAAGGAAACGTTTGGATGATTCCAATGTGAAATATAAAAATATATAGGCTTTTCTAAATGAATCCTTTGCTTTCAGCCATCACATACCTGCAGCAGACACTTAAAGCACCTTTTACATTTTCTTTTGCAAAATACTGCAAAACAAGCACAAGTAACTTAAAGCACTGACAGCGTTTTCTGTGCTGTCCAACCTCTAACCTTGATATACAAGATGCTTTCAAGGCATGATTTTGAAAAAAATTTCAGCATTTATGGCTCCTAGCAGTCCCCAAAGACTGCAGTAGATGTTCAAAGCCTCAGAGACAGGGAGAAACAGAATTCAATAAGAATAAGAAAGGAATAAAAATGAGAAAAAAAATTAAGAATAAACATAAGAAAAAAAATAAGAGAAGAATAAGCATAAGAACAAGAAAGAAGGCAACATTTTTTCACCCTTTTTCACCTTTTGTAGCTGAGAATTAATCAGAAGTCAGTATTCCTGTTTAAGGTATTGGAAAGTCTTTGATCAATGCAATGAAATTAAGGAACTGAAGAACTGCTGATAAATTATAAACATTATTTCATCTAGCCACTATATAAGTAGTAGAAAACTATTTCCAGGGAAAGGTTAAACTGGACTCATTTCTGTAATGGGCATCCAAATATTTTTCTCTGTAGGGAAGGCATATGGCAATAGATGATTTTGTTCTAATCAAAATACTTTCTCTTCATTCCTGCTTGCAATTCTTCCTTGCTGCTTTAATGTTTTCAAATCTTCCACTTCCCAGTAGTAGTACGGATGGGTTCCAGACATGTTACACAGCTGAAGATAAAGACTGCTATGCTGTCCTTTCATAGTGCACATTAGTTTTATCATTCACTGTACTAGGAAAAGGATCAGTCCCTCTATGTGAGAACCACTTTATTTTAAAGTAGATCTTTAAAAAATAAATTAAAAAAACCCTTCACAACCTCAAAACTTATCAATTGCTTAGTGTTAGCTGGGAGGAGGAGGGAGATGTCATTTCAGAAATTGTTTGCTAAAAGGCATGAACTCAGAAACAGTCAGCCCTGATAACTCACTTATGTTTTCCACTGAATAAAATATTTTGACATTTTTGTGGTTTAAATGAGAGCTGCTGAGAGCTGTTCGCAGGCAATTCAAACTCTAGTGAGCAAGTCACTGTAGGCTGGCATGAATTCATACCAGCATCTTCCCCTGTCAATTACCCTGTCAGTCTATCCTCCAGTTCACTCTGTGGGTGTGGAGATGGAAAAAGCAACACAGCCAGAAAGCGTGTGGGTCTTCCCACCCCCAAAGGGCTCTCCAGAAGATCTTGGTTCTGGCAAACAGTGGTTAGAGTCAGTCACACTCTGTCTTCCTTCCCTCCCACTCCTCACAGCCAGTAAGCAATGTTTGAGCTCCGAGTCAGGACACAGCCATGCCTTCAACTCACCTTCTGGTGCTGAATTATTATTATCTGGCCAACTCTGTTGGAGAGGGTTATGTACAAAGGAAAATTGCAACTTGGATTGGTGCAAGACACCTGCAATCCATATGCCATCCTCTACCAAGGTCTGCAGAGATGCCCACATGCCTCCTCTTGTCCTGGGAACCCTAGCATCAACCTTTTCCACTGCTCCCACATTTATGTTATGCAGGTATAACAGAAATGGGGAAAAGAGATGGGACAAAGCACAAAGATAATGTTGTATAAATAAGAAAGAACTAGAGGGGTTTTGCAAAAAAACAGGAGGGAAGAGAAATGGGGTAGCTTGCAGGAAAGAGGAAACAAAGGTAAAATATAGAAGGAAGACTGCAGTCAGAAAAGGAGAAAGGAAAAGGAAAATACTATAGGTTTTTAAACTGAGTGGGGTGGAAAAGAAGTTCTAAGAGAGCAAAAGGAAAATTGGCTGATGTTGAGGTATGACAGATTGGAAAGAAAAGGGAAGTACGTAAGAAAGAATATGCAGGAGAGACGAGAAGTATGCAAATGAAAAAATGTGACAGGTACCTGTGGCAGAATAAGAAATGAAGAAATCAAAATGAAGGAAAATGCTGGAGAAAGAGAAAAGGAGAAAAGGACCAGAACAAAGCAGAGTGGGGCAAAAATGTCAGGTTGAAAAGAAGAGAATGAAATGGGAGGTAGGCAAAGGGTGAAACGAAAGGGGGCAGCTAAAGCAAATGACCTTGGGATGGACTAAATTAATTTGATTTACTTGGATTCCAGATATTAATTATTCTTTGATACTGTTTATAAACATTTACTTGGTAAGTAGCACCTTACAGGTTACATTTATCTCATTAAGGGGTAGAAGATACACAGCAAAGAACAAAGTTGTTGAAGCAAACAAAATCAGTTTTGAGAGGTCAGAGATTTTTCCAAGATGGTAAAATATTATTATTACCTAGTGGGAAGTAGATTAAAGGATTGCAGTGTAAATTAACAGCCACAGTAGGTTGTTGCTGTTAGAAAAAGAGACTTTTCAGAAGGATTTTAGACAGTAGAAGAATGGCTTTTTGACAGAATGGCTAGGGAGACTATGGTAGATGGAGGGAGAAAAGTATGAGAGTAAAAACATCACATGAAGATGGAGGAGCACAGTACATCAGAGCTGTGGGTGTGTGCCTTGCAGTGAAAGAATATTTAAAAAAAAAAAAGAGCATTTGTGCAGAGACTTGAAAGGTGAGGCAACCGAATGAAAGGGTGGATTAGGTAATTTGCTGAGTGGACTGGAATGAGGGGAGGTGAGATGGCTAATGCCTGATGCTTCTGGACACAAGTATAAATTGGGAGAAGAGCGCTGGAAAGCAGCCCTGCAGAAAGGGATCTGGGGGTGCTTGCTGACAGCAGGCTTGATATGAGTCAGCAGTGTGCCCTGGCAGCCAAGAGGGCAAATCCCATCTGGGGCTGCATCAAACACAGAATAACCAGCTGGTCAAGAGAGGGGATCATCCTGCTGTATTTAGCAATGGTGCAGCCTCAGCTTGAATACTGTGTGCAATTTGGGGCCCTACAATTTAAGGAGGATGTGAAGGTCCTTGAATGCCTCCCAAGGAGGGCAACAAAGCTGGTAAAAGGTCTGGAAGGCATGTCCTGTGAGGAGCAGCTGAGGACCATGGGTTTGTCTAGTTTGGAAAAAAGAAGGCTGAGGAGCGACCTCATTGCTCTCTGCAGCTTCCTGAGGAGGGGAAGTGGAGAGGGAGGGGCTGAGCTCTTCTCCCTGGGATCCTGTGACAGGACACGTGGGAATGGCTCAGAGCTGCACCAAGGAATGTTTAGACCAGACATTAGGAAGCATTTTCTTACTGAGAGAATGGTCAAACACTGGAACAGGCTTTCTAGAGAAGTGGTCAATGCCCCAAGCCTGTCAGCTTGCCTTTAATGACATGCTTTAACTTTTGGTCAGCCCTGAAGTGGTCAGACAGTTGGACTAGATAATCATTGTAGGTCCCTTTCAACTGAAATAGTCTATTCCCTCTTCTCTCTTCTCTTCTCTTCTCTTCTCTTCTCTTCTCTTCTCTTCTCTTCTCTTCTCTTCTCTTCTCTTCTCTTCTCTTCTCTTCTCTTCTCTTCTCTTCTCTTCTCTTCTCTTCTCTTCTCTTCTCTTCTCTTCTCTTCTCATTTCTTTTGCCCATGGGAGATCATTTGACACCTCCTCTTTCCTCCCACATATTTACCTCATTTGTTAACAAGTACCTTATCCTTAAAATAAACTCAAAGTCATTCATTCCCACTTAAACTACCTAAAGTTTCATCTGAATTTGGAAAAAACTTTTATCCTGCCCAGGCAAAATAAGGCCCTAGCAGGACTCTGCATTAAACAGTATTCAAATTATAGCAAAAATTTATTTAGGTGCCTAAGTATTGCTGCCATTATTTCTGGAAAAAATGTTGACTAGGACTCTACAGCTAGGAGGAAGGTAAAAATTAGGGTTTATATGTATTTTGTCATCACATCAGGGTCAGAGATAATAAAAGAATCCCTAGCTAGGAAAAAGGCAAAAAAGTAGGCCACAATAAGATAAGAGCATTTCTCTTGCTTTAAAACAGAGAATGACAGGTAAGAGAAAAGAAAAAGCCCTATTATTTTAATTGAAATATATGCATATATTTGAGTGCAAATAGTAATCAGAAATTAAATCCTGCAGCTTAAAAGTCAAATGTATAGAGTACATTGTGCTTTTCCAAAGCAAGCTGTCTTCAATTCAGTGTCAGAGTAGAAGTCTCTCAGAACAACATCAGAGCAGATACAAACATTTTTTAAAGCAACTAAACACTTCAGCCTGAAAAGGCTAGTGAGGTCTAACACCAAAAGTTACAACGAAACTGTGACTTCTTAATAACTGTGGTGTGCTTAAGAGACAAAAGAAAGCATTTTTAGCACTCTTACCATTCCTCAGGCCATAGCTGAGTAAGGATTTTTACAGACATTAAAGAAAAAAGGAAAAAACCTCTCTATTGCTTACTGGCTTGGTGCTGTTTCAAAACTGAAGGGACAACAGTTCCAAGAGAGCTACCTTCTTAAACCTTCACAGGTATTCCAGAAATGAACATAAGTGTCCCCTAAGGCTAACCTGGTTTAGGAACTGAAGTCCTAACGTCCAGCATGATGAATATATACCTACCTCAGACCACTAGATTTTCGAGTTGAATTCTTAGAGGCTTGTTGGAAAGCCTCCATTGCAGACTGCAATGCAGAAAAGAAATACTGAAAGTAGCCCAGTGTAAGAAGCAGAGTAAATTGTTAAAGGCAGTAAGATTCTTTCACTTTCACAGCCATCCTTAGTGTAGCTACGTTAGTCTGCTGTATAGGCAAGTGAACTTCTTTAAAGAGGTCATTTCAGTGCTTTTGAAAAAAGTCTGTTCTCTATTGCCAGTGATGTACATTTAAAAAGTCATAGAAGAGAAAGGAAAAATAAAAATGCAGAACTTTTAATTAAAACTCTCTTGCCACCATGTTGATACATGCTGAAGATGGATTGGTCATGATTAAAGGTGAAACAGTCCTTATCCCTACCAATTAATTATGTATTTAATATATATTAATCCTTATTTAATGAGGTTTGAGTCATTAGAATCAAGTTTGCATAGATACAGACAGATAGACGGTTAGGTATAATTGGTGCTACAAAAGTGTAACTTTTATGTGTGAAATGAAGGTCAGAGCTAGAGACAGACACAGATTTATTATTAAAGAGATGCCAGACTCATTATTGATATACTGCCCAGGGTATTGCTGTGATAATTCCATAGTTAAGGCTCCTGCGGGGGGGGTGTTGATTAAAAATGTAAATGATTGCTTTGCTTGCTTGGAGAGAATGACACACTGTACTCACTGTAAAGATAATCTTTAAGCAGAACAGAAAGTACTGCGTACTGAGTCACTCAGTACTCTGCCTCCTGGAGACAGTAACTCCTCCTTGGGATAGGCACAAGTCTGTCCCATGGTCAAACACAGTCAAAAGGAAAAAGTAAATAAATAAAAAGGTAGATGGGAAGAGATCTCCTCTTCCTTTCAATCTTCAGCATAGCTTCATTACAAAACATGGTTTGCCCACAGTGGGAGGGAGGAAGACATATGCCCCAGGTTCAGAAAACTAGCCAAGTCTTTATGTAATTCTGTGTACACAGCCCCCGTGAACTTACTTAAAACTATACGTTTGTTTTCAGGTACTGCCAAGAGCAGAAGTTTTCCTATAAACTGCCATGAGCAAAAGAGGTAGTCAGTCATACATTTCTCTGGCTAATTTACTGAGCTTAGTCAGGAAGCTGCTTTGGCTGTGTTCACCCAGTGGTCTTTCAAGAACTTGACATCTCTGCTGATGTGATGGAGACAAGACTAACAATGCTTCTTCCTCATGTTTCCCCTGAAGCAGATGACTAGGATCTTGTTTTTGTGCCACAAGCTGCGTTTTAAGAAGACCAGGGATTGTGGGAAGGTCTAGTCTTGCTTTGGGTGTTCACTAAATGCCAAAAAAAAAAGAGAAAGAAATAGAGATTATTACCTCCTACCTTCAGAAAGCAGGTACTTTGTACATGAGGATCCCTGCCTGTTCGAATAGGGCATCTGAAGGAGCTAGGAAAGAACATTTGTTTTGAAAGGTGAGCAGAAATAAGACTGAGGGCTTTCAGAGAAGACCTGACCATGGTTCAATTTTTTTTTTTTCCCCCAGGGAAAATACACATCTCTCATGACTTAATGGAAACCAGCTAGAAAAAGTTCCAAAACTATGTTCCAGACTTGAACTGCTCATGGATCTCAAAAAGAGATAATATGTTTTTTCTTCATTTAAAGACCTTCCTGAATCTGCCTGTGATAACCAAAAATAAAGCTGAAAAGTAAAAGCTTCCCACTTCAGTCACAGGTGGAAACCTGCACCAATGGAACTGCTGATGGATGCATTTCCTTTGTTACTTTCATGGATAGGAAAAAAGCCTTTCTTGCAACCACTCTTACACTTCCAAAAGCAGTTAGAAAAACAAACAAACAAATTGGCTTTAACTCAGCTCCAAAAATGAATTAATTTCCTTCAGCTAGTCTGCTTTTGAGACAGATGTAATTGGTGACTTAGAGAAACCAGAACAGTAGATACACATTTGATCAACCTATCCATGGCTATCTAACTGAGCAACTAACTAAATACCATAAGAAAGGAGTGGCATGAGGAATACATGAGTGTGAGTTTGACATTAATTTTTTTCCTCCTAATTGCTTTTTTTTGTACCTGAACCTCCAAGCACACAACTCAAACCAGAAGGAATCAGGAATGTACCATGTCACTATGAATTAAAAGCTACTTACACAGAACTTCAGTTATTAGCTTGGCTTGACACCAAGAAAATGCATGAATTATTGAAGAAAAAGGCACTAATTAATTTCCTTCACTCTTAATGAACACAGCTAAAAGTAGAAGGTGGTTTTTTGTTTTTTTTAAATTTCTTTCTTTTATTCCTTCAATTGTGGTGAAGTGGGAAAGAAAACAAGAGAGCACATAACTGCATATACATTCTGCATCTCATTTAAATTAAACTGTCAAAATATTACAAAGGTTTTGAAGAGATAGGTTGTATCTTTAATTCAAATGTCTAACAATTCCCACATAGACTCCACTGTTATAAATGATGCTCATAGACCCAAAGTGATTTTTATGAACAGCCCTTCCACTTCAGCTATTATCATTGTTAAAGAAAGAGGAAACAATCTTGACTAAAGAAAGCAAAATGTTAAAAAGACCCCAAAAGCAGTTTGTTGAGAATAATGGCAAAAGATAATCAGAGAATGGTACTGAAATCACCCGCCCTCCAGTATAATCAGCAAAAATTAAACTTTTCAATGAAACCTCATATATTTTATGTTAGCTTGAAATACATACTTGAAAAAAGCTTGGCATAACCATGTAAAACACTTAGAATCCACACTAGATATTAAGAATTGCTTTATCTAGCTAATGCCCAATATTTTTACATTATATTCTTCTTAAAAAAGTCCATAACGAAGAGCAGTCTCTGCCTTGGCTATCTTCTGCCTCGAAGAGCTTCATGAGTTGATGAAACGTGTCATGGCCACCCTGCAAATCCTCTGGCCTAAACAGAACTGAAAGTATTCAATATGCTGCAGAAGACTTTTTATGCTTGCAGAGTGGAGTGCTGTGTCACTGCTGAAACAATCTGTGAGAGTTTGTCTATACTGCCTATCCAGGCACCGCATCAAGAACAGAAAAAAAGCAGTATAATCCTTCCAAAATAAAGGAGTACAACATGATTACTTTTTAAAAGAATAAATCAACTCATCAGTCATCTGTCTTGTTAAATTTTTGACCTCATCTCATCTCATCTCCCCGCTTCAATTTCCTTCATGACATTTTAGCCTTCTGTTTCTCTGGTTTTCCCTTTTGTTCAAGTGTTTCATTTTGAGACAGAGAGTCTTTTTTGACCCCTTCACAAAAAAACTAAGCCAAAGGTACTCCAGACAATACATGTGAGGAGAAGAGTGCCAGAATTAAAATGTTTACCATCACTGAAATTGAGGGTGATTTACAAATTCAGCTTAGCAACTCAGAGGAATGATGCAACTCTGGAACAGCAGTTTTCATAACAAATTCCTTTTCCAAGGAATCATAATAATGAAAGGTGAAAGTAATTTGAACATATATTTCTATGGTAAATATACATGGGGTACATATACTTGTACATACATATGAGGATGTACATCAGGATACAAGTATAACTTATTCTATAGGAACAATTAGTTTTTCCTGGACCCTACATCTTTACATGTTTTCTCAACAAATAACATCTGTTTTGCATTCTTCTTATGTAAGAGGAAACAAACAATTACAGATACCAAATTACTATTTCAGACACTGAAGTCTGAACTAGGAATCTGGTTCTGATGGACTCTCCCTTAAATCTCACTACAGGGCATGCTGATATGAAATTAACGGAGACAAGATTTCACTGTCATTGGTAACAGAGAGACAACTGAAGAGCCAGGGGCACTTTCAGAGTCTATTTGAGATGGAAGTAGATAATTCAGATCTGAGTTGTGTTGTACTTTGCTCTATATGCACTGAATCATAAGAACGATGTGCTTACTTACATAATACAAAGAACCATAAAGCTGCCCAAGAGGGCAAAACCAACTTCAGCAATGTTATAAAAGTAAGAGTTAGGTAATGATCTGATAGATTCAGATGCAGAAAATAGAAGGTGGTCGAAGTGACTCTCCAGTTAGTTAAGGACATCTAATAACCTGGAGAGAGCTTAGAAAGAATGCGATATACATTTGCTGTAGCAGTGTGTAGGTCACACAATGGAGTAAGCTAATCTTCTAGAATACTATTCCCCTTTAAGAAAGCACAGTGGAAAAAAGTTTGTTTTCAAAGTGGCAGCTGATTTGGCAGGTTCTGTTCCAGTGCTCCCCTGTCTCCAGATGAAAGGAGTATATCCAATGCGGGGCTGGGAGTGCCTGACAGAGCATCTCCAGCCCTGCTGCCATGCAGCCTCATTCAAAATCATTGTCAGTACTGTCTTTTGATAACCTGTACTTCTCCATGCTGTGAAAAATGTAAAGAACTTGCTGCACTCCTGATTGTGTCTTCTCAAAGCTTTACTTTAATGACTGCAAAACCAGAACAATCCTTACTGTGTTATGGACTGTCTTCACTGTCCTTGGGGCAATGAAATATAATGCAATTCCTTCGCTACAGATTGCTTGCAGAGCCCCCCATGAAGCCTCTCAAGGTTTGATCACCAGGGAAGTGAAGTCCTCTCCTCCCTCCCATTTATTTTTGGTATGACAGGTGCTATCCAACTGCATGAAATAGATTCTTATAATACTGTATTCAGGAAAATATTGACTTCTTTTATTTGCTTAGGAGCTTCCTTATAGTGGAAGTGTAGAAACATTTGATTTCTAAGCGGTATGAAGAGAAGGAAGGAACAAGCATCCAAAAAAGGACCAAACTGAAGTTCCAGTCCTAATGGGATCTCAGAATAAACATTTATATTGTCTATAAAAAATGACCAGAATATCCTCTCATTCCCACATTTCCTTGGAAAAAGAGGGGATGTGGCAGTTGCTGCTCTGTTAACTGAAACCAAAGCACTGGCAGGCTGATGAAGGGACTAGAAGTCCAGCTAGCTGGAAGTGGTTCATACTACCAAGTCACAGTGTCTATTATACCAGGCTGTATGTCCTAGAGTTGTACTGGTACCTACTACAGTAAATCCATCCCCAGCTTTCATTTAGCAGTATAGAAAGGATAGATGCCATCTCTTCTACAACCTCCACCTCTTGAACTTATAAACAATTTCATATGGTTATTGTTGCAAGGGAAACTGATACTTTGTTTCTATGTCATGATCCAGTACAATAGATATCAGGGAATAGAGAAACAGAGAGAGACCCGTAAACAGTAGACCCAGATTGCTGTGAGTAAAATACAATGAATTCACTTGCAACAGTGACTTTGCAGCAGAAACAGCATGCAGCACAGAAGATGGAAGTAAGCAGAGCATCATTCACCAGAGGGATGAAGGACTTGATTCTAAAATGTGCTGAACATCCATAATTCCCATTGATATCAGTGTAAATAAAAAGTTGGAAAATGAGTAAGTTTTAAAGGGAGTTTAGCACTTCTCAGGATTAAACTGACTTCATGAAAAAAATTAATTCTTGTATAAAAAATTCAGGCCCTCTTAAAGAATAAGGAATGGGCATTCTCCCAAAGCTGTAGGGAGAAACCCTGATGTTAGCTGTTCATCCCTCCTTGGTTTTACATTTCCATATTTAGCCAGAAATAGAGCAGGTTTATCAGAAAGACTATTTAAAAAGAGCATTGAAGGTAACACAATGTTCTGTAAAGCAATATAATCGAAGGGAGGGATAACTAGTGTCCATATATACTGATTTCCATCTTCACTCTGAGACATGACACAAATAAATTTATCAACAACCAGTTAATTTCTCACTAGCCAAGCAACAGCCTGTCCTGGTTTCAGGTGGGATAGAGTTAATTTTCTTTCTAGTAGCTGGTATAGTGCTGTGTTTTGCATTCTATATGAGAAGAATGTTGATAACACACTGATGTTTTCAGTTGTTGCTAACTAGTGTTTGGACTAAGTCAAGGAGTTTTCAGCTTCTCATGCCCAGCCAGCGAGAAAACTGGAGGGGCACAAGAAGCTGGGAGGGGACACAGCCAGGGCAGCTGACCCAAACTGGCCAAAGGGGTATTCCAGACCATGTGATGTCACATCTAGTATATAAACTGGGGGGAGTGGGGCTGGGGAGAATCCTGCTCAGGGACTAGCTGGGTGTCAATGGGCGGGTGGTGAGCAATTGCATTGTGCATCGCTTACTTTGTATATTCCAATCCTTTTATTATTACTGCTGTCATTTTATTAGTGTTATCATTATAATTATTAGTTTCTTCGTTTCTGCTCTATTAAACTATTCTTATGTCAACCCACGAGTTTTACTTCCCCCCCCCCCCCCCCCCCGATTCTCTCCCCCATCCCACTGGGTGAGGGAAGTGAGTGAGCGGCTGCGTGGTGCTTAGTTACTGGCTGGGGTTAAGCCATAACACAGCCCTATTAGCTCCTCCAGTCAAGGAAGTCCTGCCATTTAGAAATGCTCTTGCCTGTTAAAATTGGAGAACACTGCTGAAAATCATCTGTCTTGATCCAAGGCAGCTGAAATTGTACTTATAAAATCAGTGTTTGACTTCAGCATTGATCATGTTTTCTCTTGGTGACAATACAGCCTTCAAGTATCAGTGCTCAGACTACCATGACTTCTTTCTTGATCTTGCTAGTTTTACCTCAGTATTTTGTCCTCTCCCTACTAAGCATAAGAGTCTGATGAATCCTGAGATGCAGTTTGTAGACAAATACCACTATCTGGTAATTGTTTAAAGGCAGACACCTCCACCTATCTTTTTTAAAAAAATTCTTTATAGATTTGGAAGAAGAACATGTCAGGCACTGAGGACATTTACAGAAAAACAAGCAAATCTGTGTGCTGCTAAATATTTCACAGCTTCTTGGAGCTTGGGTAGTGCACATTTTAATCTCACTCAAAATTTGTTGAATTAGTTTAGAAATATTTATGTCTGGAAACCTAAATGCCACCTTCTGTCTCCTGAGAATTTCCTGAATTTGGAGTCTGCAAAAGTTCTTGGACTTCTCTCTCGAACAGCTATATTGTAGCCTGCTGAACCATTTGTATTAGGAGGTTGGCATTACAGCCATAACAAAGGAGGCTAAAGCAATGGCTGTCAGGGGCCCTTAAAGTCTGTAGACACTACTTTCCTTCAGAAAAGTTCCATGGCTTATAAGAGAGGTCTAATATTTGGTCCTTTAGAAGTGACTCTGAAATACAAAATCACAGCTTTTGATTGCCTTTAAAATGAATTAAAATGATATCGAATATACAGCAATCACAAAAGTGCTGAAGCATAAAAGAGAGTAGTCAAAGTACATAGGCTGAGGGGGAGCTATTACCAGAACTACTATAGTTAAGTATAATTATAATTATATAATATACATTATATATGATAGATAGCTACAATAGATAATACATTTTTATTATGTAATTATACAGTACACAATTAATTATGCACCATATAAATCATTATAGTTATAAATATTTATTACTTATTATTAATTATTATAGCCACATAATGATCTTCTTCAAAAAGCAGCACAAATTTCTCCTTTGCAAGAATTCAAAAAAGTAGGCATTTTCTACCCAAAAAGTAAACAACTGCCTTGTCCCTCAGTTTGCACATCAACCAATGTACAGGTAGAAAGAATGCTGTGCAAATAGGAAACAAATGTACACTTAGGATGCTAGACCTTTAATCAACATTATTGGAGAGGCTTAGCCAATATGCTGAAAGGCAGTCTGGCCAAGTCCAAGTCTGCAGATCACGCACACTGCTTTTCATTATCAGCTCTGCTGATTAATCATGCCCAAGTGTTTTTTACTACTCTGGGCCTCTGTTTTCACTCTGGATGACAAAAATAATGATACTGAACACCCTTACAAAGCAGTTTTAGGTCTGTGGTAAAAGAAATCCAAGGTGATGTTATTATTGTTGTTTTCTTTTTTAACGGCAAGAATGGCAACACAGATTGTAAAGGAAGAGCCCCACACAAGTGAGACGAGCTCATGCTTTGAGACAAGAGTGCCTCAGCTGAAGCAGTAGCCACACAGATGTTTCTGGCATTTTCTCTTCCTCTATATTCTGGATAATAAGTGCTAGTGTTTCCCAGGTTTCACTATTTAAAGAAAACAGCTCAGCACACCCTGAAGAAACAATACTTCTGTTTTATATCTGTGCGGTATATTTTTAAATGCAGAATGAATTAATTATCTCTGAAGGAATTATAAATCACTTCTTAAAAGACTTATCGACACATGTAACTGCTGTGCTGAGATGAAAAACAAATTACTTCAGAGGAATTAGGTCCACACTGTATTTTTCAGAACAGACTTTTCTAACAGAATTCATGTGACCAGTTCTCAAAGTTGGTACCAGGTACTGAAAATACAGAGACGCTTCTCTGATGTGACGTACTTCATATCACTTCAGTTTGCATTACTCTTGATGCTCTGAAGCATTTGAGAAAAGATTTCATGTACACTTAAGTAGTTTCACTTGCTCTGATTGCTGTTAGGCAGTAATTCCTCTGTCCTAAGTTCCTTAGCATTCACAATAGCTAAAATTTAGTCCGTGTAAGTGAATAAGCTTATACAGCAACTTCAACTTCGTGGTCATTTTATCTTGCTTAGATAGCACTTGTCACCTTAAAATATTGACAGTGTCATGATTTATTTATAAAAGTGTGAAGCCACATACCTTTAAATAATTTCCTTCTCATCTGTAATTTTTTTTTAATCGACAAGGATAGCAGATTAAATACATGTTGTAAAATTGTTTTCTTCCTCAGTATTTATTACTCAAATGGAGCATCCTGCAATACTTTAGTTATGAATTAAATTTGATGGAATGCAATTTGTGCTAGATTGCAACTAATCTTTAGACAGCCACCTGGGGCAGAAGTGAAAACAAAAACAGTCCTCTCCTTCCACCTCCTGATGACCTCAATATAGGGTATTTATACAAAACCTTGTATAAAAGATGGCAGGAGGACAGCTGTTGCTAACACGATATTTATAGCCATGCATATAAATATTCATACCCTAAATGTATTTATGTATATATACACACATACATTCATACCCATAGCTACTAATATTTCTTTTTTAAATGGGAGAAAGTGACACATTTAGAATAACCATTCATCGATGTCACCCCTACCTATGACTTTTCATACACACACACCCCTACAGTACATTTCCTTGAACTGGAAAAGGCCAAAGAGATTGTGATTTTAAGAAATGCAGCACAGATCTGAACTACCACCTTCCTTGTGTTGTACAGAGATATCTAACATAACTGAAATACCTTTAGCAATGGAAATGGTGTTGCATGGCAGAGCAGAGTTGTACACTGGAAACGCACCTAGCTGGGAATGAATGAATCTGTGTTGAGCATCATTCGTGTATTGCTAGACTGCATCTAGCATCTGATCAACACATTTTTTAAGCCAACTCAGTAGTCTAGCACTCTTCAGAGTATTTCTAACCTCTGACACTGCACTGATAGGCAGCAATGACACATCCTTACACAGAAAAAACATTTCTCTTCTTCATTAAGAAAAAAAAAAAAAATTGAAATGACCACAATGAAACTAATGTGATTTATGATAATGATACAATGTGTGGTCTGGGAAATCCAATTTCCAATTTATTTTTTTTTTTCTGAGACAAATTCCACATGACTAAATAAATAATGCAAATCCTGACTGGAATACAGTATGAAAGTTCCACTCTGCAAAATATATTCTGTTTCTGAACATTTCTTTATTTGGTCATAACCTTTTCTTGATTCATTCTTACAAGAAAAATAAAGTATTTTATTCTGCATTTTTCCCAACAAATTGATGAAGACATTGCTTTGTTTCAGTATTTTTGCCTCTGCACTCTCTAGAGAAAAGGTAAATTATACTCAAACTGAGTTGTTAAGTAATTTTCAATATCTGTAAAAAGAGGCAAGCCCTGAAGTCCAAACAAAAAAGAAATGAAAAAGCAGCAGAAGAAACTGCAGCAGTAGTCGGTATGATATGTTCTACTGATCAACAAAAGGAGAGAACAGGTAAAACTCCTTGGGGATTTAAAGCACTGTAACAAACTGGGCTAATGGTATGAACAAAGGCTAATCATATTTCCTCTGCGTTTTTGTAGATAACATGCACTGCTGAAAAAGAACCAAAGGAACCCTTTGTTGCTTTATTACTGAAAATACAGTTAATTTCTGTTTTGGAGCAATGTAACGTCAATATGTGGTGTAACTGGCAGCACTGGTGTGCGTGCATGCACCATACATCCGTGATGACCCAAGGAGTGCTTTTGCCTTCACTCCTCCACCTCTGCTGGCTGCCTGCTGGACTCCTGCTGGCAGGAGGCTCTTCCCAGCTGCTCGGCACTGACCCTTATGGTTCAGTGGAAATCAAGCCTTGGATGCTATATCCCTTAAATTCATACTGGATTGTAGATCCCTTTGGGGAGAGCACTCAGGTTTCATCATCTGAAGGGATGATGTTTCTGCGTTTGGTCCTCCAAGGTGAATCATCCAAGCTACTGTCCTTTAGTGTTGAACTCAGAATAGCCAACTCATTCTCCATTTCTCATCTTCTGTCATTTTTAATTTATCAGTTAGAGAGCAGATATTGTGAGTGCTCAAGTGAAAGTTTTTGAGTTAAGCCTGAGGATTTCCAAGGCCAATAGAAAACATAATGCTCTTCTGCTAAATCACCAAGGGAAGCCAACTGCAACTGCAGACCTCATTACCTGACCTAAGTTAAAGTTTTGTGTTGCTTCCTTGAGTTAATTCACTAAGATTCTTTGGAGATCATCTAAATAAAATGTCAACCACAGAAGTAAGAGCAAAAAGCAACTACTTCATGCACAAGCAGTTGTGGGTGTTCTCCCTTTTAGTATATCTTTAACTCATCCTTCTACAAATTACAACTTTTATACAAGTGCATACTGAACCATCTGCCCGTTTATTACACTAAGGAGGAAAAAAGGTCTGTCAAGCTTGTGTGCCTGTGTGTGTATGTGTATAAATAAAATAAAACAAAACACTCAGCTGGTAATTTGAATTGGGGATTGTTTTTTCCAGATTGTTGGCGGGCAGAGCCCAAGCACACCGTGAAGGTGAAAATGTATGCCTCTGTGCTCATATCTGCTGCTTCCATCCACAGGGTCCAACTGCCTAACCAAAGAATAAGGTAGCTAGCAGGACAGCTGCCAGCTTTTATTAACAGCCAGAGAAATAGCACAAAGCAAGGGGCAGCCACTGGAGATAGGTGGTCTAGAGAAAAACAGGAGAAAGAATAAGTGATGTATCACTTCTTTACCTGCCCTTTCTGGAACTCATAACATGCCATTTCCTTTTGTTGAATTTCACTCAACCAATCACCATGTGGTGCCTAAATAAGCTGTACTTTTCTTAACAGCAGTACTGTAAGAAAAAATTCCTTAGAAGATGATTTCATGTTGCATCAGAAAAGATCATAGAATCATAGAATCATAGAATGGTTTGGGTTGGAAGGGACCTTAAAGATAGTGGTGTAGTATTTACACTTCAAATACCATAGAAAAGAGAAATATTTGCTTATACATACCCATACTAATAGCAAGCAAAAAAAGTATGGGGTAGATTAAAAAAAGGGCCAGAATTCCATTTTCCTTCAGTTTTAGTCAGGTGAATCCCTGATACTTTATGAAGAAAATAAGTCAAGTGTTACATTTCTGTTATTGTTTTTGTTACTGGGTGTGGTGGTTTTTTTGTTTATTTTGTTTTGTTTTTAAGATACTGCCATGATTAAAGTTTTCATAAGACCCAAGGGAAGCTCTGGCAATAAATTCTGAAAGGCCTTCAGTGGTCCAGTAAGCATGATAGTCCTTTGGCTTATGGGGAAATAAATGACTCATAGTCTCTTCCATAACTGAAGATCACCCTTTACCTAAGCTAGCTCTTTCAGTCTATCTAAAGAGCATTTATATGTATTTGAAAGAGACACGCGCACCAAGGAAATCATGAATGGTTATAGGGTAAACATATGATAGGGATACCTGTCTGCATAGGCATAAGAAATAGAATCTGTTACGGATGCACGACTAACCAAATCCAACAGGTGTTAAAACTCAGATTTATTCTTCAGCAAAAGTTAGTTAGAAATCCGGTAACATTTTATAAAACCACAGGCTCAATGATGTAAAGAGAATACTGCACGGCTGACTTAAGAATCCCCAAGATTTAAAGTGATGGCTCAAAACGTGCGTATCACTCACCTAAAAGCTGAGGGCTCTCTCCCTCGAGGAGTTACCTCGGGCGGTGCCCCGACCCAAGGGGGAGTCCCCGACTGCAGACCCGCTGCTCTGAGGAGGACTGATTCCAACATGTCCTCTGGTGGGTCCCTGTTTATACCCCTGTCGAATCTGACCTGTGGACATTTAATTCTATTGGCCAGGAGGGTCACCTCGGTGTACCTGGCGCATCTCGACTGGCCAGTTCAAATTTCAACCTGCAGCCTCCAGGGTTTCCTTCCCCTTCTTCCTTCCTGGAGAAGTTTCGTTTCCTGCTGGCAGGATGGGGGGGGCGGGATGTACTGCCACAATATCCTACAGGATGCCGGGACTAATGTGGCTGATGGATTTTTCTTCTTTTCGTAAGATAAATATCAATGGCAAATAGCAATACAAATGATCCATATAGGCAGGGCTTTTTCAGAGTCTGCTCATTCAGACAGAAAAAGCTTCAGTTCCAGCTGGTTGATACGCACTTTGATTGCTGAGCCTTGAACTCTAGGGAAATAAGGAAGGGAGAATGGAAGAAGAATTTGAGTGGCCTTACCTCTGCTGAAGTGGCAGAGCCCATGAATCTAGCAAGTGACTTTAATGGAAAGCTGAGGCGTTGCACAAGCCTGATCAATCACAGAAAATAGAACAGTCACATCTAAATCCAATTCCAGGAGCTGAACTTTTACATTCCCCCAAAGTCTCTAATTGCCAACGCACTTATTCCTTCATTTGCAGTAAATGCTCCCTTGTGAAAACCCCTCTACCCATCAGCTGGTCCCTGGATGTGATCTCAGTCTAGCAAAATAGTGCTGAATTGAGGTCTTCATAAATCTTAGCTGCCTAGGCAAATATCACAGTTCTTGCTTGATACCTTTTGCCCACCCCATCTTACAAATGTTATTTAACTTTGTTTACAAATGCTATTTAAGTTTTGATGTAGCAAGGAACAGAAGGAATGCCTGCCTAATGTCCTTTGGCAGGTGAGGATGGCTGGAGATGGCACAAACTGCGAAGTGGGAAAAGGTAGAGCCTTGTTTCTTAAGAGTAGCTGCCTTTGAGCACAAGAAGGAAGTAAGCTATGCCATGCTAAGTTAAAGAAGGGTAAGGGAGATAACTTACTCCATCCCCTTTGACACCAGATTAAACTGGAGGTGAAGAGCAGGGGGAAAAAAAAAAGTCAATGATTCACACAGTGCCTTTATCTGATCCTGGGCCAGAACAACTATCTGCTGTCAAAGAAGTTATTGTACGCACATCAATACAAAGGTGATTCTTAAGATATCTCGATGCTAGCAGAACTTCAGTAGAGATGTGAGAGTCACAACTGGCAGAGCAGCTGCAAGCTCTGAAGTGGGATGCCCATCAGGAAATTTGGGTTGGCTTTGCTGGAATGTGAAGTCCAGGTTTGGCATTGCAGAGGAATGTGGTGTAACTGCCACAGGACCCATAGCAAAGTGAATGGTAGTGGAACATTTTTTCATTAATGCCTGTTCAAATGCAAAACTAATTTTCACTTTGGCATGTTTGTAGTGCCTTTTCTTTGCTGCTTTCTGCAGACTTCTGAGCTCTAAAACCATTTTAGCATGAAAAATACAAGTGAACTGTAAGCTTCATTGCTCACATATTTGAAATTACGTATTTGATTTTAAGAGTTACTGTTCATTCCTTGCTGGATATGGCTAAAATAATCTAACCGTGGGGTGTGGGGGGGTGGAATATAAGTAACATGTGACTTTGGTAGTTAAAAACTAACTGTGTCAAAGTAACACTAAAACTATCTGTACATAAAGGAAAACATGCATTGGAAGTATATATAAAGATTTGAACGGTAGAGATGAAAATAACATAACTTATTTGTGGGCAATTAAGAAGATAATAGAAAGACAAAACTGTTACATAAAGAATTCATTTAGTTGCTTTCAAATTATTATAGGGCAGAGCAAGTGCCATTTCAATTTAGTAAAGAAGAAGGGAGAGTATATATTAGTAAGTTCTATGTTTTCTGACACATCACTTTCTTGCCTCTTTTCTGACATTTGGTTAGCAGCATCATTTAGATTTTAAAGACATACAGGGCCAAAATTTCAAATACTGGCATCTCAGCTGTTGCTGCATTATTTTTTCTTATTGACTTGCTATGTTTGCCTTCAGAGACACCCTTCTCTGTGAGTGAAATGGCCAGGTGTAAGCAGTCCCAAACTACTGGAACTGGAAATAATAAGTAATCCCAAATTGCTTCTGGGCCTTAAAAACATCACAAATCTTGGACCTCATTTAACAAACTTTTTAATTCACTTAAATCCAGAAGAGTCTGCAATGCTGCTCTGGAGCTTGTACACACTGTCACAAATCGGAATGTAAACAACAGAGCTTGCAATAAAGCATTTCTTTCTCAAATTTAGAAGTATGAGAAAAATAAGAAATAAGGAACTGATATAACTAATGTGATTTGAGTATTAGTTTTGCCATCCTGAACTATGCATTCTGCATGCATTTGCAGTCCCACAAATCACAAGTTAGCTCAGCTCAACCCTTTAGATAAATGCTATTGAAAGTGTATAAACCAGCTCAGCTTTATTATCAGGAGTGTATATGTGTTCAGAACAAGATTAGCTGCTGCTGCTGCTGTTATGTAGAAAAACCTAGCCCCCTCCCTTCTGCAAGCACAAAACCCAAACCACACATACAGAGAAGCATATCAGAGCCTGTGAGAAGAGTATTTTCTGAGACAAATGAGGATATATTACAAGAAAGGTGAAAGAACCATTAAAAACTGAGGTTTCTGGAATCAGAAGCCGCTAACAAAAGAAACATTAGAAAGAGATGACTAAAAAAAGGGTAATTTAAACCTCTTCAGGGCTAAGCAGTCCCAAGGCGCTGTATCATGTTATCATTACATGCAAAGTGTACTGTGCAATTTTCATATTTGATCTTTTTTATAACCACAAAGCAATTGTTCTTAGCTTTCACCTCTGTCATACCACAGTGTGATCAATGTGTAACTGGAAAATGTTGTGTAAGGAGATCTGATTGCTAAGACCCTTTTTGTACTGTTGAATGATAGATGGAAGACATGAAGTAGCACACACCTCTGCTTCGCTGTGGCTTTGAGGAAAAACAGAAACAGAAGCCTTTCCTGCCCTCCTCAGTCTTTGTCAAAGAGCCAAGCCAAGTGACAGCCCCAGAAAGCCAATCATCTAATTTGAAAAGGCTAAACTTTGACATCCCTGATTAACAATGCATCCATCTGGAGGAAACTTGACAGCTAGATGACTGGAGCGACCCTTTCAGAGAAACAAACAAACAGTTCATTTACAAATTACACTTCATTAGTCTGGAGAAGATTAATCTAATTGCAGATGGCGAAATGTAACAAAAGCTGCATAATTTTGGTGGAACTACCAGTAAAACTTAATTTGCCCTAAAATTACAAGTTTAGAGATGAATGCCTCCCTCCACCCCTCAAAGAGCAAGAAAGCAGTAAATTATTATAGTGTAGAGTCTGGAGTCAAGTTTAATGGGACTGGGACGCAAAGCAAAGATGTTCCAGTGACAGATACATTTAGCTGTATTATTCATATTTTTAAATGCACCCATCAGGTTTCTAGGCCTGCATATGCGAGTGAACATTACTTCTAATGTTGATGTCTCCTGACATCAGAGTAACTCTATCAAGATTCATCACACAGAATTTAGGGATGCGGAAATGCTGCTGCATAGAGATGACCAGACCTTTTTTTAACCCAACAGTTTCTGATCAAAAACAGATGCATTCCTGAAATAAGAAGCTATTGAAGGGAATGTGGAATTTCAGAAAAAAAGTTTTAAGAAATGATTTGTCAAGTACAGGACTCATTTACCAGGCAAGAAGTCCAACAGATATGCAGAAAGTTATTAGTATGTTTTGGGATCCTTACCTTACAAATTCCTGTCTAGCAGTTGTTTAATTATTAATACAGAGGTGGACAGTTTGAGTAAGGGACAAAATACTTTCTTACAAAACCATGGTACTTAGCTGATTTGTGAAAGTATCACAAGGAGGGCTTTGAAATTGGGCCTTTCCATGAAAGAATAAAATGAATCATAAAAATAGGCTATTCCAGATTAGTTCCTTTACATTTTTTATGAGAAACTTGAAAGACTAGTTTCACCCCAATTTCAAGAGGGATCTTTTTTCCTCCTGCAGCTTGCTCTGCTATTCTCCTAAATGGAAACTTTCATCAAAAAATTTTCTCTGTATCTGTGTAACTGTCTTTTAGCTTCAGAATTACAAAGGCTTAATCTTTTCTTAAAGATTTCCATAGCAAATCATCCTTTCTGTATTTCCTGCACAAAACCACTGACATCTAAGTCATCGTATTGACCCTGCTGAGGCAGTTCACTTTAGGAAAAGCAAAAGCATGCAGAAACTGGGGTCTGAGAACACTTACAACATATGACACCCTAATAACTGATGACATGATAAATTATTAATAACACTTCTCCGTCTCTGGAGACATAATAATGTAAAGTAGTAGTGATATATCAACAACATAAGAATTATTTTCTTCTCTTTTTCTGTCTTCTCTGGTAAGATCTTTTGTCAATTTTTTTGATATATTTTTTTAATCAAATGATTTGAAATTATTCTGATGAGTTGTTACAAATCTTCCATGTCAAGCAGACGAAAACCAAAGCAATAGGCAATGTGTGGTAAGTGCAGAGGGGCTAACTGTAATCGCTGTGTGACATTATGTTGATTCATGCTGACATTTCTGTTGGTCAAGTGGTAACCTCAGAGTTCCTGAAGTGAACTAACAGTGCCGTGCATGCTTCACGCACATATCCCATTCATTTTTAACAAAACTGCCACAGAAAAAGAGGAAAGCAGAAAAACAGACAGATGCTTAGCATTTAGACAAAAAAAAAACCCAAAACCCAAACACAGCAAACCTCATCAGGGAGGGCTGATTCATTATGTCAGCTCCTCAGGGGTTTCTACAACAGATTTGGGAGGGCAGTGACTTTCTGACATGACTCAGGTTGTCGAGTCAGTGATCAGCTGATTTGTGTTCTGTCAGTTTTCTACAGGTCGGTTCTAGGAAACTAAATTATTTCAGTTCAGCAAGAAAAGACAAGACAATGCAGGGTCGGAGAATAGAGCATATGTGAAGACCATAAGGGGAACTAGTGATCAAGTGACAGATTTGTAACCATGTTTCCAACCAGACAGTTCTAATTTATGGTCCAAATAATACACTGCCCTTACATAGGCTGTATAATGTCTTTTCAAGGAGACCCATTAAGCTACTCTTACTCTTAGTTACTACTCACACTGAGTAAATGTGGCAGGATTTGTTTCTAAATGAAGAATAAATACGATTTTGATCTGATGACTTTGTTTTGCCTAGAGACCAGCATAGTGGACTTCAGGAGCCCGAAGTACAGCTTTCAGTTAGAATTAGTCTGGCAATCAACAAACTGAAGAAAACAGGTACACTGAAAATTACTATATTGAAATACTTTTGGGCTAGAAGGAAAAATCCAACCAATATGACAAAGTAACAGAACAATGTGATTCAGAGGGCAATCTTTAGTGCATCTGTAGTCTACTCAGTGCCTCTAGAACTATGTGCACAAAAGTCATTAACAATGTAAATAGTGATAATTAAGTTCTAAGTCAGCTCTGCAAATTCTTTGTTAGACAGAAATTATTTCTTACTGTAGGTAAATCCCTAACCAGAGTATACTAAAGGCGAGAATGAATATGCATCTCTTATTCTGAGCTGTTATAAATTAAGTGGCCCAAAGATTATTCTAAATGGGCATGAAGGGCTGTGACAGTGAAAACTTAAAAAAAACCACAAAACCCCCAAACCAACAACAGAAAAACAACAAAAAGAAACAAAATTGAAAAAAAAAAACAAACCAAACCCAAACCCCACAGCACAATGGGATAGTAGAACCTGGACTGGTCTGTGTATCTTGCTCAAAATCTGAATGGTAGCATATGGAAAAATGTATCATGACCTCCTCGGGCATCTAGTGTGTGAAAAATGAGGACAATTTGTATGCCAAGGGAAGGAAAGGCAGGCAGAGTGATTCAGCAGGAAAGGTACAGGTGGGAACTAATGGGACAATGTAAACAAAGTAACAGGTCTCAGCCTATTATAATCTCTTTCTGTTCCTTTTCAAAAATCTCAAAAATCATCTCTACTCTTTCTCTACTCTTCCTGTTGCATCCCACATTCTGGTAATTTGCACTCAACATAAAAGTAATTTACCTATTTATGCTATTAATAAATTTCTCTCATAGCAAGAAACTATTATCCAAAGCTCATTTAGGCATCATGAAATATTTGGGTTGAAATATCTGCAGTTCAGCTTCATTTGCTCTTGGCAGCTGAGAAATTAAGAGATATTTAGGTTCAAGAATGAGAGAATAGGTATTATATTATAAGGAGATAAATTTCAATAACATCCTTAGGAATTTTCAGAGTACGCTACTGAGACAACAGGTATAATTAAAATCTGAACCAAAACTAAATTAAAAAAAAAATCTGCAAAGTTCTGACAACTTGTGAAGAAGACATCAATGCAGATGTAGTGTGATCTACAATAATGGTAACACACAGAAAGTTTAGTTTGGAGTTTTCAATGCTTTCCACTTAAGGGCTTTTAATACCAGTCATCCTAAATGCACAACATACTGTAAGAAAATTCTACTCATTCCAGGTCAACTAGAGGAGCATAGCTTACCTAGCTTGTCCAAAACTGCACCATGCAGCTGAAGAAGAACCTCTGCATGAAATTCTGGAAACATTGAAGTAAAACAACCCCAAAGAGGGCTCAACTTTATCTACCTACTGTCCTGGTTTCAGCTGGGATAGAGTTAACTGTCTTCCTAGTAGCTGGTACAGTGCTATGTTTTGAGTTCAGTATGCGAAGAATGTTGATAACACTGATGTTTTCAGTTGTTGCTAAGTAGTGTTTAGACTAAGTCAAGGATTTTTCAGCTTCTCATGCCCAGCCAGCGAGAAAGCTGGAGGGGCACAAGAAGATGGCACCGGACAGAGCCAGGGCAGCTGACCCAAACTGGCCAACGGGGTATTCCATACCATGTGACGTCCCATCTAGTATAGGAACTGGGAAGTGGGGGCGGGGAGTCGCTGCTCAGGGACTAGCTGGGTGTCAGTCAGCGGGTGGTGAGCAATTGCACTGCGCATCATTTGTACATTCCAATCCTTTCATTATTGCTGTTGTCATTTTATTAGTGTTATTATTATCATTATTAGTTTCTTCTTTTCTGTTCTATTAAACAGTTCTTATCTCAACCCATGGGTTTTGCTTCTTTTTCCCAATTTTCTCCCCCATCCCACTGGGTGGGGGGGGAGTGAGTGAGCGGCTGCATGGTGCTTAGTTGCTGGCTGGGGTTAAACCACGACACCTACTAACTCAGGTCAGGATTTTAAGTAGCACATCTATAGTACTATTGAGCTACTTAAATGGTTACTGAATATTACAGATAATATATCAAATTCCATATTCCATCTCTCTCTCACACAGTGTTCATCTTGTATAATAACTGTGTGTTGAGCATGTGGACTTGACTGGGAATGGTGTACCTGCAATGTGGCATAATTCTGTGCTGTATATTTCAGCACATTTTATTTACTTATTCAAACAATATTTCCATTCTTTTCAAATGCCCATGAATAGATGGTGCAAATCTTAAAAATAGAGTCACTTCTAAGGTTACAACCCTTGGAAAATTCTGTTTTCCCATGCAGAACTCTATCCATGCAGAACCATTAAAACTGGCAAAACATCAAAGGTAAAAGTAAGGACACATTAGCTGTGGTTCACCCACTTAATCTACTGTGGCAAAAGATTATCTGTGAGTAGATGATGTGGACACATACCCTTCACTCAGAAAGGTAACCTTTTCCTACTCTATGTGGGAGGGAATGTTCATTTTTTAATAGCAGTAAGTGATCACAGTAATTTTATTCCTAGAACTGTTGCCATGCCCAAGGTGATAAATCACTCAGCTTCTTATATTACAATATATTCAAGGATTGTATTTGCTTGCAAGTATCATATTTCATAGTTGAAATACAGTACAACTAATGTTTTCCCTGCAGAGTACTCCTTAATACTTTGCAGAGGGCTTGACTTTCAGAGTTTTTGCTGATGTTGCTGAAAACATGGTGATGAAAGAGGTATCCCATGATACTGGAAGAATCATTCACAAAAGCCAAAAATTGAAGCTAAATGGAGGTTAAAGAATGTAAAGCACAAAGCTTGCATCCCCTACACTTACTAAGAGTTTTGTAGACTATGATAAAAATGAGTGTTAATTTGCATCTGCATAGGATTTCTCTGTCTGAGGCATTTCAATTTTAACTAAAATGAAAGTCCATGGAAAGCACGAGAAATCCACTGCTAAGATTAATATTTTAGTACCTATTGCTTTCTTTTGCTGAAGGCATATCTTCAAATCGTATGTGATTTATAGTCCTCTATGCTGATCTTTGGCTAATAAGGAACAAGCCAGAGGAACACAGCATAAAGAAACTCTGTGGGAGAGGAAAAAGTTACATTTCTTTTCTTCCAAAGTGTGGATTTTGTAGAGCAATTCAAACAACGACCTACCAAGGAATCATTTTGCAATCTTACTCCAAAAATTATCTATTCTGTGGCCGAGTAGTGCACCGGTGGCAGTGGATTGGAGCTAGCTAAGAATGAGATGGGCTGCAGCAATAAAAGCTGCTTCACATTCCTGTCTGATCTTACTGTCCCTAACTCTGGTCCCACAAGGTGACCCAAGTTCAGCAGCAGTTTTCTGAGCATATTTAACATAGGAAAAAGTGCAGCGCTTCTTAGGATTCAGCAGTCAAAACCAGACAACTCATAGTCTATAACAAAGAATTAGACAAACCTCCAGTTTGATTCAGCTGGAAAAGGCTGCCATTTTCTCTTTCTGGTTTTGTTTTATTTGTTTGTTTGTTTTGTCTTTATTTTGTTTGTTTGTTTGTTTGTTTGTGTTGGGGTTTTTTTTTCCATTTTACCACCATGGCATGAAAATTCCTGACCTACAGTAAACGGTGAAAAGGAAAGGTGGCTGTTTTCTGCTTCTACTAAAAGTCCCTGGCAATAGAAAGTAAAGGACTTTCATTTCAGCACTGAAAAGTTTTTATTCGTTATATACTCAGTGGCTAACAACTGAAGAAAAACTGTCCCATGTCTACGTCATAAGATCAGGAGCAAACAGAAATGGATCCATTTCCTAGCTATGATGTAGACTGTATGATCTTGGATAAATTATCTAAGCTATTTCTGCTTCCAGTTTTTCCTCTTGTGTTAGAATGTTCCATGTATGCCACGTGGATAGCGGGTAGGTTTTTTTCTTCATAACTGACAAGTCTAGAGAAGGTTCTTAAATTGAAAGTCTAACAAAGTGGATCATTATGAATTTGTTCTCAACAGTGTAGCATAACCCCAGTAGAAAATACACTGGCTACACTACAGAGCATTTTTCTGGTGGCACAGTTCACTGTCTTAGATGGAAAATGGATTGATTAAAGGAATTTATGCTACTTGTCCACAGAAAAAATCCCACAGTCAACGGATGGTCTTCTCTGGAAGGGTAATATATCCACACAGCAGTTTTCAGCACACTGGCAGAAGCTAACACGTATTTCTCCAGACCCCCAAGTAGAGCAATGTTGGCTCACCTTTGCCGTGTAGGCACCCTGCACTTCTACTCAGAGTGACAAAATGCCATGGAGGGGACCAAAGCGCTACACAATACCTCAGGCCAGCAGGGACCTTGGGGGGTCCCTAGTCCAAACTCCTGCCCAGAGCAGGCTCAGCCATGGGGTCAAGCCAGGGCTCAGGGCTTTATCCCATGGGGTCTGGAAATCCCCCAAGGAGGGAGACAGCACCATGTCACTGTACCCTGGCCCTGCTCCTTGGTTGTCTTGGTGGGGAAAAATTTTTTTCTTAAACCCAGCCTGAAACTCTCCTGGTTTGGCCAGCGTTTCTCACTCTCCCACCAGGCACTGCTGTGAAGAGCCCATGCCCATCCCTGTGATCCACTTCTGTATGTACTGGGATGCAGTTAGGTGCTCTGAAGCCATCTCTGCTCCCACTGAACCAGCCCTGGCCCCACAGCCTCTCCTCATAGAGTGAGTGCTCCAACCCTGCTGTCCCAGTGGCCACCCTTAAGCCCCTCTAATGTGTTGACATTTCTCCTGCCCAGTGGCCCAAGCAGGATAGTTCACCCTTGGCCAAGCCATGCTGAATGTTCCCCATCACATCCTACTCCCTCACGTGCCCAGAGATGTGCTCCAAGAGGACTTGCTCCATGATTTTTGTAGGGGCTGTAGTGAGGCTGTATTATTCCCTTAGTCTTTGGCACCCCTGCCAGCTCTCAGAGGGCTAACATGTTTAAATGATACAAGTAATATATTTGGAAAAAATAGGTGAGTTCCTTCATTAGAATTGACAAAGCAACAGCAAGTTTCAAGCTAAGAACAGGTGAAAAACAATGGGCCTAAGTTGAACTTAATTAAGTTCCTTAGTTGAACAAATTCAGAAAAAAAAGTAATTAGCACCACTCCACTAGTAACGTGCTTGACATAGGATAATTAGCCTTTTAAAGAAGTACCATGGAGCACTGCAGTGATACAGCTATGCAGGTTTTCAGACTAACTTGAAAAACCCTGCACAATGGAGTCAGCAGTGCAGACGTGTAATGATTTCCCGAAGAACGTGAGAGGAACGTGGTGAGCAACTTTATTGGGAGTAGAAAGATGCATTTGTTCTTAGAAGATGCTTCTAACATATATACAGTACAACAGGAACAAAGGTCCAAAAAACTGCTTTGATATGTATTTGTAATCTGACTGTATAATCTGTTTTATAGCACTGGCATTTTACTGTAATGAAGAACTTCCCCCTATTTTTGGAGGTGTGGGGGGAACAGAACAGTGCTTTGGTCACATTATTAATGCCTTATGTGACTTCTGTAAAATTGGTACAGCAGTAACACGGGTCAAATTCTTCTCAGACCAACTTTCAATAGAAAAACAGCTTTAAATAAAAATTGAGTACAGGCCAAGCAACAGTGGACAGAAATGCTAATCTGTAAATACTGTGTTTCTATTTCCCAGTTGTTTGGAGCATTGTCTGACATTGGGCCTATTTATTAGGGTAAAGCTTGAAACAGAATATATATTAGTTTACTGTTATGAAGGAATGCTGCGTTGCTTACATTTTATTATGCCCTTGAGTGTCATAATGACTTTTTACCTGTATTAAATCCTTGTGTTTTTGTAATGAAATGCATGCTTTTGTGCCTTAATGAGCACTCAAACATAATTTATAATCAAACTTTATGAATCTGCAGTTGCTACATTCCCCATTCACACATAACAGCTTCCAATATACAACCCAACTTTGTTTCTGATGGATCAGTCACTCTGGCCTACTGGGTAAAACTTCCTCTACAAACGTTTGGTAGACGCCTCTTCACTTGGAAGCAAAGGCAGGTCAAAATCATCTCTTAGGTGTGGAAGCCCTAGGGGCTCAGTCTCATTCTGCTATTCCCTTACGCAGCTGTTAGAAATCGTGGATACCTATTGCACCTGAATGGTAACAGGAAAGGTGTTTTGCCACCTTCTTTGGGTGATGTGTCACGACTAATGCACAAATTACCATGGTTATTCTTTGAGCAGTCCCACCGAAATAAGTGTTTCAGATAGGTCAGAGTAAAGAGACCAGAAGCTAGACTTATATTTGGAGCCCAATATAGCCTTGATATTATGCAAAAAAAAACCCGGAGGAGATTGCCCAGAGCTGAACTACATGTAGTTGGCTGTTTTGTCTTCCCTGGAGCCCAAGTGAAGTTTGGGTGTTTGTTTTTAAAGAAGATCCTTACATTACAATGAAGAGGACCAAAACCCAGTTAACTAATAAGGTTGAATATTGCCAGCAGATAAAGGAGAGAAGAAAAGAAATAGTGATTGCATGATGATTCCAAAGGTCCTCTGCAATAATTACCAGCACTACTACATTTTGTTTATGGAATAACCCATGTAGGTTTCCATTGCTTGGCACTGACACCAAGGGGGAGCTTCTCATTGATTTCAACAGTACCATGGTTCATATCAGCACTGGGGGAAATTGTTTGTAACTACCATTTCCTCCTTTCTAACAGTGCAAATTAGTGCACTGCAAAAAACAGTGTAAAAAGTGGAACTTAAAATGGCACAGCTGATTAATTAGACAGACTTGTGTCATGAAGACTGGATAGCTGAGGATAACCTAATATCTCTTTACTGAAATCACTGTATCCAGTGATCCAAACTCATACTACATGTTTTGCCTATTTTACACAAAACTTGGTTTAAGATCTCTAAGAATTTTTTTTAAATGTAAAAGCTTCAGCACAAAACTAATGTTTTTCTGGTGTTGATGGATCTCACTGTATGTTTTCTGAATATCAGACATTCCGTTGAACATGTTTTATCCCAAACTGTGTTACTTTATGCCATATATTAAAAATATCCTCTACCTATACTGACAGAAATCAAAATCTCCCATAAGTTACAATGTTTGTATTTGTGAATTACTATAGTGAGAAATATTTCCTGTCACTTCACTATAAATAAGGAAAATCCAGTTAGCTAAGTTATACCACTGTGAATAAATTAGGAGTATTACAGATGATTGATCAGATTCTCATCTTATTAATTTATGTATGTGAAAAGGAATACAGAGCTGTGGAACATAAGAGGACTTATTTTATACCTTTGTGAAAAACTATCTTCTTGTATCTTTTTCTTCCTGTGTACATAGCAATATATAGTTAATATCTATCAAATGGGTATTTTAAAATAGAATCAGTGACTCTAAATGTTTTAAACAGCCACAGGGGCATATTTATTCCAAAGGGTGAATCCAACACGACACAGCTAATGAGGATGTCCTTGAAGGACTTAGGCTGCATTTATGCATATATAATTTGGTTATGATGATAGATTCATTAAGGAAAGGCTGAGATGTCCATATTACCTGAAGCCTATTTAAAGAGAACATCTGTTTTGCTAAATGGAGAGTATGTCTGAACAGAGAATGAGCAAGAGAGTTTAACTTTGTACATGGAAAGAACAGAAGGAGGAAGGACTTAAGAAAAAACAGTTAAGTACCAACATCTGCTAACATGATCTCATGCAAGAAAATAACCATATAGAAAACTGCATATTTTCTGAGTTGCCTAGACCAACACATATACTCATAAGTATGTATATTCACTAGGCCATTAAAATCTACAGAAATAAAACCTAATAGATTTTCCCCTATGCTATGTTCACCTCCAATACCTTCTAATATCTCTCAGATAATACATACCTGCTCATTTGTTCAATTGTGTAATTATTTTAACATTCTTTCAATGTGTAGTATACACCAGAGAGAGGCAAAGGAAAAGAGAAAGCTTTCAGCCAGACATTCTACATCTTTACATAGTGTGGCTGCGACAGATCCCCCAAAGATTCAATCTGGCACTTAATTTGGAGTGAGAAGCGTTTGCATACGATATAGCTGTGACAACTTCCCCTCCACTTAGCTCCCCTTCTAAGACCAATAGCTTGAGTCCATACAGATACAGCAAAACCATGCGAATCAAATATATTCCTCCATATAAAATGGCTTGATATTAACTACTGACCATTAACAATATATTTTTTAAAATCACATTCTGCAGAAAGAACCAATAACAAGAAGATAAAAATAAAGGAATATAAATAAATAACCACAGGTATAAATAAAGTAAGAATGCCCAGCACACTTGTGTCTGGACTGACACACAACCACCCTTACCTAATGGTTAGTGGTGTGTCAAGACTGTGCTAAGACTCTGCTTTACCATGTGGCTTAGCAGGATCTACAGATACCAGAGTGTGGGTGCAGTGAGATCTGATCATCAGAAAAGTCCAAGCTGTGGAGAGCTTTTCCTTGATTCTTCCGATAAAGTTCATTACTCCTGCACTATAAACTTGGCTTTCTTATGTTAATCCTGCTTACAGCAGAAGGTAAAAAAGCAAGAACTTCTTATCTAATCCTTGCCACTGGAACAAGATATTCCAGTATTAAGTAGAGTGCAATTTATGGAGGAATTGGTTATACTCTTATTCTCCTTTTTGTGTTATTTTATCACATCTTTAAATGTAAATAATTCTGTATTTTTTTAATTCTGAACTTCTCCTAAATGAAAAGCCATGTCTGACTTATATTATCCACTGTTAAACTTTTCCATTTCTGTCTTACTATTTCCTCCATGTACAGCCAGCAAATTACCAAGGGAGAGCTAACCTTGTGAAGAGCTCCGTGTCCATTACAATTCATTTCATAAAGTTAAGAAAGGTGTAAGATATCACACTGCTTTCCCCTTCTGCTCTACTGAGACTGTGGATGAGTCCTTTGTGTTTTCGTGGCTATTACTGTTGACATAATGATATTTGCATATGTACCAGAGCTCAGATTTTTAATCAAACATAGGTCCTGAGCAGCGGGACAAGCACTCTCTGAATGTGAAAAATTATTTCTTGATTATAAGGTTGTAATAATGTGTCTACCTGTAATATGACAGGAAATGCATAAATACTTTTTATCTCTTCCTCATTAAAATTAAAAACACTACATAAATTAAGCATGAGCAGTATGTATAAGAGTACAGGGGATGAAAATAATTCCAGACTCACTGCAGGCTGGTCATGAGCAGCTCAGTATCTGCTGTTACAGTATCAAGCTTTCCCACAACAGCAGCTCCCCTTCATTCAGCCATTTAGACCAACAGGTCTAAGTAGAAAGTAGACAGGGGCCAAAGGCAGTGTTGTTTGTTTTACAGATTGAATAAAATAAATAAATGAACTGTTTATTCAGTATACTAGAAATAAAGAAAAAAACCCCAAACCACCAAATTAAAAAACTTTATTTTATGAATTCAATACAAAATGAAGGCCATTCGATATCTTGCTTTGCCTTTTCTTTTTAATGATTCATCACTCCCTTAATATAAGTGTACTGTCCTAAAAACAAATGATATATAGGTAAGATGAAGTAAAAAAGTGAAATCTTTATCTATTGGCTACAGACTATTGTAGTGTTTCTGGCAAATAAGATGAAACAGTAAATAAAGAACCCAAGAAACATGCACTTCCTCTTATCAGATTAACTTCTCATCCCTTTCCAACAGTCATGAATGTATATTGTAAACAGGCAACTGTATTTTGATGATGGTAAGTAAGTCCACCTCATTACTCACTGCTAAACTCAATTAGAGACACAAACTTAATTAATTCTGAACCTAGCAATGAATTTAAAATGAAAAAACTACTATGTATAGAAATGTAGTGGTCTTGAATGGAGACAGTATGATTTACCCTAATTTCTTAATTATTTTGCTTCCTGTCTTTGTTCCAATCCCCATGTCTTTAATTCTTAAAATTCTGCTATGGAAAGCAATAAAGTACAGTTTGTCTTTCTTCTAACTGTAGGTTGGGAACAAAATTGAGACTTCTAATTTCAGCTTTCAGCAATCATACTGTTTTTCTCTTTTCTAGAGGCCGTCTTCCTACTTTAAAATATTTAATTCTTTTTTTTTTCCTCTGAAGAACTGAGACAACTTCCACATTTTTTTGAAGTAAAGGCCCCCTTCAACTAGCTGACTGCATTTATTGAAATTGGTTTCCTCCTCTAACTTACTACTTTTTTCGCTGTACAGCTTCCTTTTATATGATGAGAACATTGATCAGTGAATTGATCAGTGATTGACTGAATAGTGAATTCCAGACCAATGTGAGTTTCTTTTTTCTTATCATCGAGACATATACTTCCTTCTGTTACATGCACTACTGCAAGGATAAAAAGCAAAGGAAAATCATCAATAAATGAAAAATTTTTGTTTCATGGATTGAAAGGCACAGCAGACTTCTGTTAAAGACACTCTGTGAAAGGCGTAACTGTACATAGAGAAAATGTTTCCATTAGGCACGTGGGGATGGCTTCTTCAGGCCTTTGCTAAGAAGTCAAAAAAGCATCCCTCATTTGGGAAACTCTCCTTGTATTCTCAGCTGAGATTCTGATCACTCTGCAGTTGCCCGCTTGAAAGGCCATTTTTGCCTGTCATCTGTTTCGTATTCTGAAGTTCACTCAATTTGTGATCGGCATCTCATGCCTCCAACATCACTCCTACATAAATAAGCTTTTAGCACTAGCCCAGCCAATTGCCATGGTCTCACCCTTCCGCAAAAAGGAAAGTCTTTCCCCCCCTACTCAGTAACTCCTTTTCTCTCTTTAGCCTGCACTATTGATTCTCAAAGGACTTTTAAATCTAACAACTTCAAAATGCCAGGAGGGGAAGTAAATTCTTCTGAAGTACTGTTGGATAAAGTACTTGATCTTTGTTTCAAACTAAGCATTTATAACCATATAGAATTTTTTTTTCTAAGACTGCAATAGTACAAAAAAATTGCAGAAAATGAAACCTCGGCACTGGTTAATGTTATATTAGCAACGTTACTGAAAATGACTGAACCCACAGGAAGCCTAACAGACAAGTTGAAGTGCAAAGCAAGCTAGCAGACTCAGAATTTTACCTAGAATCACAAGAAAATTATAAAAGCTTTTTAGAAGCACTTTAACAGTAGTATGCATTTAAGGATCCCCAGGACGAGATTTTTACCCTTTTGAATTCTAGATAATACATGAATCATTGGTTTACCAAACTGATTTCAGTGAAGATGCTCCAAAATGAACAATGGCGGTTTGAGTCCCAAGGTTAGAAAAAGAGATTATAAATACTCAACTGGACAAGTATTTCAGGGCTGAAGAAGACTGAAAATGCAGGATTGGTGGAAAATAAAATACAAGTTTCTGACAACCCAGCAAACAATTTTGTTTAGAAATAATGATTTCAGTAAAAATGCTTCTTAAATGAATTTAATTCTTAACGTCAGGAGTGGCAAAGTCTCAGCTCTGTCCCTTTATCATGCAAAAAAACAACACAGAAACATCACTCGAGGGGAAATTAGGCAAGACAGTCTGCCCAATCAGTGGGTAAGGCTGCAATACTTGCCTTCTTGAGCCTGCTGTGCCTGTGTGGTATGTTCCTTGGCCATCAGAGACAGCAATGTAGATGACAGACCACGTATCACAGACATGCCCTTTAGCTTTGGAGGATTCAGCCTTATCCAGACCTATTTAAGCATGGATTTTAGTGTGCTTGACTATGTATTTAGCATTAATTGTAATCTTTTTCTACTGTATTTTTTTAGAAAAGAGAAAGACAATCAAGATGCCTTTATGTCAAACCTCTTTTTTTTTTTTTTTTTTTTGGCTAAGGGTGACTGTAAGTAAGATGTAAGTGGATCAAATCAATTGCATATACATACCTGGCAAGAGAGGAAAAACCCCAAATCCTTTCCTTCAGTGAACATCAGGACAAATATTATAGTATTAATTCTGCAATGTCTAAAGTGCTTTCCATTTTCAGAAACAAGAGGGTGAAATACAAATTATGTGGGATAGAGTTCTTCCTTCAGAGGCTTTACAAGTATTTAAGAATGGCAAAAGAGCAAATATGGCTGCAAAGAGGAGTCATTTTGCTGTTTTGGAAAACTGCTGTAAAGAGCTTGGTTTTGTAAGAAAATCCACTCTGAATTTGTAAAATAAAACAGAGAAAAGGAAGGTTTCTCCCCAGTTCTTTTATGAACCAACAGGCAGAATGGAATTCTTTATTATACCTTATTTAGTGATTGAGAAAGCTATAAGGACAACTTCTTTGCAAAATTTTATACAATATTTCTAAAATGGCAGGAAGTCTTCAAAAAGTCTTCATGATGTGAACCACATCTTCGTATTTCAGTATGTCAACCAAAATTTATTTGCTTTGGAAATTTAGAAGGAGTTTTAGATGTGCATGCAATGCGTTTTACCCCATCTATTCTTGCAGTTAAACTATTTTTAGCATCTTTTCTATTACATAGGTTTCTCACAAACATTGTCAGCGCTGGTTAAATTTTCATTGTAGACAAAGCTCAGCAGTGCTAAGTAAAGTAAGACTTTTCTTCTCTGATAAATGAGCTCACTGCTGGCTATCCTATATATATCCCATTATTCTCTGTGAGGAGCCAATAGATCAACAGAAGTAGTTATTTTCTCTGGGAACTTCCTTAGAGTGGTGAAAAAGAAATCTTCAGTGAATATTAATTACTTTTGGTTTTTTATTTTTTTTATACTGATAAGATAAATGAAATTAATTCTGACATTTGGACAACTTCACAGGAAGTTATCTCAATATAGCCATCATTAAAAGCACTAAACTGAATAGCCCTTACTTAGCAGAAAATGATAGACTTGTGAGACTGGAATTTTGACAAACAAGCAAAACCAGTTCACTGACAAATAACTTTAGACAGTGCATTTCATAGAATCATAGAATCATAGAATCATAGAATCATTTCGGTTGGAAAAGACCTTCAAGATCATCGAGTCCAACCATTAACCATGCCCCCTAAACCATGCCCTGGAGTACCCTGTCCACTCGCTTTTTGAATACCTCCAGGGATGGTGAATCAACCACTTCCCTGGGCAGCCCATTCCAATGTTTGACAACCCTCTCAGTAAAAAAATTTTTCCAAATATCTAACCTAAATCTCCCTTGCCTCAACTTGAGGCATTTCCTCTCGTCCTATCTCCAGACACCTGACAGAAGAGACCAACACCCACCTCACTACAACCCCCTTTCAGGTAGTTGTAGAGAGCGATAAGGTCTCCCCTCAGCCGCCTCTTTTCTAGACTGAACAACCCCAGATCCTTCAGCCGCTCCTCATAAGACTTGTGCTCCAGGCCCCTCACCACTTCGTTGCCCTTCTCTGGACACGCTCTAGCAGCTCAATGTCTTTCCTGTAGTGAGGGGCCCAAAACTGAACACAGTACTCGAGGTGCGGCCTCACCAGTGCCGAGTACAGGGGAGCAACCACCTCCCTGTTCCTGCTGGCCACACTGTTCCTGATACAGGCTAGGATGAGATTGGCCTTCTTGGCCACCTGGGCACACTGCTGGCTCATATTCAGCCGGCTGTCAACCAGCACGCCCAGGTCTTTCTCTGCCGGGCAGCTTTCCAGCCACTCTTCCCCAAGCCTGTAGCGCTGCATGGGGTTGCCGTGACCGAAGTGCAGGACCTGGCACTTGGCCGTGTTAAACTTCATACAGTTGGCCTCAGCCCATCGATCCAGCCTGTCCAGATCTCTTTGTAGAGCCTCCCTACCCTCAAGCAGATCGACCCTGCCTCCCAACTTGGTGTTGTCTGCAAACTTGCTGAGGGTGCACTCAATCCCCTCATCCAAATCATCAATAAAGATATTAAACAGAACAGGGCCCAACACCGAGCCCTGGGGAACACCACTTGTGACCCGCCGCCAACTGGATTTCACCCCATTCACCACTACCCTCTGGGCTCGGCCATCCAGCCAGTATTTCACCCAGTGAATAGTGCACTTATCCAGGCCACAAGATGCCAGCTTCTCAAGGAGTATGCCATGAGAGACAGTGTCAAAGGCCTTGCTGAAGTCTAGGAAAATAACATCAACAGCCTTTCCCTCATCTACTAGGCAGGTCACCTGGTCATAGAAGGAGATCAGGTTGGTCAAGCAGGACCTGCCTTTCGTAAACCCATGCTGACTGGGCCTGATCCCCCTCTTATCCTGGACTTGCCATGTGAGTGCTTTCAAAACAAACTGTTCCATAATCTTTCCGGGTACCGATGTCAGGCTGACAGGCCTGTAGTTCCCCGGATCCTCCCTCCCACCCTTCTTATAAATGGGAGTCACATTGGCAAGCCTCCAGTCCTCTGGGACCTCCCCTGTTGACCAGGAACGCTGATAGATGATAGAGAGTGGCTTGGCAAGGACCTCTGCCAGTTCCCTCAGTACTCTTGGATGGATCCCATCAGGTCCCAGAGATTTGTGAGTGTCCAGATGGCGTAGCAGGTCCCTAACTAATTCCTCCTGGATTAAGGGGGGTATGTTATGCTCTTCATCCTTACCTTCCAGCTCATGGGGTGGAGTACCCTGAGGATGACTGGACTCACTATTAAAGACTGAGGCAAAGAAGGCATTAAGTACCTCGGCCTTTTCCTCATCACTGGTTGCTACGTTCCCTTCTGTATCCATTAAAGGAAAGATATTCTCCTTGGGATTCTTTTTACTGTTAACATATTTGTAAAAACATTTTTTGTTGTCCCTTACGATAGTGGCCAGGTTTAGTTCCAGCTGAGCTTTCGCCTTTCTAATTTTCTCTCTGTATGATCTAACAAGATCCCTGTACTCCTCCCAAGTTGCCCGCCCTTTCCTCCAGAGATGATAAACTCTCCTTTTTTTCTTAAGTCCTAGCAAAAGCTCCCCATTCAGCCAGGCCGGTCGTTTTCCTTGGCGGTTTGACTTGCGGCACATGGGAATAGCCTGGTCCTGAGCCATTAAGATTTCCTTTTTAAAGAATGTCCATCCCTCCTGGACCCCTTTGCCCTTCAGGACCATCTCCCAAGGGACTCTCTCAACCAGTGCCTCGAAGAGGCCAAAGTTAGCCCTCCGGAAGTCCATAGTGGTGGTTTTGCTGACCACCTTCTTTCCTTCACCAAGAATTGAAAATTCTACCATTTCATGGTCACTAAGCCCAAGACGGCCTCCAACCATCACACCTCCCACCAGTCCTTCCCTGTTCGTAAACAACAGGTCTAGCAAGGCTCCTCCCCTGGTTGGCTCACCCACCAGCTGTGTCAAGAAGTTATCTTCCACACACTCCAGGAACCTCCTAGATTGTTTACTCACTGCTGTGTTGTATTTCCAGCAGATGTCTGGAAAGTTGAAGTCCCCCACAAGGACAAGGGCACACGATTCTGACACTACTGCCAGCCACTTGTAGAACAATTCATCCGTCTCTTCAACCTGGTCAGGCGGTCTATAACAGACTCCCAGCACAATATGTGTCTTACTGGCTTTCCCTCTCATCCTCACCCATAAGCACTCCACCTTGTCATCAGAATCGTGTAGCTCTGAACAGTCAAAACATTCCCTAACATAGAGAGCCACCCCACCACCTCTTCTACCTTGCCTGTCCCTTCGGAAGAGCTTGTAGCCATCCATTGCAGCACTCCAGTCATGGGAGTCATCCCACCATGTTTCCGTGATGGCGACTAAGTCATATCTATCCCGCTGCACAATGGCTTCCAGCTCCTCCTGTTTATTGCCTATGCTGCGTGCGTTGGCATAGATGCGTTTGAGCTGGGTCATCGAATCCACCCCTAACATCGGCACGCTGCCCCCAGGCTCATCTCTGGTGCACCTAGTTTTATCCCTTGCCCCCTTCGAACCTAGTTTAAAGCCCTTTCTATGAGTCCTGCCATCTCGTGAGCAAGGATTCTCTTACCCCTTTGAGACAGCTGGACACCATCTGTCGCTAGCAAGCCCGGTGCTGTGTAAGTCTCCCCATGATCAAAAAACCCCAAATTCCACCTATGGCACCAGCCTCTGAGCCACATATTGACCAGGTGTGTTTTCCTGTTCCTTTCAGTGTATTTCCCTGCCACTGAAGGGATTGAGGAAAACACTACCTGTGCTCCCGATCTTTCTACTAATCGTCCCAGTGCCCTGAAATCCCTTTTGATTGCCTTTGGATTCCTCTCTGCAATCTCATCACTGCCAACCTGCACAACCAGCAATGGGTAATAATCAGAGGTCCGAACCAGACCAGGGAGTATCCTGGTAATGTCTTTTACCTGGGCCCCAGGGAGGCAGCAGACTTCCCTGTGGGATGGGTCAGGTCTGCATATCGGGCCCTCTGTCCCCCTTAAGAGGGAGTCGCCTACAACAATTACCCTCCTTTTTCTTTTTTCAGAGGATGTGAGAATGCGTGGGGCTGCCCGACTGGGCTTAGGCACCTCCCTAGATAGGGCTTCATCTACACCCTGATCTTCACTGGCCTGGTCCTCAAGTTCCAGAGCCCCATACCTGTTGAGTAGGGGCAACTGGGAAGGTGAGGGAGACCAGGAGCGGATTCGCCTGCCTCCCAAAGCAGGGACGTGTATCCATTCCCCTCCATCTCTTAGGTCCCCTCCTGCCTGGTGGCAGGAGGGCAGGGGAACCTCCGCTTCTTGCGGAGCCTCCATCTGCTGCCCCTGCCTCAGGGATGCTAGGGTGTGGGCCCACCAATCTATCTCCCTCTCACACTCCCTGATACTCCTCAACCTTTCCACTTCCTCCTTCAGCTCTGCCACCAGGCTGAGCAAATCACTCACCTGGTCACACCTCACACAAGAGGTGTCCCCGCTGACCTCCATCATTTCTGATAGACTCAGGCACTCCCTGCAGCCAGAGACCTGGACAGCTGCATGTTTACATGGGACCTCTGTCTGCGTTGCCATATTTTTCCTAACAATGACTTTCACCCGAGTGCCAACCATACCTGGGTCTCCCTCTGGGCCGACACCCACCACTTAAGCAGCCTGCTCGAGCTGGGAAGAGGGGGGGGCTGCGCCCTACCTGCACGAACTGACGCGCCCACGCCCTGTTTGCCCGTCCTGGTCGCCGCGCTCCTGGTCGCTGGCGCTCCTCAGGGCCGTTCAAATCTCCCGCGGTTGCCCCTGGCAACGCCCACGCTGCGTCAGCCTCTCCCGCGAGAGCCGCCGGCTCCGGCCGGGTCCCTCCGCCCTTCCCCGGCGCTCCCGGGCCTCGGGAACCTCCCTGTCCGCCTCAATCTAGCGCTTAGCCGCCGACTTACCGTTGCCTCTGAGGAGCACTTAATTAAGTAGACTCTAAGGTTTACAGAACAAGGGTGATATTGCTGGAGTTCATTTTTGAATCAGTGGAGTCCTGAATATATTTCCAAAGGAAGCTTATCATGGCATTTAATCTACTCATGATTTCAACACAGATATCATCTTTTTTTTTTTTTTTTTTTTTCCTTTGAATGACCACTCAAAGGCCATAGAACCCAGGCTGTTCCTGGAATGAATTGGCATTTTGTCAGGGGGGTCTTTCTACAACAAGCTTTCTGACTGGGTCTCTGCTGTATCTTAAAATCTGAACATGACTTCAGCTTTGACTTTGACATATAACTATGTGGTACGTTCCAACAGATTTTAAATACTTTCTTACTTTCTAATGTCCTTGTGCTAGAACTTGTAATTTACTGTATTATTTATTACTGTATGTATATATTTTATTAACATACTAAATCTGCTAAATAAATCATTTGATGATACACTGTTACTTCATACAAATTTGACACAGGGTGATTTGGAACACAGAAGAGCTGCAGAGTCCTGCATTCAGAAAAACCTAGGTGGTTTTTTTTTTTCCACCATCTGAATATCAGTGCTGTGAAAGCCAAAAGATAAGCAGTGAGCAGCTGAGTGTTCAATTTCGGGCAGGGATGAGAACAGCACAGAAACGGGGTCTGGTATTTTACCATATTATAGATTGTTTAAGTTAGTTAGTCACAGTACAAAGTTTTTTACCCAACTGATGGGAGGTCATTCGTCTTGCCACTTACTCAGGTTGGGAAATATTTTTAACCTTTCTAAATGATCAGTTAAGAAATAGCTTGGCCATGCCTGTTTCGCAGCCAGTGCTCATCCACAGAAGATGCAGGATTAAGAGAAAGCTGAGGCAAGGAACTGAAGAGGATAAATCAACAAGAATCATTAAGAAGTCTAGAAAACATAATCTATCAAGAATGACTGGAAGAACAGTAGAAAGGAGAAAAGTAATTAAAGTTTCTTGCTGAAGAATGGCAACATGTTGCTTCTTATTGAGAGCTTAATTCTACATGTATTTCACCTCTCTATATCTATCCTATACAGCTCTACAGGAAGATAACAAACTTGTCTCATTAAGGGCTGCATGTTCTGGAGCAATGAATTAAGATTTAAAGTATTGTTACATTTTAAAAGAAATCAAATCTGATTACAGCTAAAATCTTAGGAATATAAAGTTATAGTGTGTGACTATAGTAGATAAAGAACTTAAAGAATGTGTAGTACTGTACTTTTAGCTGATTATCGTTGGCTTATATTTTCTTTTAAGAAGCCAAGAAGATTTGGTTCTTGGAAACTCCCTACCTTTCCCATCTTGATAACTGAAAGACCAATCATTGAAAAGGTTAGATTTCAAAAGAGAACATAGTATACATTTTTATGCAAACTAATATAGATAGTGATGAGAATCATACTGCGCAGAATCAGCTAAAAGAGGTCAAGAAGCGGACAAGTGAGGAAGACCATGAAAGACCACCAGAGGGCTTCTGAAGACCACCAGAGACCTTTGCTGCGCCTGTGTGAAAAGACATATACATATGCTAATGATTTACTGGAAAGTTGATGATTATGTATAACATTTCCCAGAAACTTAATGAATATGTATAACAGGTGTGTATTTAACTGTATCGTTAGACAAGACAGGTGCACACGGTAGGTGGAGCGATCCCCCGTGTGCCCAGCGCTGCAATAAAGGAGTGCCTGCTTCTTAACTTCTCATTGCTGTTAAGGAGTTTTATTCCGGATTTCGGCAACAGTATCTTATTTAGTCTGCAGCAGTTAGCAAATAAACCAATTAAATTTAATTCATTTAGTGTCAAAGATAAGTGTCAGAGTATGCAGTTGTTTGGGCTTTGAAATATTGTGATCAGGTGGATTTTTCAACCTGCTTTTGTATTTTTTCTAGGTATTCGGCAGGGAAAAAGAGAATTATATCTCTTCCAAGAACTGACTTATGCTTTTGTCTAGAGTAACATGTTGCAAAAAAAAGTTTGCCTCAAGTCCTTCATCTGACTTCTGAAAGAAAGAAAGGATGGAAAATACGGGATAGTAGGGATTTGGAAGATAGCATTGAAAATGGCAAAGATTTCCATAGAATCATAGAATCATTTAGGTTGGAAAAGACCTTCAAGATCATTGAGTCCAGCCATCAACCATGCCCACTAAACCATGTTCTGAAGTGCCTTGTCTACGCCCTTTTTGGATACCTCCAGGGATGGTGACTCAACCACTTCCCTGGGCAGCCTATTCCAATGTCTGACAACCCTCTCAGTAAAGAAATTTCTCCTAATAGCCAACATAAACCTCCCTTGCCACAACTTGAGGACATTAAATGTTGTACATGGTTTTCAATATCTGAATTGTTTTAATGCATAACATAAGGTAATCATAAAAGTGCCAAATTTTCTGAACGCTCTGTATGCACATCTAGCAAAAATGCTGATATAACTTCATGAAGCATAACTAAGAGGCAACATACAAAGTTTGTATTTAACAGGTACAAGGCAAACAAAGGAAGTGGCTGTTTCTAGAATATGTCATTAATCTATGAAAGCCGTCCCACTAGATGTTAAGGGTTTACACTGTTTCAAAGCAAGACTGAAGAAATTTATTGAAAGAAAATTCACTAAGAGTTGGTAAACACATAAGGAATATTTCCAACTCATGAACTCCCTAAATTGCAGCTGGTTGGAGGCTGGGCAAATATTCGGGGGAAGTATTGTATATACTTGCTCTGGGTCTATATTCTTCTTGAGAAATTATTTTTTGGTCGTCACTGGGGATGGGATACTGGGACACGGGGATCTTCAACCTGACTTTGTTTATCTGTTCTTATGTTCTCATGTCTGTTTCAGTTTTTCTTACTTTTTCTACATTGCAGCTTTATTCTTCCTTTACTAGATTCTTCATGAGATTAACTTGGTGATCACAGCCTCATCATCTGTCACTGCCATTGTCCTTTATCTGATATGAAACCTGCAGGGCTCATAAAAGTTTATTCATATGACTTAGACACATTCCCTGTGCTGGATGACATGGTGTACAGAAGAATCTGACTCTCACCCCATTACATGTAAGTCATGTCATTGTTGTCATGAAGTTGACAGGGTATTTATACCTTGACACTAGAATACAACAATAGCTGCTATTACAACCTATGTGCTTCGCTAGAAATTAGGCTCATCTCAGGCAGTTTTTTTCTAAATCATGGAAATATATTTCGCACACTGTTTTTTTTCTTGAGATATTGGATTATACAGAGTGAATTTTCTTTCTATCCAATAGTTCATTACAAATCCTTACACAAGTTTGACATAATGCACTCAGTCTGCACATGCAGGCCCACATGCAGAATTCTCTGCTCCGTTCAGGTATATATATTTGTAAATTAGCAATTTTATCTGCCAGTTCAAATACCCACAGGTACAATGACCTATTTATGCATTTTGATTTGCAGAGTAATTCTTCAAATCTAGATATGGTCTATTGAATGATAGGTAATAATAACTTAGTTGCATCATGAGGTAAGCATAAAACCAGATAAAGACAGATTTTCTCATGACTGTTGAGAATAGTAGCCTACAGGAGAAGGAAGAGGATGCTTTCACTTGCTCTCTTAACAGCATTTTCACAAAATATGGCTACAGATATGATTAGTAAAATGCTGTATTTATACATCATAATTGCAGTTTCAAATATTTTAGAAATCTTTTTCTTCCATCTCCCTCTGCTCATCAGATAGAGTCTAAATTTTGGGTCAAAGCATGATTTTGTTCTGGTGCTTCCCCCCTCTCCCCCCGCTCCAAATGTAATACAAGAAAACAAAACCAAACTGATCTTGACTTGATAGGGAAAGCAGAAGTTGCCATGCATGCAAGCTAGTCGTAAGAGAGACAATAAGAAATAACTGTCCCCTGCAATTTTTCAAACAGTGAAACTGTACATGGGGAGATAAAAGAAAAAATTACTTGAAGAACAGCTACTCAGAAAGATTTTTGACGGTGTATGGATGTGCCATTAATTCCTAACTGCTGTCAGAGTAAATGTTCTCTTGGAAAATGGCTATATTTAAAGGGAATTCATGTTTTTTAGTTTTTTCTGCAGTAGGCATCAAATGAGAGAATGAAGGGCAGACATTGAAGATTGAGGAGCTTGAGAGGAAGCCAAATAATTATTTCAAGATCTTGGTGGCTTAAGTTATTGTAGATTCCACTAAGACAAATCATTGGCTAATATACCATTCCTTGCATATAAATCTTGTGCCTACCCTCCAGTCAAGAAAGGTATTTCTCAGTATTGACCTGGTGCATTGCACAGTGGAAAGAGGCACAAGGTTTTCCCTTCACTAAGAGGATTTTCCAGGAATTCCAAGGAATTTTTCATACCAGCATATGTGTAAGTAGAAGATTACAGTAGGTTGAGCCTATATTATTTTGGTTCTGTACAAATGTTCTTTGTACAGAACATTTAGCCATCTCAGAAGGAGGCAACTCTGGTTTGATTTTATTAATTATGCAAATGAGGCACAGCTATGACTAGCACACCTGAAAGTGGATGAGTGATTAGCAGAGCTATTTCAGGAGTAAAGGATCTGCCCTGGCTTAGGAACAATCTGTGGAGCCTGTTGTTGGCACTGGCTTCATCATGATGGCATGCTAATGTTCTCAGAGACAGGGAAATGTCAAGGTAGCCTAAGAGATAAGATAGTTTTAGGTTTGTTTTATGCCACAGGGAACCAAAAATTAAGAGTTATTTTACAGAGGAGAAGACCTTACTCACTGAAGTATAGAGAAAACCTGTGCCTGTCAATTTATGTGGCCAGAGACACTAATCCTCCTTTCATTAGCCTACAAAATCATTCAGTAAGAAATTACTATAAAAATATTTAAATACTTTAAAGTCCTATCTGAGAGAATGTCTCCTGCACATTTGTGTAAAATTTGCAAGACTGCGTGCTTTTAGGAGCTTGTGGGAGACCATCTCTGGGTGTGCAATTCAAATCCAGATGATAAGCAATCTCAGAAGAACAGCTGTATGTAAATCTATCTTATATTTCTGGGAATGTTTGAAGGCATGGGGTAAATGTACAGGTTATAAAAAATATCTACATGAAAGATTTGTTTCTGCTTTCCCTACAGTGCATTCTGTGTAGGTCCAGAGATAGCTCGCAATTGTGTGGGTTTTTCTCATGAGGCAATTCAAAAAAGTTAGTGCTAGCTTGTCATCAGTGAGGTCATACTGTGGCAGAAAGGAAACTAAATGGTTTTCTCTTCCCATAAGAGCCAGACTATCCCCCCCAACACAAGCAATATACTCAGTATGATGCCATGCCAATCCCAGAAGTGAACTATTTATTTGCTACATTATATCTTTTAACTGGTTTCAGGTTTTCAGATAAAAGGTTGTTTTTCAAGAGCCTGGCAACCATTTTAAAGCTACACAGCCAGTTCTCACAAGACAGACTACAAATGAAGATGCAGGGCTAAAGACAAAATATCAAAAAGTATTTTCTGCACTTCAGGGGCTGGATGAGTGAAGGAAAACTTGAATACATACAGATCAAACTAAACCACTATAAATGCAGCTAAAGCAATTCTTCTGTCTTCTGTGCAAATAATTTTTCCAAGTCCTTTTAAAAAACTTCAGGGTTGTCAATTTTTATTTTTACCACTTTCACACACTTACAAATGTAAAGTATGGAATAAAAGAGAAAATCCAGTGGACAGAGATAAAACAGTGGGAAAGCTATTTAGCTAGTGAAACATGGTTTCCAGTTGCTGCCTTACTCCCTGCCCTTACTGTAGAAACTCCAGCTCTCACCTACAACCTGCTGTCACTACAGTCCTTCCAGTATTTGTCCTCTTTTCCCTGTCCCTTCCAATCCCAGGGGTCTAATAGTTCCTCCCATAGGTCCGACGATTACAACTGAAAAATGCTTACACCGTGTAGCTTGCCATACCTGCACGTGCACTGTAATAAGCAAAGCAGAAGTCCACTAGGCTCTTGCTTCAGCCTTTTCCTCCACAGGGCATTGATCTGGGACTCTTCCCTTTACCCACCACTGACTTCAACAAAACCTGTAGAAATTTGAATCTTTGAGATGTCTGCCCCATTGCATTTGATTCAGACTGGTCAGCTCCAGGTTACTGGAGGAATAAAGGGAGGGAAAGCAACAAATTCTGTACAATTGTTTCCTTAGACACACACAACAGTAGAGACACTGATGCACAGCATATACAGCACAGTGGGTCATAAGGAAGCATCTCATGAACCATTTAAATATGTTCAGACACTTCTTAAAAGTCTATTACTGCGTAAGACAGAGACTTAGCAATGTAGGGAGTGAACTGACTATATTTTTTCCTTAAAAATGCCTATAAAGTGATGTTATGTGACATTTCTATGACAAACACTAGATCACTGTATAAAAAACTCTGGGCACCTGCTGCTCCATTCCTCCACTGCTGGTCATCAGACCCACGTCCTGTTTTTTCTTTTGGGGGTCCCACATGTTTAAGAATTTATTAAAGTTTGACTTTTCAGTTCTCTGGATTGAGATTTATATCCATACTTGTCAATTTCAGATTAAGTGTAAGCACAGGAAGGTCCTTGTTTTGTAGATCCAGCATGGACCTGTTGTTCTTTTCTGACAACAGCAGATTTTGTAATATACAATCATTCAAGTAATCTATGAAACATATTCTAGGGAGACAGTTACTGCTGATGCAGTGCCTATTTGGCAAAGGGTTCCTCAATAATGGGAATAGATTGGTCTATTACAATCAAACCTTATTTCCCCTCTCTCTTATCAGCATAGGACAAGAATAATTGTGACAGATGTTATTTTTTTCTTCTAAATTTGGCAGTGGGTACACTGCCATGTTTAGTTTCAATGCCACTTTCTATAAAATTTTCCTGTTATGGGGCCAGTGTATAGGTTATGTGCTTTAGAGAGTAGAAGAGTTAATTTTTATTTATACCTTGTAACATCAGTAAAATATTGTAATTAAAAATCTCTCAAGTTCACAGATGAGACCATTACATAAAAACTACCTAAAAAGGTGGCAGAATAAAAGTTCTATATTCCACTGCAGTAGAATCAATGCCTATTTTCTCTTTTTCTAACAATACCAGAGCTTACCAAAAGGTCAGGATATCTCTGCTTGTGCTATGACTGTTTCATAAGTATCTGTCTGACCTATATTTTGATAAAATTTTTTTTACTTATGATATACATCTGTTTGGCTATATGCCAAACTTCCCAATACCTGAAATATCCACAACATCTATCTTATCTACATAATACGTTCAGTCTCCTTTGGGGGCAGTGAACCCCTAAATTGGACCAATGTTCTACTTTTAAGGTAGCTATCCACCCAGAATGACACTAGGAGTTTTCTAAAGTTTAAACAGAGCTCAGATTCCCCTGGCAAATCGTGTCAGAGATGTGCAATGGTTCACAGTGCTCAGAGTGCACAGAACTCCCCTCTCAACTCAGCAGTAAGGAGTTTCAGCAGTGCAGAGAGGACCACAACAATCTTCCAAGAGCAGCTAAGCAAGCTCCATTTGACTTCAAGCAGATGTTTTCATGAAGAGCAATAACCTACACTGCTTCCCAAAATTGATTTGAAATGGTATGAGATGGACCCAGAAAATTTCAGCCCCACTAAACAAAATTCAGAACCTGGCCCAGTTTGTTCTTAGAATGCTACACTTACAACACAGAGACAATTGTGTAACAGCAAGGCAGCTTGAGGTTTATACACTTTCTAAAGCATCTTGTCATGCTTAAAATATCAGCACAGTGCTGTCATGCTCACAGTTCATCCCAATTTAATCATACACAGACAATCTGCTACATAATACTCCTGGGGCTGCCTCTGTATCAGTCTTCCTCATTGTTTAAAGTACCCTGTAGAGCTGATTCCTCCAGGGAAAGTACAATGTGGGGAAGAGAAGGAAGAAAATAATTTAGAATCTATACATACTGTTCTAGCTGAAATTAATAAGATGTGGTACATAATGTTCAGCTGCACATCCACAAAAGCTGTTTCTACTGTGAAATGAAATTGAATCGATAAGCCATAACAGTCAAACAATTGCTAGGAAATAAACAGGCATGTTAATAATAGATCTAGGCATCTTTCAGACCTCCTAATTTCTTAAATATACCTTAAGATACCAAACAGAATAGGTTCTTCAGCTGAGAGCTGAAAAACCTTTACAAGGACATCAATTTAATTACTCATTTTCACAATTAAAGGAAATTGTGGTTTTTGTTTTGTCTCCCAAAGACAACTAGAACTCAGTAAATTCAAATTGTTTTCCAAATTGTGCAAAAAAGAAATGGCTACTCCATAAGACTTCATGTCATCCTTGGCATTACTTACACAGCTTCTCAAGCTTTCAAGACAAAGGTGACTTATTATTTACTTTGTTTAAAATATTAGTTCAGTTGTCTACTTTGAAATAACAAATGTACCATTGTGCATTACAGTGTGTTTTATTTGTGTGCTCTCCATTATGTTCCTTTGAGAAGAGTAATCCAAACCAAACCTTTGGAAAGAGGGGAGATTTGCTGAACCTGCTTTGAGGAAAAGTTGTTGAAACTTCAGAGTGCAGCAGACAGAAGAATCCCAGCCTGAAGATGGGAAACGGCAGCTTGTTCAGAGACAGACAAACTAAAGTGAGGAGCACGGAGTGAAAAAATAAGCCTCCAACAGATTGGAAAGAATTGTTTCTTGGAACAAAATACACACTGATTTGGAAAGTCATGAGTTAACCAAAAGCAAGGATCCACCTTTGCGAATACACAGTAGGTAAGGGAAGAACTAATGTATAAGCATTTCTTATATCTATTCTGTCTGACTGAGTACTTTTAAGCTTTCTTCATGTCAAAACTTATCTAATACTTACCTTGGAATGGTTGATATAGTAATGAAACAGTTTTCTTTAATTTAAAGGCCTTTCCTTCATTAGGGAGTTTGCCATCAGGAAGTCTCAATAGATCCTCCCCAAGTTCTACACAACTTGCATTGCCCATCACAATATTTTTTTTTCCCTGAGGAAATTAATTTCTACACAAAATATATTGATTTTTGGTTAGAAAAAAATTTTAAGCAAACCTGAACCCCACCCCTGCCCCTTCTTAAGCTATAGAGCACTTGTGTGAGTAGACAGAAGTAGAGGGGCATAAAGAAGTGTAAGCATACAGTTATATAACATTTTTATTTCATAAGAAAAATTGAAATTCTCTTAATTTTGGAAAGGATTTGCATAACATTGCTGTATTTCATACTTCAGACTTGAGTTTTTATGTAATATAATGTCATCTTCCCTCATGTTTCTTTGATTCCATATAATTTGGTTCAAATAATTGAAAAATATCCCTTCTTTTTTTCCCCCTTCCTCCTGCCCCAAAGTTAAGACTATTTAAACTGGTGAGGTATTCTTGCACAGTTATAAGAAAAATCTATTATACCTCATAATATCTGATCTATGAACAGAGCAAGAAAATTAAAATGTGATTATCTTAGACTCTAAGGATTATAACCTTTGAACGTTGAGAGAATCTGTCGTCTCTCTTGGCTAGACTAGGCTAGCATGTTCTATTTACAGAGACAGAATATGAAGCATCCATAGCCCTGCAATAAGAATTATATGAAAAATATTTGCAGCTTAGTTTCAGATTTTCCTGTAACTCTGAAGCACCGAAAGACCTTGACACATTTTAAAAAGAAGCAGTATTATATTTCTCCTAGGGGCCTGTGCTCCCTTATTTTTAAGGGATATTTTCCCCTACTTAGTCCATAACAAGCTAGCTCCCTCACAATTTATATATATTCAATATATATTAAGAAAATTTAGATTTTCTTGATCTACTGATGAAACTTTTCTTTTTCTACACCCTTAGAAGAAGAGGAATAAATATGGCCTCACTGTCTCTAATGGACTGTCAGAAGTTGGAATTGAAATTGAAATTGAAATGGGATCTCCAGGAGTCTAAAAAGCTGAGCCAGGATTTCAGACTCTGCTGGAATAGCAGTAGGAGACTACCAGTATCTTTCACAGAAGAGCTGAAATACTATTCTATTCCTTTTGATGGAAATAAGCACTAAACATATGGTAGAAATATGCTGTATCTTTTAATCTTCAGAAAACAGGGGATTAATTCTTTTCTCTCCCCAGCGCAGATCCTTAGGGAAAGCCTACTATTGACTGCTTCTCAGAGGGTGGAGTAAAACATTAAATGAAACCAAATCAGAATGTTGTAGCAGAAGGCTAAATACCCCCAAACGGACATTCTTAGTTTACTTATTGACTAGAATAATGCAGTTGTATTTCTATGGCCCTTTTTTTTTGGGGGGGTTGAACTCTGACCTTGACAAATGTCCTTCACTCAACCCCTCTAATAATTTCCCTATGCTAAAAGTACAATTCTGCGGGTCTTGCTTTTGTATGAAGCAAATGAGTAGATTGTCCCTGTGAATCTAGACTGGATATGGCCCCTGTTAAAGTGTCACTAAAAATAGCTTTTTCCATTGATGAAATTGGTGAAGAAGGGTAATCAAGCTCCCGGCATTACTCTCAGGTACCAAATTGAGTTTGTCGGCTCAGCAGCTAGGAAGCTTTTGGGTTTGGATGTGCAGTGAGCAGATTCAGTATAGAAATCACTGAAGCAGAATAAATATGGAATACCAAGGCATCAATTTTTTTTTAAAGTGCAAATCCAGTTTGAATGCTAGGCCGGAGCTGTGCAGACAGGCAAGGTGCAAAGCAGATGCACCAGCATTTTTCTGCAGCAGATAAAGTGTAGAACTGACGCACAGAGTCTTTATATACATCTAGGTGACTAAGCAATGGAAAGTGAATTGGAGAAGTAAGGAAAAGCTGATGGACTGTGACATTTCTCCTGTTTATATGTCTACTTCACCGACACTTGACAGTTATTAAAGTTGTCCTCATGTTTGAGGGAGTCATTTCCAATTGCCTGTACATGTAAAAGCTTTCAAGGGAAATACAGTGTATCACTCCAAGAGTTCCACAATTTAAAGTTTTTCCTATTTAAACCTCTACTTTATACAAATTTGCCAGGCAGAGTGAGAGAGGAAGTGTTGAGTTGTTCTGACACTTTCTATTACTGCATCTCTCCTGACTTTTTCTTATGCCCCAGATGCTACGTCTTTACATAATGACAGTGAAAAACTGGCATAACATGGCTTTCACATTTCAAATCAGGTGATGTATTTACTTTCTCTTTGAAAACACGTGCCTCATTTCAGGACATTTGTTGTCAATGCAAAGACAAAGATGCTTGTTCCAAAGTCGGTTGGGAGACAACATAGAAATAAAGGATGAGGACTGACCTAAATGAGCAAATTACAGATATAATTCTGGAAAATATGGAAAAACACCACACACAAGGCAGATGACATTTCAGGAAATTGCCTTGCATTGAAGAAAACTTATTCAAGATAGATGCCTGCCTTCTCCCCACCAACCTGTCCTCTCACAAGGATATAGGGTGTTAAGGTTTGACTCCAAGTGAATGTAAGGACATTTAGATGCCATAATGTACTTTCTGGAACAGGGTGAAAATTCAGCTGATGTTTCTCCCAGGCTGGGTTTGTCCCACAGGCTCCCAGATAGATCCTGTTTGTTTAAAATGTGTAAGAAATGCAGCTGCAGTTTCCATAATTCAGAATTGCAACAACTTAGTCTAAAAACTAAAGTGTTTGTGGCTGCTTGTGCCTCCTGCTAGCCTGGAAAATGAATGTTACAGGGTCTCCATACACATTTTGTTTTCTATCAAATAACAAAACAGTGTGACTTTAGCAACCAGAACAACAAACAGAGATGAAATGTCCTGAAAACCCAAATCATCTAACATGTCTCTTTTCTGGCAGCAGTGAGTTGGCCTTCTCCCTTTAGGGAACCATGCTGTACTCATCTATTTTGAAACAACCCTATCTGAGAGTGAAGAATCAAGTAATCTTCTGGGCTGCTAGACTGTTAAAATCTGCTTCCCAGGCCTCATTCCTGTCAATACAATCAAGTCTTCTTGTGGGTCTTTTAATTTGTTTGCCACCTTTAAATTCAGCAAGCTCTCTGTGTAGGGAACAGAATGCAGAAATGTACTTTGAAGCCCATATCAACAGATCTGTTAATTAAATGTCAATCATAAGACCTGTTCAGCTAGACTCTATCACCAAGCCTAGCACAGTTTCCAGAGTTGGAACATGGAATAAAAGGACATCAAGGAACAATAAAAACCACACCATATCACTTTCATAACATTTTTCATAAAGAATTTAATTTTCATGAGGAATTTAACTTTCAATTTTCCAGCAACTGAAATCAGTGGGAGATTGTCGTGAACAAGCCTAAGGAAGAACAGCACTATTCTCAGCAAACTCATTCATCTTTTTCTCTGTCAGTATTTAGTTATGCAATACCTGACAGCAAAAAGCCAAGAAGTCTATGTATAAGATATAGGGTTTCATATGAAACCAGGGAGCTGTAGTTCAGGAATGATTAACTGACAAAATACAATGGCAGTAAGTAACAGAGTTGCCCATGTTTGCATATCCATGGGAAAGACGTCTATCACAGTGCATTTTCAAAGGTTGGCAAGAGTTGTAGGACAACAAAACTACAATGCAATGCTTTCAAATGCATTTGGACTGCTAAAGAGATGGGATTAGGAAATATATCAGAATGACCACTTACTCTGATGATGTCATCCTGTGAGTTATCTTGGAGTCTTGGAATAAAGGAACTAGATGAGATCTAACCCAAGTTTTCATACTATGGAACTGAACTTCATGTAAGAAAATTAGTGTGACTAAACTTAGCAGTAGGAAGAAAAAGGCAAAGTAGGTGCTGGTACATAAAGGCAAAATACCAGAGAAAACCCCCCACATATCAGTGTCAGTAAGAGCTCTTTTAATTCCAAAGATAATCAGGTTGAGATATAAACTTCAGAATTAATATCACATGGGACTTTGAACAACATTCACATCTCCAAATTTTGACCTGAATGTAACCTTTGTTCCAGGCTTATCCAACACCTTGAGGGTAACAAAAGTACCCTCTCCTTTCACAAGCAGCACCAATGCAATTAACACAGGCTGTTAAACACTTAGTGGAAGGAAAAAGCCTGGGGGAAGACATCAGTTTGGTCAGTAGATTCATCTTTATATATGGCAAATGTGAAATGGCATAGGATCACACCTAACTGTGGAGAAAGGCAGAGTGTTTTGCAGGGAGTTGAAAAGTAAGAGGTATGTACATTGTCCTGAAAAAAGCCTTCTAACTTTGCATACCTCTGTAATGTATGGTCTTCTTCCTTCCACATTTCTACTTTGATGTCAAACACTGTACTTACAGGGAAGCATTAGGAAAAAGGTAAAACTTAGTCCAGAGGGGCATATAACAAATTTAGATAAGGTATGTTGTAATTAAGGATTAAAATCTAGCTTTGAAACAAAGGCACTAGAAGACATTAGAAATCATCCAGTCAAGCATGCTTCATGACAAATCACAAGCTTTCATTATAGCTATTTAAATTGGCCTACAATGTAAAATAGCAGCATAAAATATTCAGGGAATCCAGTTACTTAAAAGAAACTATCCTTAAATATAAACAATTCAAGTGCAAGTGAAAAAATGGCCTAAGTTATGCATGGGTCTCCACTGCTATGTCCCATTTATTTCCAGGAAAATGTAATGAACACAAGTGTCATACCACCTTCCACTTTTGGTTCTTTTCACAACCACCACTTTTAAAAACTATGTTTAATAACTTAAAATCCTATATACCTCTGCAATGTAGATCCCCCAAAAGCTCAAACAAAACTAGAGTGAGATGCAAGTACACCAACACATCTGCAAATTTAGCAAGAAAGAAAGAAAATCTGGGTTTCATATTGTGGTCATCACCATGAGCTTTATACCTGACAACAGATACCTAGAATTCCTGCTTCTGCTTGAAAAGTAGACATAGATTGTACCCATTTGGTTTGATTCAGTTCCCCTCTGGAAAGGAAAGTTAAACTAACCTTGAACCACTTTTTAAATGACAAAAGCTTCAGGGTACTTCTCAATGGTTTCCACTGACCAAACTTCACTTTGCCAGACTTTCCACCCAAATGCCGCAACTTTCTGCCAAAATTCCACCTAGAAGTTACACAAGTCTGCTTAGTGATCTGTACATCTCACTCAGGAACCAGGCTAAGTTCGTCCTGTGGCTTTCTGAAGGAGAAAAATCTCACAGATACTGATACGAATTTCCTCTCAAGTTTTAAGAGAGAAATATATATACTACTGGTATCCTATAGATTTGTATGATACAACTTTGACCCTGGCTGAAAGGTGCTGTACCTACCATATTATGACATACTTCCATGCAACAAAACTTTAGTCAAGGACAGAACTTTCTGAGTATAGACACAGCTGCTTGTGTGTTCAATTACCACCTGCTACAGTGTTTTGTAAGATGGCTCACTTTTGTTCCCTTGTGCTACATTTCCTAAATGCCAGTTAAAAAATCATTTTTGAAGAATGTAATTCTTTTCCTTGTGGACAAATAAGTGCAATAAATGACCAACATTATACCATAACTCATATCTTAATGAAGCCTGCAAAGCTTTGTAACCTGAAAATAATAAAATTCAAGCATATTAGGGTATTACATAGTAATAATTGTGGTAATAAGTACTTAGAAAGATAGTGAGTATGGAGGGTGTATCTGTATATGTTTTTCACTTTTGCTATATGATTAGGATTTTCAGGGACATTGAAAAATCTAGGAATTCTGAAGTGTGTCTGACAAGCTCTATATTGATCATTAAGATGCCATCCATGTCTTAAAAGAATGTTCATCTGCATATGAAGAAAATGGATTTATATTATACTAATAAACAAATACACCTGAATATCATTAGTTATGTTGACGATTGATCCATGGATAAAGGTAAAGAACACAGAAAATTAGTGGGAAAGCTAATTGATTATGCTAATAGGTTGGCACTTCCTCTAGGTTGTGTATATAAGTCAGTAACAAAAACCGAGCTCTGTGGATCTCCCTTCTGATATTACGCACTCTACTGCCACAAATGCTGTTTTATGTCACTAAAAGGAAATGCTTTTCTTGTATTTGGTTTAATGTTTCTTTTTTTGTGTTTGGTTGGTCTGGTTACCTGCTTTTCAGAAATCCTTGTAATGGCTGAGTGCAAGAGAAAGGCAAAAAATACTGCATAGCAAAGTTTCTGGCTTCCCCCAGTATGCTGTTGAGCACAGACTGCCATAGGAAGTTCTGTACATACAACAACAAGTCCCCAGTTCAGAAGGCATTATATACAGCAGAATGTTAAGTTGCCATATAGGTTGAATACATAAATGTCAACATTATTTCAGAATGATTTATTATCTCACTGGTAGTGAAAATAAAAACCTACAGTTTGTGGCTGACAATTTATGGATTACATTTTTAATTCATAGACCGTGTTTATGAGCAGGTTTTAATCTTGAATACTACTATACATTTTTATGTTTTTTTAGTCTAGGCATTTCAAAAGTGATTAAGTAGCTTAGAAATAAAGTCATATTCTTCAATTTAAGTGTATCTACACTTGAAGGGGAAAAAAACACACTATTCCTTGCTAAGTATCTTAGGCTAAATGTCCAATATTTACTGGTTCACATAAGCCTACCCTGGGATTAAGTGAAGATTTTTCTTTCTTTTTTTTTTTTTTTTTTGATTTGTGCATTAATTTAGAAATAAGCAAGTTGCCATTGACTAAGAGGGCAGTGGAGGTGGACACTGGAAAAATAAGTCCAGTGCACTTATGAAGAGACACATTTTGTAATTTACATTTCCAAGGTCAGATGTTTTCCTGTATGCTTGTATTGGGTCTGGCTGAGATGGAGTATTTTCCCCATAAGCAGCCCTGATAGCGCTGTGCTTTGTATTTGTAGCTAGAAAGCTGTTGATAACACACCAGTGTTTTGGCTGCTGCTGAGCAGTGCTCCCACTGCATTAAGGCTGTCACTCCAACATCTCCCCTGCCCCTTACCGGCAGGCTGGGGCTGGGAAAGATCTTGGGAGGGGACACAGCCAGGACAGCTGACCCAAACTGACCAAAAGGGTATTCCAGACCATATGACATCTGCTCAGCAATAAAAGTTAAAAGAAAGGGGGTGGGGTGACGTGGGTTGGGGGGCATTTGTCATTATGGAGTTTGTCTTCCTGAGCAACTGCTACGCTTACTGAAGCCCTACTTTCCGGCAAGTGGCTGGACATCGCTTGCTGATGGGAAGTAGAGAATAAATCTTTTGTTTTCCTTTGTTTCTGTGTGCAGCCTTTGTTTTTGCTTTATTAAACTGCCTTTATCTTGACCCATGAATTTCTTCCATCTTATTTTCTCCCTGCCCTGTCCTGCTGAGGAGGAGAGTGATAGAGTAGCTGGTGGGCACCTGGCATCCAGCCAAAGTCAATCCACCAAAGTGTAGTTTATACTTCCTTCTCTGTGTATCAGCTTGGTATTATTCACTGTCTAAGCTCAAAACCTTGCTTGTAAAGCTCACATCTTAGAATAGCCAAAAACCAGGGATAACCAAAAGAAGATGCTCACTGGAGGGACTGGAAGGTATGTATTCAGTTGTAGTATACACTTTGCTACATGAACTCAGGTTTCCTATAGCAGCAAAGTGAAAGTTGGGATAGACTGCTATCAACCTGCAATTCACTTACTAGGACAGATCCTTATCTCTCTGAAGTAAGTGCAAATCCAAAGTGCCCCTACATACTTCAATTAATGTAGCTAAATCAATATAAATGACTTTTGAAATAATTGGGAAATTATGTGAATGAAATCTAAATCAAACTCAGGAATTTGCCTCAGACATTTCTTTTCTCCAGCTCTATCAAAAATTTTTCAAAAATTTAGATTAAAAAAACTACTTGAAATTTACTGAAAACACTTTCGAAATCGGTTAAAAACACCTAACTGAATATAGCTAACATCTCAAATTAGTTTAGAAATTATCTAACAGGTCAGGTAACATAACATTTGCACAGGTTCAGAACTCATCATATCAATTGTTCCTATAATTGTAAAAATTAAATTTAAATTATAAATGCAATCCTAAGCGTTTATAACATTGGCAGTTATTAACTTTAAAAACCTACACAATCAGCTCGTATCAACTGTTATCTTCTTTAAAAATAATTGACTTAGCCTTTTCACAGTTTCTTTTTTTTATTCCAGTGTTTCATATAAGCTAATTTACAAGTATAAACTTTTAACTCTGTCTTTTGTACCCATTTTTCAAGTTACCTAATGCACTCAAAATTCTTTTACTTTTCCTTTTCATTTTAGAGTTACTTCATTGCTTGTGAAAAAATGCTGGTTCAGTCACTCTGGAGACTGAATGTTGCTAACCCCTTTTTCTTTTGAGTGATAACAGAGGGAGGGATCAGTATGTTTCAGCTTTGATTAAAATTTAAAAGAATTCATATTTTGATGGAGGCTGTCAAAAAGTCTCTGATCCTTTGAAGAGTTTTGGGTTGAGTGTCAAGTGAGGTGGATCAAGTGATTATAAAACTAGATCCATAGAAGAGCTACAGAAACCAACTGAGGTTTTGTGGAAGGCACTAGGTTGAGGGAAGGTGCAAAGGCAAAGGTCTGTGGACTCTAATCTCTTCTGTCAGTCAGCTGTGCATTATCCAAGGAAACCAGGAAAGAAAAGTGGATATTCTACACACTCCTAAGTACTAGAAGATACATGAGAGAGTCAAGACTTCATCACCCTGAGTCAAGCTGACAACCATCAGGACTTCCCACCCTGTAAAGCCTAGCCACCCAGAAAGGTCTCATGCAAAAAGGACAAAACAGCCATTCCCAGATTGCATACTTTGACATTCATGCATTGCTCAGCTCAAGTGCAAACTCATCCTTCCCCTTCCTACCTTCCTCATCCAGTAAAGCAGCACCATATTGCAGGGATCCTTCTCCAGCCCCATGGTGAAGAATCGCTATCAGCAGCCTGGTACAGATCCTGTGCTTGATGCGAAAAGGACATCTTCCTGTGCCCTGCACAAATCCTGTCTCTGGCTTTTTCCTACTTTCCTCGTCTCTAGGCTTTCTGTGACAAATTCAGCTTCCTGTTAATACCTACCACAAAAGCTCAGCCTAGCTGGTAGCCCAGCTGCCTGCCTGGTGGCAACAGTAAATGGCTAGAAATGCCCCTCATCTCTGTGCATGAAGAAACCAGGCTTGGCCTGCCACAGTGGCAAGGTGCTATCTGCTCCAAAGTCCTGGTTAGCCCAATGTGGGGGCATCCGCAACTTCACCTCAGTGTGCTCTGACCTGATAGCTCCCAGCACCAAGTATCCCTTGGCTCGTTGGCTAAGAAACCAGCTCAGCCCACATCTGTCCCAACTCTGCCATTATCTTCTAGATTTGCCACCTGAACTGCTGAGTTGCTGTCAATACAACGCTCATTGTTAATCAATATATTTCCCCCAGACCTCTCCTTCTTTCCCTGTGGAACAGGGAAATTTCTCAGAGTGCTGCACATTGTGCAGTCCTGTCTGAAAAAGTATGAGTGGCCAAATTGCCTAAATTTGCTTATGGGCCAACCCACTGGCTATCCTTAGATTTGAAGATTAAATTTATACATAAGTAGAAATCTCAGCATATGCAGATGGGTATCAGCATCAGTCCAGCAAAACAACCTGCAGGTATGTCTTGGAGTCTTAAATTCCAAGTCTTGCAACCAGAATTTTCATTAATTTGAGCCTAGACAGAGCGACTTTAGTAGAGGTATTATGTCTGAAAAAGGATACTTACTTCTGAACTAGTTGCAGTTCTCCTAGTAGCATACACAGACGGGACACAATTATGCTTCAGGGAGAAATCAGCAAAATCAATTCTTCTTTCAGTGTTAGTTAAATTGAGAGGATTGATTTCAGATACAAAGCTTGGTAAGACTCTGTTTGTTTATTTTTCCTTCACAAAAATGCTATATATAGCTACCTAATTTAAGCTGCAGTCATTTGAATTACAGCATGGAGACACAAAAGCATACTTGTTATCCAGCACACAAAATCAAGCTAATTTGAGGGAATATACTTCAGCAGGAATGTTAAGTTCTGTAGCAACTTTCTGATTTCATTTTTCCTTGTATTAAAATGCAGGTGCAGAACTCCTGACCTTTACTTACTGAACTGTTCTGAAATTTTTATATCTCTGATTTACAGAAGTTACTTACTTTCCATAATTATGAAGAATCCTATATGTAGATATTTCTTATTCAGAAGTAGTTTCAAGCTAGAAATCTTCCTAGAAATGTTTCTGGTTGGTTTTCAGTTTTATATTATTCTTTACATTCAGTACAGTAATCATAATAAAACAGTTGGCTTACTTTCAGAAGATAAGTATGTCCTATTTGTTAAGTGGGCAGGCTAAGACACAAAAGCCAGGGTTCAGTTGCTTGCTCTGCTACAGGTATCTTGTTTTTCCCTGGTAAGTCTCATAGAATAGATTATCAAAGACTAAGTTTTTTTAACGTTCAATAAAATAACTGGAAATTGTTACATCTTAAGTAGCATTCTAGATCTCGGCTTCTATCTCTTTGTTTTCAGCCTCCCATGTATGAAATGAGGATAATAGAACTTCTCAATCCCGTAAGAGTACTGTGACTATGTTGAAAATATGAAGCACTCAGGTACCGATGGCATTTCAATACCTTCATTTGTTTTCTCCTTCACTCTACCATATCACTATAACAATTCTTTTAATTCAGGGCACAGAGAGCATGAGGAAATAAAGACAGAAATAAAAACTTAGAAGCACTAAAAAATTAGGTGGACAGAAACAAAAAGGAAACATTTACCCTTCCCAGCCACTAAATATTTTATACTATTCTATGTTTTCACATTATAAACTCCTGAGTGTTTTCAGCTGGAACTTTATTCAACTAATGGATATATTATTGGGTATGTAACCTGTTTTCTAATTACTATACAGAAGATTCAGCATTCTCACAATAGAGATCCATGGCTGACCTCAGGTTTGTATAAACATTCTTTATTTTGAACGAGTCAAGTCTATTTCTCCATTGCTTCATATAAATTTCTCCCCCAGCTTCTCCCTTTCATCTTAAAATCATGCTTCGTAACCTCAAGACATTCCTCTGGTAACGAAGAATGGAGAGAAACTTTAAGCAAGGAGCAGTCAGATCTAGATATAATAAGCATAAAAAAGTTTTTGAAAGGCTAACAACAGCTGTATTGGGCACAAAGAACAGAAGAAATATATGTAAAGCACATTGAGGACAGCTATTCTTGCTATTTGAAAAATCATGGTGAACAGAGAGAAGAAGAAAAGTAGGTGAAATCTTAAACACTTGAAGGCATAAATACTCTGAAACTGAATGTATGAAGCTAACCTTAATGTTTTTTTTACCACAGGGTAAATGTGGTGCATCTGAAGCCCAGAGGTTCAGTGAAACAGATAGAAATAAGTTTAGAGGCTATTTAAATAACTGGCTTTTCTCTTTCTTATTCCAGTTGTGGTGACAGAGCAATAAATGACATTGAAGTTTTTGCAAGCATGTGACATTCAACACTTCACTGAGCTTTACTGCAGCTACTCCTTTACGTTTAACTCATTTAGTGCAACATTCATGTCTTGTGCGATGCTGAGTGAAAAGCACTCTATGAGTACAAAATATTATTTCTAGTCTTACTTCACCCTGTATGAGTGTGATGCTGCGTGACAGCAGAAACGCTCAGTGAACATCCCACAGCAAATATGAAGGTTCATTTTGGGAAATTGCAGTTCAGTTGTGTAGTTGAATAACCTCTGAAAATGTGGAAGATGGTAAAAGGAAGTTTTTTTCTTCAGTTTCTGCTTACAACTAGTGTTTCCTTCCAGTGATACATGTACAATGAATTTCAATATACAAGCATAGCTGAACTTGTCTCCTGAAATGAGAGTTGGCCTCTTGTGACTGTTGTATAGAAAACATTCTACAATCTAATGGGTTTTGGAAGATTGAGTATTCTGTCTACATCTGTACAAAGATGCATATACACTCACACACATGAGCACACAAGAACATATGAAATTTATGCTAAAGCTCTTTTTTACTCCATTTTGAATTATGATGGTATGTACTGAGATGTTTCTGAGACATTTATGAGGCTTTTCCTGTACTACAGTCAGTGCTACTCTGGACTTCTGTATCTCAGCCTTTTCTTACAAGGCAACTCTTCAAAGTGAAATGAAAGTTAGTGCCCCAGCCATCTCCTTTTCCTCAAGCTCATTTCTGGATGGACAGCTATAGAGAATTGCCATCAGATTGTGCAGATGAATGTGTGGATTGTCCAGCTCATAGTTCACAAACGAGTTTCACCATGTCTAGTGCACACAGGCGACTCATGGGGGGTTACAAAAGTGACCCAGCCTTGGGTTGCCTTGAGGCCCTGTCTCTCTGCAGAGATGACTCACGGGGAGCTGTGTAGACAGCTTAGCCCTGGGTTGTCTGATAAACCCTAAAGTAAACAGGGCAGTGGCTGCACCATTCAAAGAACCAAAACCTGAACTGAGCCTTGAAATCCCTTAACAAATAGTATGCCCTGAGTCTCAATCCAACCACTGTTCAGTTGCTGAGGAAGCAAGGTAAAAAAAAAAACCCCAAACCTGGAGGGTTTCAGCTTCAGTTTCAAATGACAACCTTGTGTATTCAAACAATCACAGACCAATGAAGGAAAGATAAGGGGAAACTCCACTCAGATATACATAATCCAGTTAGGCATATATCATAATCCTCTCAGAGTCATACACACCATTCCACAAGTCAGGGGATAAAACCTCTGAGATTCAGGTTGGAAATGGGGGGAGTCACTTCTCTAACTATACAGTTGGCTTGCGAAGGAAACCCTTCCCCCCACTTCATCGGGACACCTGTCAAGGTAACTTCCCTGGGATTGAGAGCCCTTACCTGGAGCAGTAAGTGAATATTGTTTATGCTTTAAGTTTGTAAATGCATTTGTGGTTGTCTGAATCACTTGTGGTTGTAATAATGTACTACTCTTGCCTTAAAAATTGCAATAGTGCATTCCTCCATTGTACCTGTAAAACCTACAATAGTGGCGTGTTAAGTCTGTAAGTGAAGTTCAAATAAGTTGTTTGCTTGAACCTTGCAGTTAAGTCTGTGAGTGAAGTTCAAGTTGTTTGCTTGAACCTTGCAGTTAAGTCTGCAAGTGAAGTTCAAGTCATTTGCTTGAACCTTGCAGTTAAGTCCTTTTCCGTCACAATGAAGAAGGTTGCATTTTACTTGAGCTGTAAAGATCAAAAGTGGTCAGGTTAAGCATGCTACAGTCATTCATGCAAAGAAGTAACGTTACTATGTTGCAGGAATGTACAACCTTTTGTTCCAGCTTTAACATGAGGGATGCCAAGTTTTAGAGTCTAGAAAGTTCAGAGGGCTTTTAATTATGTCCTGTGAGAAGAAATCCTTTTACTAATTGTTATTATGTCTCTTCACCCCAAACAAACTGCTTTCTCTTTTGTAAGATGCTGCAGTTTCTCTAAACAGCTGCTCTCTTTTATAAGATGCTGCAGTGTACAGCTTACAAGCATTCAAGTAAAAGTGCAATGTAATAGCAAACCCACAATACTCGTTTGAACTCTGACCTTTTGAATCCTCAGTTACCAGTCTGTAATAGTTATACTGAGATGTGTTTTTAAAATATTGTATCCTACTATATACATCATTACATACCCTAGCAAAAAGCAAGATAGGCTAACAGCAACACCTAAACAAGTAATCATTACTGTTCATTATTTTACAGACATTAAATGGGCTAGCTTGTTGAATGCTCCAGTCAAGAAAAGGTAATCCAGAAAAGGCCTTAGCCTTTCACAACGCAGAGCTCCCCGCTTGTTCCCATGCAATACACCCACTCACAGCCATGCTGGCTGAAGCAGATCCGAAGCTACAAGGGCTAAACGGGAAGGTTTGCCCGGCCATGCCTAAGGGTGAGCTGGGCAGGAGCTGTTAGCAGTAAAGATCAGATGGGTTTGATCATCAGTCTCAAATGCTTCTGTGTTAATTGGACACTCCCAGTGCCAGCAGGGATCACAATACTTTGATGACTGTGGGGTGGCAATGCATGATCATGCAATTCTCTTTCCAGGCGTGATAATGCAGTCTCCTCCTGTGGACAACTCCCAGTACCCAACCATCCTGCTCTGGGTGGGATTTCCAAGCTAATGGCTCTCTGGAACCAATTTTTTGTTCCCGGCAGAACAAGCTGTACTAGTAGAAATGCTGTTTTACCAACAGCTAGCTTTAAGGGGAACCCTATAACAAAACATGTATGCTTGTACATTCATGCTCCTGTATTTTATTTTCAGACAAATTAGACTCTGAATTTATGAAAATTATGTTCTGTGTGTGTGTCTCTTTGGGAATTTGGACTTTAGACTATGAGCTTGCTACCCTCAACCTCAGAGATCTCAAATGTATATACTTTCCCCAAATCAGTTTCAGTTTTGCACTTTCTCTGAGTGTACATGTGGCTTTTAGTCACATGCAAAAGCCCCACGTGTAACACTTTAAATACTACAGATAGACACTACCGCTACAAAATCCAGTAATACTGAATCGAAAATGAGATGGCGTGCCTAGCCGTCCTATTTTAGATCCTTTGAAAGTTAATGGTCCAGTTTATGTCTGAGGTACTGGATCATTACCCTGTGTGGATGGTAATGTTATGGGCCTCTCAACAGAAAAAGTAAACTACATTGTAAGTGGCAACAGAGCACTTAATTTCCTTCTAGTGGATATGTAACAACTATTTGCATAGGCTTCATAACATTACCAGAGACCAGGAAGAAAAGGTTTTATGATTAGAGCAGAAAACAGATGGAACTGACAGGGAACTATTAAAATATGATGTATATGAGGACTTTCTTGCACGATACACTTCAGTCAGGCTTTTACAGAAACTCTCTGTATAACACTTTATGTTTTAGTCAGTTACATGAGTAAGATTTTTCAGTGCCTGATATTCTTGAAAATATTTATCCTTAAACACCTACAATAGAAGCTACTATAATTTTGTTTTGCAGAAGAGCAATATACTACATGACTTGCTTCAGATAAGAAATCTACAGAATTTGGATATCAGAAGTCCCTACACAATCACTGTGTAAGCATTTTGTATTCAAATAAATGTTGGGATTTTTTTTTTTTTAAATTGCTGACATGTCATGATATCATTTAAGTAAAAGAATCCATTTCCATTCTATTTGTATGTTTTTACATGATCAGCCTAAGTGTTTCAACTTACATAGAGGAATTTACCCTGCAATAATTCCAGCTGGTAAACATTCAATGTTTTCAGTTTTTTCAGTCCTGGATATCAGAAAAGATATCTTGAGAAAATGAAACTTTTGTGCTGTCTGGTAGTGTTTATGTAGCTGATGTTATTTTTTTCTCCCATACTTTAAGACAGAAAATAGAATCAGAGAGGCTGATCTACTAATGGTTTTATGTGTCCTTAACTAAGAATAAGTGGAAACAAAATATGAAGTCCAATTTTTGAGGTGTTGGATCCTCATTTTCGTGACTTTCAAGGTGTACACATTGTTTCATATTTTCTCCTTAGGATGCACTGATGCAAGTGAAAAAAAGATGTTCTACAAATCAGAGCAATAGTGAAGTAAATTTTGTGTAAACTCTGAGTTACACGGCTGTAGGCTGAGAGGAACAAAAAATTGTGGAAACACTTTATAGAAGTATTGCTAGTTATTAATATATCTGTACCTCTTTAATAATGCAAATAGAAAAAAATCAATATTAACTTATTATTGCATTGTAAGGACTCTTACTTCAGTGATCTCACTGTATGAAATACCTGCCACACCGGCACTGAAAAATCACGGTACATTCAAAACAAACACTGCATAGCTATGATTCAAATGGAAGATTGAAGGTCTACGTTGTATCTCAAAAATTCATCAAATCAAGCATCTAAGTCAATTGATGACTTTTTAATAAATATGTTAATCTTTTATGCACAAGCAATGTTGGCCATATTTATCCATTATTTTTTCCCTTTAGCCTATTGCTAATTCCAACGTAAAGGCTAGAAAACAACCTGTGTTTTTGTTTGGAGTCAAGAGTTCACTTCTTCAGGCCTTACCCTTCTGCTTTTACCTGTCAAAAGACTGCTAATTTGTTCAATCTACCTACTCAGAAATAAAAAACAGCAGGAAAAAGCCAGAACTTTCATACAGACTTACTTTTTAAAGTTTATTTTGTCCCTATAATCTCCATAAGCTTTTATTTTTAAAGTTTTCAGAAATAAATGGGTTAGTTTAATTTGGCTAAAAGAATTCCTCACAAGGATATTATTGTGAGGAGAAACATTGTTTTTTCCCATGAATGATCACAGCTCAGCCAAACCTGAAAAGCACTGAGTGATTTTCAGCTGTGGCAGTGAGGGAGCAAGTATTTTCACTCTAAGTGGGAGGTAATGTACATAGTTGATGTAACTATCATTTGGAATTACTTAATACTTTTCTGAAAGTGAACTCTCCAAAGCAGATTGAAAAGCTTTTAGTCTGAATGAAGGGTACAGGCACCTTTCACCAGAGAATAAACTGGGAAAATTAACTTTTTAGGAGGAGAAACACAAAGTCACTTTGGTGGAAGAGAAGACAAACAAAATAAATGAATAAATTTGTAAATAAATAAAGCCACTGTTGGAAACAGCAGAGCTGAATCAGGCTGTGGTTGTTTTCAGAAATTTTTGGTGAGATCAACACGGCTTTTGTCCTCTCACTTTTTGAAGTGGACTACAGATAAATGCACACTAGAGGCTGAGTTGACGTGAAAAGCAATTTAGTGTGAGGATTCCTCCTCTGGACAGAGCTATGCCAAGACCCTGTATGTGGTCCTGTGGGCACATGAGGCATTGCTTTTTCCCTGTGCATGCAGGGATTTCACCTGGTAGGCTCTTAATGTATAATAAAGAAAAATATGCTTTTAAAATTTTAGTACTACCTAGACTGGTCTTCAAACAAAAGTCAAGCAAAACAAATAAATAAGGTCAGAGTAGATTTTATGTAGAGTGCATTGTTTGAATGTGACTCCAACAAATAATACTTCACATTTAATAAGAATAGGCTAATCCAAGGCCTTCATGATTCTGCTGAGCTCTGCAGACTATTTGGAATAATGTTTCACTGAGTATCAAATTTATTTAGTTCATCTGCCCTGTATGGCTTATTGTTTCTTTTCCTTTTTTATCAGGTATTCTTTCTGCTACCATTGTAAGTTGCCTTGTAAATATAAATGCATGAAGAAATATCTTGCTCCTATAGGAAAAAAAAGATTTGGCTTCCCCTGAGGAGGTTAAACACTTACATGTTACTCTTTCAGGGTGTAAAATTTTCAGGAAAAATAAAGGCAGTTTTCTCAGTCCTGTAAGAACATACAGGATATTATTACACTATCTAATAACAAGTGATGGGCTTATTAGAAAGTCAGGGGGGTTTTCCAAGCTCATTGGGGAAGTTTGTGTGAGAGAGGAGATAATTTTAAGAGAAAGGCCTATACTCCTATTAGAAGATCAGACTTATTACTAATTTTCCTGTTATTTCTTAGATGAATATCGTGTAATCCAGAGAATTTACTGCTCTTATCTACATTGTTTTATTAAAGAATCCACTCTTTTGCCATGATTAATGTTACCATAGCCAAGCTATTTAGTTTCTCTACTACACCTTACTCCTTCTTTAGCTGTTGCTCCCCAGAGGCTCAGCAGAACTCATTAATATCATACATGTGATATGAGACAATAACTTCTTGTTATTTTTTTTGTCTTCCAATAGTCAGTGATCAAGAACACGTATAGTGCAAATAAAGTGAAGGAAATGATCAACTTTTAAATCTTTTTATTTTCATTTACTTTTTGTTATATTTCAATATGTTTATATGCAGACATGTATATGTAGTACTACTTTCTTGTCTTATAGAGATCTCTGAAAGTAATTCCACCAAAGGATTGCAATATTTTAATAAGCATAGCTATAACCATAGTAATACCAAATAAATATAATCCAGCAATGTACCAAACACAACTATTCTAAAATAACTAGCACCCTCCATAATTTTATGGTCTCTTATTTTCTTCTTAGGCTGCTATTTTCTTTTCTTATTTTCATAGAAGGAAAGGTGCTATACTTCATTCTAAAAGATTTAAAAAAATCTAAGCTCATATGACATTTAGATAGACTCTGTTTTATCTGGAGCTGTGACATAGTTATTAACATTTCTTTCTGATATGCACAGCTCCAGAAAAATGTATATAACTAACTTCAACAATAGCTGATAAACAATAGATGCCATTTTAATGTTAAGTTTGAATTAGATTTCTGGATTGTGTCGGGTTTTTTTCTAAAAGTATGATGTGTTAAATTTCCATGTGTTAAAAATAGCCATTGTTCTTTCTCTCTGTCAGATAAAAACCTGGATGTCATTCAAGTTGACATAATGCCTCCTTTTCATCCAAATGCAACCAAGATTATTCAAATGTTACCAAGCAATCTGCTGCTGCCTACCTTTACTTTCAAAAACTAGTTTGATGAGCAAATGACGTAGTTCTTCACAAATATTTTTCTATGAAGATTTTTTTGATTGTTTTAAACCATTTTAAAATTGAAGCTGTTTCCCTCTCTCTATGGGAATATTAAAATAATTTTCTAATATCAATAGTAGACTTAAATGTATGAATTTATCAAAATAATTATTTCAATATCTGATATTATTTATAACACCACATGCAACAGGTATAGACAACTTGGAAGAACTAACTCTGAAACACTTCACAGCATAATTTTTTGTGAGAAATCATTTACAAAATACTGTATTTTCAAAGAAGCATCTACTACCCAAACCAAAAAACCCTATACATGGCAGTTAGTAGTTAGTTTTATAGACTACACATGTTATTACCTTGCTCACTTCCAGCATACCAAAAGACCTTCTAGTAATTTGCACATTAGATTCCTTATTTGTTTTAAACTACTGCTTGCTTTTTACAAAAGAACAGTCTTCCAAGAAAAATTTCATGTAATTGAATGACCAGCATCATTACCTATTAAGTCATTATGTTATCATTGACTTTAATTATTGTTAACTATTACTAGCATTAAAATTAGTTTCTATTCTAACTGTATTGGATGTTATTTTCTACCTTTTTGTCCATTAAGAGTTATCTATTACAAATCATTTTACTAGATACCTTTATGTAGTCGTATGTCATTTTATTTCTTACACGACATCTGGAGATGAAAAATAGGGTAAGCTCTTAACTCTGTCACTTACTTCTGTAGCCTTTTTCTGAATTTTTTCCATTGGTTTTAGCAAATTTTTTGAACCATGAACATCAACAATAGCCTCATTTATGCTATATGCAGAGACAATAATACTTTCTGCCCATACTTGTTGTTTTGGATTATACATTTGACATCAATGTCATGGTTCACTGTAATTTCTGCAACATTATCACTTTGATCACATGCATTTCTGTTAGGTAGATTACCATTATTACTGTATTTATGGTGAAAATCCAGATGCTGTTTTCACAATCCCTATACGTACTGGGACGTATGCATCCTAGCAAAAGTCAAAGTAAAATCTCATTAATCAGATTTGACAGTTGTGCTTTTTTGTAAAACAAGTGACACACTTCCTCACTGAAGCCAGTGACAAAATTGCAGCAGAATTCAGCAAAGCAAGGATTCCCCATTCACTTCTAAACTGCACCTGGGAGCACACTGAGGGAACATGCAACAAAGAAATAATTAACCACATGCACAAACACAAATGAGTGCCTTTTCTTTTCCAAGGCATGTAAGTGAATGAGCAGCTTCAGCCTCTTGTTAGGAGTCTTGCTGTGTTAGGAGAGTTGCCAGTGAGACTAAAGTACAATTGATATCTTTCACTTTTTTACTTTTTATTAAAGTTTTGGTTTAGATTAACAGTTCCTTTGTTGTTTTCCCCAGTGTGTCCCTTACTCCAATTAAAAACTACTAGTTCACTGCATATATAAAAAATTATTACAACACTGTATAATATCCCAAATGTATAAGACAGAATGGGTTCTGTCATTATATCATATACTATTTGCCTGTATTTTATATGAATTGAACCCTATCAAAAACATGTTAATGAGTATTATAACAGGATAGAGGATATAAGATACTAATATAAGAGATTTTTTAAAAATGAGTTATCCGTTGATTATGCTGCACAGGATATTACGAAAGCACTTGTAAGAAATACTGTACACCAGCATAACACTTGAGTTCTGATTGTCTTTCACAGTACTGCCTTTGTAGGCCAAAATTTCAAAAATGCTAAACATTTAGCAGCTCCCAATAAAAACAATACCAGTAATCCCAAAGAAATTTATTTTAAATCAAAATCCCACATAAAGAAACAAAATATCGAGAGGCAGGTGAATTTATGGTACCAAGCCACAAATGGATGCTTCCCTGGAATGATGTGCTATTAGAAAGGTCAGTTTTACAAGTATAGAGATGTGCTACCAATTTATTTTCATGCATCCTTAATGGGTTCTATTTGTCTCTCATCTGGTGCTGAAGAAAGATATTGATTGCCAAAAGGTGTTCTAGCTGTTTACTCGCAACAATGAAGCAATTTGGGACAACTTTTTTAGCTTATCAGACATAAATGAGCTACATGAAGTCTAGAGCCTTGACACTGAAGGTAGGAATGGTTATATAAAGCATCATTATTTCCCAGATACCTCTACCCTAGTTGCTGCCCACTGACACCAGTAATGAATGAAGACAGCTACCAACTTCTGCTGTGATTCTCTCAGTGCAAAGTCAATTCTCTGACTCTCCCTAACAGTGGGCATCAAAAGGTTATTAGTTTTTCAAGTTACTCATATTTATCGATCTTTTGTCTAAAAAGCAACAACAGGTACAACATTACTAGCCTGTAGATGAATTGCTCATGCTGTTCTGGGGAATGAATGGTTTTCAAATAAGCACTGTTCCCATGAAGTACTCACTACATATGGTTTAATTTTAAAAGCTGCAAGAGATTTACACTGTCCTCATGCACTGCTTCACAGACAGATATGTCTACAATAATTGCTGTTACAACAGTACGCCATCAGTCATCCTCTTCAGCAATAGCTATGTGCTTATAGGTACTAGGCCAGGTAGAAGCAAGAAAAATCTTACTGTCCAGTCATTTAAGACAACCAACAAATTGATTCATGCAAGAGAAATATAATTATTGCACAGCAGACGCTGTTGACCTGCATTTTAAAATCCTCAGAGCATTAGCTAAATAGAAATCTAACCAGAGAGTGAAAATAAAAATTACTTCTTTTTTTCCCTCCTAACAGCTGATCACAGCAGGAATGGTCACTTGCAATCCTATCACATCAGTTTGTGTATTGGGTTTGCGTGGCAAGGTTTTGGTAACAGGGTGGGCTACAGGGGTGGCAGTTGTGAGAAGCTGCTAGAAGCTTCCGCTGTGTATGACAGAGCCAATGTCAGCTGGCTCCAAGACGAACCTGCTGCTGGCCAAGGCTGAGCCCAACAGCGATGGTGGTAGTGCCTCTGGGATAACAGATTTAAGAAGGGGAAAAAACCCCTGCACAACAGAAACTGCAGCCAGAAAGAGGAGTGAGAACATGTGAGAGCAACAACCCTGCAGACCCCCTGGTCAGTGAAGAAGGAGGGGAGGAGGTGGTCCAGGTGCTGGAGCAGAGATTCCCCTGCAGCCCATGGGGAAGACCATGGTGAGGCAGGCTGTCCGCCTGCAGACCGTGGAGGACCCCATGCCGGAGCAGGTGGGTGCCCAAAGGAGGCTGTGACCCCGTGGGAAGCCGGCGCTGGAGCAGGCTCCTGGCTTGGCCTGCAGCCCCATGCAGAGAGGAGCCCACACTGGAGCAGGTTTTCTGGCAGGAATTGTGACCCCACGGGGGACCCACACTGGAGCAGTCTGTGCCTGAAGGACTGCAGCCCGTGGAAGGGACCCACGCTGGAGCAGTTCATGGAGGATTGTCTCCCGTGGGAGGGACCCCATGGTGGAGCAGGGGAAGTATGTGAGGAGTCCTTCTCCTGAGGAGGAAGGAGCAGCAGAAACAACGTGTGATGAACTGACCCCAACCCCCATTCCCTGTCCCCCTGTGCTGCTCGGGGTGCAGAGCAGGTAGAGAAATTGGGAGTGGAGTTGAGCTAGTTAGGAAGGGAGGGGTGGGGGAAGGTGTTTTTAAGATTTGGTTTTACTTCTTATTGTCCTATTCTGATTTGATTGGAAATAAATTAATTTAATTTTTCCCCAAATCGAGTCTGTTTTGCCCATGATGGTAATTGATGACTGATCTCTCCCTGTCCTTATCTCAACCCATGAGCCTTTTGTTCTGTTTTCCCTCCCCTGTCCACTTGAGGAGTGGAGTGATAGAGTGGCTTCGGTGGGTACCTGCTATCCAGCCAGGGTCAGCCCACCACAGTTTGTTAAACTCCCAGCTTTAGGTAGTACAATCATGTTCCCTACAGCATTTCTGAAATCATGTCTGCAGCCACTCACCTCTGTGGTTTCACAGATTCTCCTCTGGTTTTTTTGAGAGTTTTGCAAAGAGGCTGAAATTAAAGAAGATTTAATCTGGTACTACTCTCTGATAACCTAATAGCAGCTCCAAACCGTGCTTGGAGGAGTGCCTTTAAATAGCAACTTCCTTGTCTGGCCTAGCAGGATACTGTTAAAGTAACAGGCAATACTGTAACATCAAGATAGTTAGCAGCAAAACATGGAGCAGGTGAGGTACAGTATTTTTCTAATAAAAAAATGATGTGTAGAACAACAGACGAATTCTGGATTATGCCTACTCATAGTCAGACAGACAAATTTAATAGGATGCCCTGTAAGAAGCAGTACACCAGCTTTTACTCTGATTTCAAGCCCAAACTTTGCATTAAACCTGTACATCTAAGTGTAGCATCAAGCCACCTGCAGCTGCCTCCTGAAAAGGAACAGAGGAGACAGGGCATCTAGGAGCTTGGTGAAGTCTGCAAAATAGGCTTTGATTGGATCTGGACAGGAGCCTACCTTTTGCATAGCTCTGGCAAGAATTTTTCTATTGTGTGCTCATACTAGGTCAGGTTTTGAGCTACCCAACTGCCTGTGCACTGGCATAAGCCAAATGCATGAAGAATGACTAAGGCTGGCACAAGTGTTGATGAACTACAATGCTTTTTATAATATATACCAGACATTAAGAAATTTGACTTCTCTACACCAACAACACTCCTCAATGCAAAGAATGAAGACAAACTCCCATCTGCTGCTTTAGCTTCAATCATGAGAAACTCTTCATCATTACTAACAGTGGTTTGTTAAGACTACAGCTGAGACACACTGAATAAGCAAAATTATTGCAGTCTTGCTGCTTATGCCAATTTTGATCCATTGACACAGAAAACACTTCAGTTGTAACTGCAGGAAGACACCAACATTAAGTAAGCACAAGCAAATTTTTTTTTTTTTTAAGCCTCTTAACTCTCAACAAAATGCAGGTCTCATGGTCAACAACAGCACAAAGACCAAAAATGTCTTGTTCATGGCAAGTCTGTGACATATTTCATTCCATTCATATAGTTTTCTCAAGGTTGATGATAACTAAAATTTTGGCATATATATTCGCATGCATGGATGGGGAGATATTTGCTGAAGAATCAATATTTCACTTAATCATGGCTAAAATGCATGCACTACAGTTTACTTTAACTTAGTGGTATACAAATAAAAAAGGAAGCAAGGTAGGATTAAAAATCCAAGAAATCAAAATAACTTTTATTTCTTCAACCAAGATCATTCTTAACTGTTCATCAGTACAGCAAGAAATATCTTTATAGAGTTCCATGAAGGTTTAAAGATCCATTTTAATACATGGTCAGATCCGAAGGCTAGTGGTGAAATCTGAATACCCTTACAATGATACAGTAGAAGTAGAAAATTGATTTAGGTCAACGCTGTTTGAAATCTTTATCCCCTAAACATCAAGGCTTGGACTAAAAACTATGACAGCCTCTGTTTTAGCTGCAATGTTGCCATCAAGCCAGCAGGTGCTCTAGAAGGATGTGGGACTAATTAGATAAGGAAAGCAAACACTGATTCAGAATATAAAAGATCAACTGATGGAGCTTTTCTAAAAAAAAGGGAGCAACAGTCCTGCTGTGTGAAGGCATTGAATCAAATCCCAATTTTAAAAACAACAGGTTTCCTCTCACGTTTATACATATCTTCCAAAACAGTCAAAATGAAGTGAGGTTGTAGCAGGGAGAAGACTAGTGAAATATGTAAAAAGAACCCCAAGCCACACTCTACAAGAAACTTGGAAAGTCCTCAACCTCTTAAAAGAAAGAAAGTACATTTAATCCCCTTTCCAAAATTATTACCTAATATTCCAGTTTGGTTCCTGTTCAGCATAAGGTTGTAAATGATTAAAAAATTGAAGAAAACAAACATCACACCATCTTCAAGAAGGGTAAAAGAAGGATCTGGGGAACTACAGACAAGTAGCTCAGCCTCATCTCAATTCCTGGGAGTGAATCCCCCTGCAGACACTTGCAGCTGCAAGGGACAAGGTGACTGGGAGCAGCCAGGATGGATTTACCGAGGATAAATCCTGCCTCACAGACCTGACTGCCTTCTGCACTGAGGAGACTGGTACTTTGGGTGAGGGGATGCTACTGGGTGCTGTATAGTCTGACTTCAGCAAGGTTATATACTAAACAAATCAACATAGTGCTTTTGGTGGTTGATTTAACTTTTTATCCCCCTTGTGAAGACTTTTTATTCATATTGAGTACAATAATAATAGTCTAATACACATATATTGGTTCTGTCTACTCATTCAGAAATGTTATTGGATAATTATGTACATGATATGACATATTTCTTTGTATCAATCACGTGAACCATTGTTTTCTGGACTAACCCAGCTCTCAGCCTCTCCTCATTTGCCCTGTGATCCAGCCCTGACCATTGTGGGGACCCTCTGCTGGATTTACTCCTGCACATCAGGGTCTGCCTTGCACTACGAGCCCAAACCTAGACCTGGTGTGGTCTCGTTGCTGAGCAGTGGCGCAGGATCAGTTCCTGGCTCTGTTGGCTGCACCCTTGCTGGTGCATGCCCTGGTACAGAGGCTGCTTTGCTGCCTGGGTACACTGCTACCTCCTGGCAACTTGCTGTCTCCCAAGCCCCCTTGGGCCTTTTCTGCAGAGCTCTTCCCGGCTGGTTGGCCCCAGCCTGTCCTGCTGCAGGGAGGCAGGCCCCAGCCTGTTTTCCATCCCTGAGGCCAGACTGACTTGGCCTTAGGAGAACCCTATGGGATTCCCACCAGCCCATTTTTCCAGATCCCTCTCAAAAACAGTCCTGCCCTCCAGCTTACTGACTGCTCTTTGCAATCTGGTGTCATTCACAGACTGCCTGGGAGTGCCTTCTGTCCCATTATCTGGGCTGTTAATGAAGGCAGTAAACTGCATGAATGCAGCATCAGTTCAGCCACTAGACACCACCAGTTACTGTCTGTCAGCTGGACTTTGCACTACTGATCACAGCCCTTTGAGCCTGTGCATCCAGCCAACATCTCACCCACCTTCTCATGCAGCTATCCAAACTAGATCTCAACAATTTAGTGATAAGGGAACTCTTGGATACTGTGGCAATGGCCTTGCTAAAGTCAGGGTGCATCCAGACACTTCCCAAGGAATAAGGGAAGGCTGACCTGCCTGTATAACATGTATTCTCCTTCTTACACTTTTTGAAGATAAGTAAGTGTAATGTTTGCCTTTTTTCAGGCATCAGAAATGAAGCCACAAGCTTTTGAAGATTACAGACAGCAGCACTGCAAAGACTCCAGCCAGCTGGCTTTGGTGCATCCTGTCTGGTCCCACAGACTATGAGGCTCAGGGACTTGGCTGGCTTGAGGGCAGATCTTACCAGTGAAAACTGAGGCAAAAAAGTACCTCCACTATCTCCATGTCTTTGATCACTAGTTCCCTTGCCCCATGTAGCAATGGGGCCACATTTTGATTAGCTTTCCTTTTACAGAGAAGTCCACCTCCACCTACTGTGTGTTTTTTATGTGTTTGAGCTCAGAAGCTCCATGTTCATCCATGCTAGCTTTTTCTGCCACACTTGCTTGACTTTTCACACATTGAGATGAACGATTCTTGTGCTTTGAAGAGGCTATCCTTGAAGATCAACCAGCTTTGTCCTCCAGGACCAAGCAGGTCCCTGAATAAGCCAAAATCCATAAGAGTAAATTTGAACATGTTTGGAAGCACAGAATCAGGAACAAAACACTAATTTGGCTAAAGCTGTTTACTTTAAAGTGTCAATTATTACACTCAGGCTTTGTTCAGCCAGTTAGTTTACCTAACAATGCAGCACAGAAAAATATCACAGCTGAAATCTTTCCAACCTCAGCATCTTTTAAGGTGCTTATGATTCACATGAGAGCTTACATACTCTTCAGCACTATGATTTTAGACTATAGTATTTATTCAGCTCTTGCTTTTAGTGCAAGCAGAATTAAACTGTATTGAAGGGTTCCCCACAGGCAAGTGGAGAGTGACCACAGGAGTTAATTTACCCCACTTCCTCATCCTGTCCCCATCCCAGGCTTCAGAGAATCAACAAAAGCTACTGGCAGCTTCAGCATATTTACTTCCCATGGTAGAAGGGCTTAGCTGTATCTCAAGAGACAAAAGCAGGTTAGGGTTCCTTCTCTGATCTCCTGTTGTAAGCATAGGAGAGACTCCCAAAATTTCTGTTGCTCTCAGCGCTGTGCTATCAATTTCCCTTGGAAAAAATCTACGTTAAGGAACCGTAAATGCTACCTATAAATGGATATTTTGAGTGTTGCTATTAATATACAACAACAGCCTACTGAGGTCAGGCTATATAATCCATGATTCTGCATTTCATAGCCTCATTGAACAGTTCTACAAATTTATTTAGGCACTGAACTTTTTATCTGTTTTATCAGGAATTAGCTACTTCAGGGACCTTTGAAAAACAACGCTTAAGCATCCATGGGAGTAGCTGAACCCTGTATCTCAGCTATGTAAAGCAAAGCTTATATGCATACCCTTATAAAGATTTTAGGCCTGTACTAACCAATCACAAAAAGTTTGGGAACTAGTAGGTAAGAACTCTCCTAATATTCCTACAGTTCCCTTGCAAGCTCTTCTTTAGACAAGGTGCAGAGAAATAAGTCAGTTTCTAGGATAACTCTTCAAGACTGCTGAAATGATTAAAAAGGTGCTTTTAAATGTAAAGAAAAAAATTATTAATTTACCCTTGACCAGACTGATATTTCCTCAAGCAAAACTACCTGTATGCCCTGGCTCTTCTGTCTTGCTTATATTCTTTAGGATTCTCCCTCTTCTGCATGTGGGGTTTTCTGCGAGAGTGACACAAGCCAGAGGAGAAGGTGAAGCTGGAAGGGACTAACAATCTTTTTTTTTTTTCCTTTTCATTAGAACATTTTTTTTTTTAAATGATCTTGGCACAAACCAAGAAACATCACTAAATTAATGGACTATAAGTGACTTCCTAGATTGAAGTAGGTTGATTGAATAATCAAATTCTAAGGCCTAATGGAAATAATAAACCTTATTCAGTCTAACCTTAAAAAAGAAAAAAAAAACCCCAAACAAAACCCAAAACTACTTAGAGTTTTTATTGGAGAGTTTTTTACATCAAATGCCTAATGAGATGGCAAGCATGCATGAATAATTGTTTTTACTTACAGTTCCTATTAAAGAAAAGATGAGCTATAATTCAGTCAGAAATAAAAATTCTTCTCTGATCATTAACATTAAATTGACTGTTTATTTTTTATTCAAAGAAAGCAGCACATTTAAATTGAGCTTTAAATGGGAAGAATAAATATCTGTCTTTAATAAAATGAATGTTTTTCCCTCTCTTCTCTTCATAATATTTTTAGTTATTTTTAAAGTGATTAATGGGTATGGTAGAAAAACTTTCACCTTCACGCACAACAAAAAAACCCACAAAACCCCCACCACTCTTGGAAGTGTAAAACTGAGTTGTTTTCAAGCATCAGCTGGAAAATAGTTTCAATTTTTCTGTGATAACAGTAGTACTGCCAGCAACTCCAAAATTTAGTGTTGAAATTCAGAAGTCTCAGTACATTTTCTAATATTTTTCCAGGTGAAAAAGTTGCACTGATATTGAATAAGCTTGTTACTAGATCTAAGTATGGAGTAAATATTAGTGGAGAAGTATATGAATTTTGTCATTGTGACAAATATGTCTTATTTTGTTGAGCTTCATGCCTTTAAAGTTGCATTGCAACCACCATAGGTATGGGAGTCTCTTTTTTCTACTATATCTGTCATATAACTTGTATACAGATGGCTCAAGAAATCATACCATCTGTGATGATATTTTTTCTTTTTTTTGGTCTAAGAAATGAAGCTTCCCAAAGGCTCTCACTCAGACACAGCTGTAAATCAGATAAGCACTAAGAAAAAAATTAGCATACACATTTTCCATAAAATTGTAGTATGTAGTGTTTTGCTGAGGAAAAAAGGGATATAATCTTGCAGCCTTTCAATATTTAAAGGGGGTTTATACGAAAGATGGGGAAAGACTTTATACTAAGGCTTGTAATGACAGGACAATGGACAATGATTTTAAACTGAAAGAGGGTAGATTTAAACTGGATAGAAGGAAGATATTTTTTATAATGATGGTGGTGAGACTGGAACAGGGTGCCCAGAGAAGTTGTGGATGCCCCATCATTGGAAGTTTTCAAGGTCAGGTGGGATGGGGCTTTGAGCAACCTGATTTAGTGAAAGCTGTCCCTGCCCATGGCAGGGGGGGTTGGAACTAGATGATCTTTGAAGATGTCTTCTAACCCAAACCATTCTATGATTCTATGAACTATTTTTTTCATCTGCACAAAATTAACATATGATTCTCTACTTCTGGATTCTTCTTTGAGGATACAACATAAAGTCGTGGTGTTTTCAGCTAGTTTCACCTTTATTTTTTCTTACTTTCTTACCCTAAACAAAAAGCACGCCAAGTTCTTTCTGCTGTATTTTTTCTTTTATATAAATGTTTGAGAGATTGGTTTTTTTTTTATCAATTACTGTCACTAAACCCATTATTCTGAAACTAAGATCAACCCCTTTGGCTGAAAATGGAACCACATTTCTCCCATTTTATAGTTATACATAATAAAATTGACTCATGGGCATACCACTTCAGTGAAATTCTAGAATAAAGAGGATAACGTCAGCCTGTCTTCAGGCAGAAGAGATTGCAGAGCCTTTCAGGTATTCTGCAGCTGACAGAGCTTTCTACAGAAAGAGCCAGCTCAGATGAACATCCTATGTAACCTTTGATGTCCTATAAAACTCTGGAAGCTTAAAAAATTATTATGTCAAAGCCCTCTATGGTTAGTCCTAGCTGGAGAATAGTTCAGGTGATTGCCTGTTGCATTGCCCTAGTACTACAGAAAACTGTTTTAATGCAACATAATTATCATCTCCCCACTTATGGATTCTAGTCTATATAATAGATGTACAACTGTTTCTATGTTTTCTCTCACAACTTTAGAACTGCTTATAAACACTTTCAAAGCCTCCTTAAAACTCTCTTTTGTTGCACTGCTTGCACAAAAGACTAGCATCAGTTAGGTACTGCTGAGATCACTGCCTAGCTTATTGATCAGTACTGCCTCACTGTCTTGTATTCCCCCAGCATGTCTGTTTCCAACTGTTGTCTCATCTTAAACATACATTGTAAACACCATGGGAAAGAGAGTTCTTATTCTTTTCTTATATACCATCTAGTATAAGAGAGTCCTGGACCATGGTCAAGGTATGATGATAGTACAAATACCAGTATATCACATGAAAAAGGCATAAAAAATAACATAAAGCAGAAACATTTCTGAAGCAGGCAATTATTTTTGTCTTATTTTAAAGCCCCGAAACTGTATAGACTCTGATTCTTTCATATCATCCAAGCAATATGTCTTCTCCCTTCTCTACAACACTGCATTTTCAGTTAGAATTATTATCTTCTAACAGTTATTACTGAGTATTTACACCTGCACAGAATTAGTTTTCCCAAAGCAAGCTTCTCTGTAATTCCAATTACAATGGAAAAATAAAACTAGAATTGCAGCTGTCTGACAATGAAAATGATCACAGACAAATTTTATGCTTCCTCTATTCTAAGATGACCATAGCTTGGAACCATCTCACCACCCTGAAAATCTCCCTGAACAGTGTTGAGGTAGCCATGGTGACCATGAGGAACTACTCAAAAAACCAGACACCACTGGAAATCACATCCCAAGCCACGTCACGATACTAACCATATCATGTGTCATTAGAGTGAGTGGTACCAGCACAAGAACCACATCATTTTATGTCACTAAATATACAGCTGTGATGCCATGGTGATCTTTAGGAGACCCACATCGTCTTTGTCATTTGAAAATATTTTTTAACTAGGAGAGAAGACCTAGGTTTAGCTTCAAAAAAAGGGTTAGCCTTTAAAGTAAAACAGATCTGGGGGGGAGAAGTTTGAAGGATGACAGATGCTAAATGATGCAAAAAAAGTTAGGTTAATTAACCCAACATTAGGGACAGCGTAAGGCACTGCTTGGAAGAGAAGATTAAGGGCATGATCAAAAGTATGGGGTCACCTGGATTTTTTTCATTAACTTCAGTTAGCTTTTCCTAAAGACTGATGACTGAGCATAGTACAGCAGATAAACAACAAAGACAAAATTTACAAAATATTGGACCTTATCTGTGAAAGAGTCTGGTTTTAAAAATTCAAGAGCATCTTAACTTTCACATGAAGGAAATTTAACTGGCCAGCACAGAAAAACAAACAAACAAACAAGACTACATTGCTAAAGTAATTATGAAAGATCTGGAGCTGCTGCAAGACTGGAGCTTAAGTGTGTGATGAGGACTGAGCAACAGGCAAAAATGTTGTGGGAAGATGCCACTGCTTTAGTCGCCACTGCTTCTGAGACTTCCCTGTTCTTCCTCCTCCCCCTAGCAGGAGAGAGCAGAAGAGGACTGAGAAAGTAAATTTTTGAATTAAAAGATAGTAACCTATAAGAATATTTCTACAAACACTTCGTTTCTGAGTGCTTGTTTCTCTTTAACATGTGCAGTAAAATAGTCTTAAGAAGTTGGCTACTTGCATTTTAATATGAGGCATAGATAAGGATATGCTGCTCCTATAGTTCATTAAAAAATATCTTGTAGGGATATTTTTTTTTCCAGGGGAAGAGCAGTCTGTGGAGATTAACATCCATCTCACCAGACAGTCTTGTTAGTGAAGTATGAAAATAAATCAGGTTTCTGCAGCATGATGGGAACTGTGAGCTACAACACAGAACATCTTTTTCAAACCATTTTTCCACCCCATCTTTATTCTCACTGACTTCCTAACCACACGAAAGCTTACACAATGAATATAAATCATATCCAGGAGGAATTTCTCTCTTTCCTAAAGGCTGAGAGCAGACACATATATGTTGTTTTATTCTTCAAACAATGTGATGAATATTTTATGAGCTATGAAGCTCAGCAACTTCCATGAAAGAGACACCAAAGGAAGGCTGAGACTCTGCCCTCCCCTTTCTTCTCCCCTGGCTCACCTCACACTCTTCAAAATTAACTTTTACACATGTGAGAAGTAGAACAGACTGTAGTCATACATGTCCCTAGGAAAACTGTGACTTGTATGGCAATAACTTGTATTGTGTCACCTATGTTTGTCTTGTGCTACTTGAAAGACCAGAGGGAAAAGGTTTTCAGCAGCACATTCATGTGCTCCTAATCTGTTTTGTCCATGGGGAGGCAAAGAAGGTGGTAGCTAATGTTGTCCCAGAACAGAAAGGATTAATGCCAGAGCGTTGAGAATTTTGGCCTGTGAAGTTTCAGACCACTGTTGACAAATCTCATGAGATACATTACACAACAGATTGCAACAATTACCTGCTTGGAGTTCCTTGAAGTACTGTTTTTTCCCTAGTGTTCAGACTAATAGTTTTTTTTCACCCAGTCTATCTTTGACTCACAGGAAACTACCGAAGTTCATAAAACATAGATATTTCAGACCTGATTCTTCACTACTAAGCAACTCATGCATGATTTGTGCCTGTACAAAGCAGATGTAAGAGAACAAGACTGAACTGATTGCATTTTATACCTGCTTTTATCTGGGTATAAAGGACTGCATAAATAACAAAATGTGAAGCATCAGGCCCATTTTCTTAAATGAGTAGCAGAAAGTTCTCTTTTTCTGAAGCTCAGTCCGTGCTGTCAGAGTGGAATTCTAATCATCACTGCACTGTGGTGAGAAGAGTCCCTTTTTCACCCACCAATTTTTAAGTTTGTAGAAGGTAAAACAAAGATAAGGGAAGCAACAAATACATTTTCTTTCAGACCTGACAAGGAAACTGGTGACCTTCCTAGTGTAAAACATGGTTCCTGGTTCAGACATCTTTTTGTGTACAGATGCCATGTTGCTGTTGAGCTCAGCTAAATTAATGCTGAAGTCATGGAAGGACTCTTTCAACCTGGCAGTGACAGGTTGTGGCTATGTGGGTGGAAATCATGGATGTTAATTAAGATTCTCAGGCTCAAAGTCTTAGGCACTTGCAGCCCCAAAGCATCTTTAATAATAAATGGCACAACAGTCAAGCTAACAGGCCAGAAAAGAGACGGGATGGAAAACTTAAGTGAGCATGACTTAGGCCAGCATTAGAAAGCACACTGCCATTTTTGCTCAGGTTGCTGCCAAGTCTACACAGGCATTCCTGAGATCCAGGTGACATAGTAAAGATAGTCCCTTTAGACGTCCCTATCACTCCTCCTAGTCTTTCTCATTTTATGATTATTGATAAAGATACTCTTTAGTGGACCCTTAATCTAAACCAGCATGAGTTTCCCAAGCTAGGGTTCAGGTCCAGTCCAGAGATTTGTTCTCAAAAGTACTGTTCAAGTTGAAAGCAAGAAGAACTTTCAAAAGATAAGGCTTGAGGGAGGAAAATCAGCATTTTTTGTTCCCATTTATGGTTGTATTGTGCTTATGTATTGGAGACTTCTGAACATCTTGCTGATGAAATCAGTAGGAATCCTTTTTAGTCTCTTAAAAAAGACAGAAAATCTGAATTCACACTCTTTCCTTTTCTCACGCTTCAGCCACCCAAAATACAGTGAAACTTAAAGCTGCTTATACTTCTTTAAATTTTGGTTCAAAAAAAGCCATCCAGCCTCCAATTTCCATGCATCTGATGGAGAACAAAGTAGAGAGGAAGTAAGACAAAGAAAAGGACTAGAAAAAGTGTGATTGGAGTCACTAAAAATACTGTTTAATCTGATTTCTGACTCCTCATCCATCCCTGTCAACGAGAAATCATTCAGCACTTTACAAGATTAAGGAGAAATTTAGTTGGAGTTTCTATTTTTCCATCAAAGGATATCAAAAAGTCATTCTGGGATAAGGCAGCAAATATTTTTTAAAATAAATATATAACTTAGTTTTCCAATCATAAGTGCTTTTAGTGTTCTAAATGCTGTATTGTGGCATATCTGCTTGTTGCTAAAGTTCAGTTTCAGTGGGTAGAGCTATTAGACAAGAGGCATATACCTATTTATGTTCTAATAAGTTCTAAGGTTCATTTCTTGTTTTTGTCCTGCTGCTTTTTTTTAAATAGTAACTCATGCCTAAAGGCAAAGAAAATCTGAAATTCAAGACAATAAATAACAAAAGGAGATGGCATCTCTGTGAAGTGGAGAAAAGGCAAAGCAATATATAAAAGTAGAATATTTTGACCTAATGACATGCATTAAAATAAATCAAGTAAATCTGTACTTTAATTTTAGAAGCTAGTGGTGAGAAGTCTTTGAAAGATTTTGTTTCCTATACCTTGAAAGTATCGTATTAGGTCAGCCCAGTGATACATCCAAGTCCATTAATCTTTCTGGAAGTAGCTGTTGGAAGAACAAACAAGGAAGGATACTATTTGCGGTTGTGTTCTCCTAGCAGCCATAACCAGTGGATTAGTACCTCCCTGCCTACTCCCTTCCAGCTACTTAAACATTTGCTGAGACAAATGTAGCTTAATTCTTTCAAAGAATATTTCAGTTATTTTTGGTGTTGCAAACCAGAGACTTTGACTTAAAACTGTTGTCTTGAGGGTGTCATTTTGCTCTTACTTTGGTGTTAATTATTTTTTACTGTCATCTCTTTGGTACATTATGTAAAACAACAACAAAAAAAAGTAGATAGAAGAACAGAATGGTGTCATGTCTGATATTATGTTTATGTTAATTTAACCAACCAGACAAAATTATTATGACATTCTAGTTTCTCACAAGAGTTCCTACATGCTATTCTACTCTCATTTTTATTACTCATAAGAGAGACAAAATCTTGACCTAAAATAATGTTAGATTGGAATATAAATACACATATAAAATCAGCCTCAGATGTTCTGAGGCTTTATTAAATTGGATTTCTTTTTCTCTGTTACACAAAAAAATGAAAACATAATGTTTACTGTAGTCTGTCTTTTTATCCAAAACAGAAGGTCAAATCCTGCTATGTTTACTTCCACAGAAAAGTATCTTCCTTCTCAAGCAGTTCTTTTTCATTTTATTTGATCTCTTTTTTCAGTAAAATACCAGCAAATGTAGTCAGAGCATTTCTACCCTTGAAAACAATGAAATTATGTTTAGGAAATCCTGATAGCTGCATCATATAAATGCAACAGAGGAAGTGGAAAGCAGATGACAATAGCCACACCACCCAAGTCACAGAAGGTAAACACAGAGACTGGGAGAATGAAGAACAGGCCACCAAAGGAGAAGATCAGCTTCAAGACCATCTAAGGAACTTGAAGGTGCACAAATCCGCAGGACCTGATGAGATGCATCTGTGGGTCCTGAGGGAACCTGTCGATGAAGTGGCTAAGCCACTATCCATCATATTTGAGAAGTTGTGGCAGTCTGGGAAAGTTCCCACTGACTGGAGAAGGGGAAACATAACCTCCATTTTTAAAAAGGGAAGAAAGGAATACCTGGGGAACTACAGGCCAGTCAGTCTCACCTCTGTGCCTGGCATGATCACGGAGTGGATCCTCCTGGAAACAATGCTAGGGAACATGGAAAAGAGAAATGTGATTGGTGACAGCCAACATGCCTTCACTAAGGGCAAATTGTGCCTGACAAATTTGGCAGCATTCTATGACAGGGTTACAGTGTTGGTGGATAAGGAAAGAGCAACGGATGTCATCTACCTGGACTTGTACAAAACATTTGACACTGTCCCACATGACATCCTTGTCTCTAAATTGGAGAGACATGGATTTGAGGGATGGACCACTCTGTGGATAAAGAATTGGCTGGATGGTTGCAGTCAAAGAGTTGCGGTCAACGGCTCGATGCCCAGGTGGAGAGCAGTGACGAGTGGCATTCCTTGGGGGTTGGTATTGGGACCAGCGCTGTCTAAAATCTTTGTCAGTGACATGCACAGTGGGATTGAGTGCACCCTCAGCAAGTTTGCCTGTGACACCAAGCTGTGTGGTGCGGTCAATGTGCTGAAGGGAAGGGATGCCATCCAGAGGGACTTTGACAAGCTTGAGAGATGGGCCCGTGCGAACCTCATGAAGTTCAATAAGGCCAAGTGCAAGGTCCTGCACCTGGGTTGGGGCAATCCCAAGCACAAATACAGGCTGGGCAATGAGTGGACTGAGAGCAGCCCTGTGGAGAAGGACTTGGGGGTATTAGTGGCTGAAAAACTGAATATGAGCCAGCAATGTGTGCTCACAGCCCAGAAAGCCAGTTGTATCCTGGAATGCATCAAAAGAAGGGTAGCCAGCAGGTCAAGGGAGGTGATTCTGCCCCTCTACTTGCCTCTTGTGAGACCCCACCTGGAGTACTGTGTTCAGCTCTGGGTCCCCCAGCATAAGAAAGACATGGACCTGCTCGAGTGGTGCAGTGGGTGGGAGTAATCAGGGGGCTGGAGCACCTCCCATGTGAGGACAGGCTGAGAGAGTTGACGTTGTTTAACCTGGAGGAGAGAAGGCTCTGGGGAGACCTTATAGCAGCCTTCCAGTACCTGTAAGGGGGTCTACAGTAAAGATGGGGAGGGACTCTTTATCAGGGCATGTAGCGATAGGACAAGGGTTAATGGCTTTAAACTGACAGAGGGTAGATGTAGATTAGATGTAAGGAAGAAGTACTTCACTGTGAGGGTGGTGAGGAACAGGTTGCCTAGAGAAGTTGTGGATGCCCCATCCCTGGAAGTTTTCCAGGCCAGTCTGGGGTTTTGAGCCACCTGGTCTGGGGGAAGGTGTCCCTGCCCATGGCAGGGAGTTTGGAACTAGATGATCTTTAAGGTCCCTTCCAACCCACACAATTCTATGATTCATTCTAATATGGTTTATGTTCAAGAGTGTCTCTCAGAGTGGAATTTTCTGAGTTTTTAAAAAGCCTTTCTAAGTAAAATGGAAAAACTAAATGCAAAAGCAACCATTCAGCAAACATTTTACTGTGAAAATATAAAAAAATACAAACCCAACAGTCTTCCCCTCACTCCCAAAAGAGTAAATGCTCCCAAATACAATATAAAGCCAATATCAAGTTACTATCAAGCTAACATCGAGTTAACAGAAAGAGGCCTGCTAATGCTTTCTATGCTTCTGGAATACCAGTCCACAAAACAGCGATAAAAAATCTGCAGTTACTTGTTGAAACGTTTTCGTAAGTATTAACTACGTGTTTTGGTGAGATTCAGATGGCTTAAAGCCACTGTGGTTCCTCAGGCCACACAGCAGAAAAAAGCTGTGCAAAGGGGTAGGTGGCAGCTGGACTAACTAAACCTGGGCCTTGCTGATCACACTTCTCTGTTGTTGTATTAAACAGCTGTCATAAGCACATGAGAAAGCATAGGCAGGGCAAGGTTCTTTTCAGAAGTGAGAGTTCGAAGGCGTGGATGGCTTTATTGCCAGGTAATGACTTAGGGAGCTTTTTACCTCTAGATAATGGCATGAAATTGCCTGAGGTCAGCAATGACTGAAAATTGTGACAATTAGATGGCTGCTTTGTGGCCTATAGGAAATGAATTGGTGGCCTCATTCCAGTTCTCTTATCATAAAACAATTACAGCTAATGCTGATTGACATCTTTGATTGCAACCATGGCTGAGAGGCCAAGGCTGAATGAGCCTTGAAAATAAACTGTCCTTCAACCCAGAAAAGTCAATCCTCCAAGCCAGAGGTGAGGCACATGTTAAACTCAGAAAAATGCACCTCTTTTTGCTCACTCTACAGATAGAAAATTTGCCTCTCCTACTAAATGCCAGTGCCTTTACTACCTCTGCTTAAAATGAAATAGAAAATGCAAGTCCTCTCGGAGGTTTTAGGCAAGATTTATTACATATCACTCTTTACTGATTGCATTCCAGAAGCATGCAAGATTTCAGACAGTGAGGTCCTGTTGTGCTATGTGCTGTGCAGATGCTGTGCCTGACAGTCCCCTCTCTGAATTGCTTGCCATCAAAACAAATAGAACAGATGTGGGAGGCAAGAAGCACCATTACCAGTGTTTGACAGACAGGGCATGAGGCTCAGTGAGACAATGTAATAAGTCTAAGATCACACAGGTAATGTATGGCAGAGAAAGTAGATGAAACAGAGGATTGGGTCATGGCTATAAAAGTGAGTTAAAGCCAAACGATTCTGGGTCACAGATATTTCTTTCCACATTTTGCTTGTGGCACCACAGAATTGAAACTGTGCATGAGTGTCCATGTGTTTGATGCTATTCTAGCATTAGTGATGTGCAACGGAAATGAGGAAGGTTTTGAGATAAATTTGGATGTAAGAAAAAATTAAATTCCTGCCCATCACTTGAAGTATCTATGACTGGCTAAATCCTATCCCTGAGGCACCCAGATCAGAAGATTTTACTTAAGCAGCTGTTCTTGAAGCTGATAAAAGATTTCACATGCTGGAAGAAAACCCAAAACTCCTGTTCCCCACTGTTTATTTCAACCAGAAAGGTCAGTTTATACTGGCTATGTAAAATATGAGTAGTGGTAAACACATACATTGATTAGCATTTGAAAATGTCATGCTATTAAAACAAGAAAAAAAAAAAAAGGATGAGTTAGAGTGATCCTACATAATGCATGGTTAAAATATGCTTCTTCTGAAGTAGTGGGGATCGAGAAAGAACAGAGTTGATGTCTGTAGAGGTGCATGACTCCATGTTGGCAGCTGTCCTTGACTGAAAATGTAAGGATTCAGCCTTCTCACCCCCTTCTGACTCCAGTTAGAAGCATGGTCTGTGGTACTGCTTGTCTTAGGCAGTGCAGTACAGCTTCAACTCCTAAGAAAAGGCATGCAGGTGCACAAATTCACAACACTGCTTTTCCAGTGGACTATGCTGAAGCATTTCAAGCATAAGTCTTGAAATAACCTGAGGTAAACAAAGAAAGATCAAAGAAACCTAGAAGAAAGCATGCTAATTGTCAGATGAAGCATAAGCAACATCAAGCTGGAACTTACTTAATACATCTGCCTTTTCCTCTTAAGACAACAGATGTCTTTCACTGGCCTTACATTTTCGGAGGTTAAAAATAATATATTCCTTTATCAGTTGTCCCACCGTAGAAATGGGAAAGACTTCTATCCTTTCTGAACTCTTCTTCACAAGTCATTCTTTTTTGAATGAATTATGAGCTGGAACTGTCTCCTTCTGGGCTACATTCACATAATTACAGGCAATTTGTTTGGTTTAACGTAAGATGTAACCACTTACCAGATGAGATGTAAAAACTGGACTTGTGCATGTTCTTAGCCCATTTCAGTTGCAAAGTATAACAGGTTAGCTTAAACCACCTTCATAATTTATATAATATATGATCTCAGAAAAGGTGTTACTATATAACTAAATACAAAATGAATGGAGAGGGCTCTAGAAAACTTGCCAGGCTAACAGAATGTCGTGTAACCAGGGATATCTCTTTTTGGTTGTCCTGGTTTTGTCTGGGATAGAGTTAATTGTCTTCCTAGTAGCTGGTATAGTGTTATGTTTTGGATTTAGTATGAGAATAATGTTGATAATGCACTGATGTTTTCAATTGTTGCTATGTAGTGTTTAGACTAAGTCAAGGATTTTCCAGTTTCTCATGCCCAGCCAGCAAGAAGGCTGGAGGGACACAAGAAGTTGGGAGGGGACACAGCCAGGGCAGCTGACCCAAACTGGCCAAAGGGGTATTCCATACCATGTCATGTCATGCCCAGTATATAAACTGGGGGAAGTTGGCTGAGGAGGGATTGCTGCTCAGGAATTGACTGGGCGTTGGTTGGTGGCTGGTGAGCAATTGCATTGTGCATCACTTGTTTTATATATTCCAATTCTTTTATTATTATTATTGTCATTTTAGAATTGTTATAACTATCATTGTTAGTTTCTTCCTTTCTGTTCTATTAAACTGTTCTTATCTCAACCCATGAGGTTTACTTTTTCCTCCGATTCTCTTCCCCATTCCACTGGGGGTGGGGTGAGGACTGAGTGAGCGGCTGTGTGGTGCTCAGTGCTGGCTGGGTTTAAACCACGACATTGGTATTGTTATGATGAAAAAGTTAAAACATTCCTACCCCTTTCTTACTATAGTTCCTGCTGCCACTCCCTGTAGGATTTTAACAGAGGGTCCTGTCTAGCATCCATTTTCTGTGATTCTTCCTACAATTTATGTGCTATCTGGAGGGACCTTCAATAGTTTTAATTATTGATCACTGATAATAAAAGAGAGAAATAGGAAACCCAGATGGTTATTACACAAATCCAAATAGATTAACAGTATTAGTGCATCATATAAACAAAAAGCAGAGAACAAACACTTAAGTTACCATTTTAAAGTGTCATTCTAATAAAATCACAAGGTAAAACCTCAAGACTTAGACATCATAATATCTGAGTGTCTGGTTAAAAAATGGCGTGGAAGCAAGACTACGTCAGGCTTGACATGAAAAAATATGACTACTTTCAGATGATAATGCACATACCTCAATATGCAAAAAGGTATTCTTACAGACTTAGGGCCAAACACCTAACTAGAAAGAAAATCTGTATGAGTCCAATTGACTTTGAATCCAGGGTGTTCCTCATTCTTTTGAAAATTTGTAACTAAGGAATCCTAACTCCAGCATTTCTCTTTTTCTTTGAGTGCAACTTCTTAGAGTGGATATTTCTACAATTTATTTTTGTTTAAGGAATTAGTGGCTTCATTACACTGTATTACTAAGATACCTGAAAGCTTCTGAATGTATTATCTACAGTTTGAAATAAGCTATCATCTAACTCTTTCAAAATATAGGTCAACTGGCATTCTGCATAAAATTATATGAATTGCAAGGAACGAAGATCCTTTCATTTTCCTGTTAAGATCTCATTTACCCCTAGATTATGTGAATCTTTTAAATTGATAGTCTCTAAGCGTTATTGAAAAACAAGAGAGCTGTGTAAAAAATCCACCTGTAAAACAAATCTAGTAAATCTGGCTTTTTTCCTGCTATATATACAAAATGAAAGGAAGTAATGTGACATTTTGTAGATGAAAAATGTATTATAACACAGAGAAATCCTTTACTTCAGTCAAATCTTCATTAAAGAAGGGCACAAAAAGAAGTATTTCTGTTATAATTGCACCTTATGTAGGTTAAAAGGAAAAAAAAAAAGTATTGGTGCAGCACTCACTATATAATATACCCACTGACTATTAAGGTATACCATGTTATACACTAGAAATACCATTTTCCTTTTCCATTAAGAACTTACTGGGGAATCATTCCAATGCTACAATGCTAACATTATGGCAGTTTGTATCTTCGTGTGAGTTAACAAGTGCAAAAGTTGCATATCAATGAATATCAAATCAAATCAAATCAAAACATTGCTGAAAGAATTACTATGGCCATTTCCCGCATGGGACATCTTTGAAGATGTTGAACAATTGGTGAAGCTTAATATAAATAAGTACTGTGATTAGTTTCTTACAAGTCACTGTATACCTGGCTGCTGATTAATTATGAAACATGGCTGAAAACAACAAATGTAGTTCTAAGATTCAAACTATCACAAAATGCATCCCATTGATTGGAATAAGTTATGAATTTATGTCATAAATTTTAAAAGTTCACAATTCGAAAGACTGCATCAGCAGGCTACCTGGAGTTCACAGTACAAGCTGTAATTCATTGCTAGCCTCGCCATCTTTTTAGTGGTCTTATGAAAAAGCTTTTTATTTGATTAAATAGTTCGTCTAATTGAAAGAAATGACTCCCTACAATCTGCCTTTGCGTTCTGTAAACTCCTGGTAAGCTGCACAAATAAAATACCATTCTGGTAGGATTTCAGAAGTCATGACAGATTAGGCTTCCTCTCCTTAGACTTTGTCACGCAAGCTTGAAAATCTTATCCCAGCCTTACTCAGAATGTATGATGAGATAATATTTCCTGGGTAAGGCACACGTAATAAACAAAACATAGGTATATACAGCACATTTATTATTGTGACAAAAATGACCCATAAGATAGCAACAGATCATATGTTTTGGCTCAGCTTACCGATTTAGATGAATATTGATCATAAATTTACCAAATCTCTCTAGTTCTGACACCAAAAAAATATATTCCAGCTACTTGTTTTGGGATTTCACAGAATGCTATTTCCAGAGATTGGGCTATGGAAAATGTTCATGACCTGTAAATGTTTGAACGGTTCTCTTATTAATATGTCAGGTTCTGGCAGCTTTTTAGACCAAAGACAGCTTGCATGTGATCTTCTGTTTTGTGTGAACATGTGAACTTGGAAGTTTAGCTTAAACTAAACTTAATGGATAAGAACTCAAAAGAAATATTGTAAGTTAATTTTCAGAAAAATTCTTATAAAACAGTATCACTGATATTCACACATTCTAATCTGAGGCACTGTAGGGAAAAGCTCTTCTGATTTTTCAGAGCGATAAGCTTAGTTAGGTATATGCAATTAGCTTAAATAGCAACACATGGCCATTTTTTTTGTGCAAATTCCCAGTTAAGGGATGCATAAACAAGATATTTGCATAAGCAAATAGCCAGCTAGTTTTCTACTAGGTCACATGCATGAATAAATACCTGATTTGTGTACGCATAGTAGCTGTTTGTCGGCATATTAAATGCACGGTACTCCATGCTGGAGTAGGGGAACAGTATGAAGAGGAAGGAGTGGCAGAGGTAAAGTGTTATGAACTGACCACAACCCCCATTCCCCATCTGGCTGCACTGCTTAGAGAGGGAGGAGGTAGAAGAGTTGGAAATGGAGGATGAAGTTGAGCGTGGGAAGATGGAGGGTGAGGGCATGGTGGTTCTAGTTTTGTCTTTGTTTCTCACTATTGAGGTCAAATAATTGGCAATAAATTAAACAAATCTTTCCCAAGTTGGATCTGTTTTTCCCGTGACTGTAATTGGTAAGTGATCTCCCTGTGTTTATCTCAACCTATGGGTTTTTTCATCTTATTTTCTCCCCCTGTCCTGTTGAGGAGGAGGAGTGAGAGAGTACCTGGGTGGGCATCCAGCATCCAGCCGAGATCAACCCATGGAACCACTGTAGGTAAGCTTTGGAGCAGCTACCACCTCTGGAGGTGTTTCTCCCCACTGTATGTAGCAACAGTGGAATTAACAGAATCAGAGAGCAGAAAAAAGTCCAAAATACAAAGAGAAATCCAGCATGTTCTGCTTTGCTAGAGGAAAACTACAACAGGAAAATAATAGTAGGATTAATGTTCTAGTTTCACAAAATCAGTCATGATGAATCACTACTTTGTCTTCCAACTGCAAATGAGGTTATTACTGTGATACAGTTGCAACACAAAAAAGATGACAAAGTCCAAAGTTCACATCATAGCCTAACTAAATGTATCTTCACAAATTCTGTGGCCAGAGTTTCTGACATGGTTATGCATGCATTTGAATGCATTTTTGTGCATACTGGAATAATGTATAAAGATGCCCATATAAATATATTAACTATACATAGACCATATAAAATACACATCTATTTCAAGTTATGCCTTAATGGAGAGTTAGTTCCAGTGGAGTAGACCATTCTCAAAATACTTCTTTGATCTTTCATTCCTTGAACATACCTCATTAAAGAGAGGAACATAAAATACTGTACTCTATTAATACTAAAAATGTGTTACTGTTCATGATGAAAGGCTATTTGATACGAGGGCTAGCATTATCTTATTGTAGTCTGCTGCTAAGCAGCCCTTCAATTTAACTGCAGCAGCCCATGAAGTAAAGTAGTTGTCAAGGTCACCAACAGTGTTAGATCCTAGCCTGAATTTTCTGAAAGCATGACCGGAATCTTATTTAAATGACTGAAATATAAATAGTTGAATAAAATATTGTTGTTCAATGTGCATCATACATAATGTCTTATGTATTAATGTCTTATGATGTCTTATAGCCTTGATCTCAACATTCACAACTAAGGAGGATGCTTAATAATGTTCATAACATATATATTTCCCTGAACTCATAGGTTTCAACCAAAGAATTTGCATTGCAATATTAATAATTGCATTATTAATATTTGATTTGGGCTTGTGTGGTAGGGATTTGGTAGCAGGGGAGGGGCTACAGGAGTGGCTCCTGTGAGAAGCTGTGAGAAGCTTCTCCAGCTCCAAGTCAGACCCACTGCTAGCCAAAGCCAAGCCCATCAGCAATGGTGGTAGCGTCTCTGGGAGAACATAGTTAAGAAGGGGAACTTGCAGGGGAGTGGGATGTGAGAGAAACACCAATGCAGACACCAATGTCAGTGAAGAAGGAGGCGGAGAAGGTGTACCTGTGAGAGACTGAAAGAGTTAATGTCTCAAACATTGTGGTGGGGCAAGTTCTGCATAACAACAAACCCTGCATAACAAACCACAGGTGAAAAGAAGCGGATCAGCACAGATCAGCACAAGACATCAGCAACAGGACACGGAGGTGCTGGAGCATGTGCAGTTCCCTGTTCTGATATACTGAGCAGGGCAGCTCCCCATGTATGGCCAAAGATCAAACAATGGTCATGCCTGCAGGGAAGGAGAAGTTACTCCACAAACGACCCCCAAGTCCACCAACCCATTTCCTGAAGGTTCTGAAAGCACAAACCCCACATGACCCTTAATTAACCTAATGAGTTCAAATGCCCACCTGAAGGAGGGGCAAGAAGATGATAAAAGCACACAAACCCATGGGTGCGCGCCCACCGGAACTGGACCTATAGGCTGGCCAACACTGGAACCAGGACCAGTGAAATCTTTCTCTTTTCTTTCCCTCTTTCTCTCTCTGTCTCTCTCTTTCCCTCTCCTTTTTCATAATCCCTACACCTCATCCCTTTAGGCATAAACCATTGACCAAGTCTAGGACTAGGAGTGGGTCCATCCACCCCCGGGGCTCCTCAATGAGAAGGAGTCTAGAAAGCAAAAGGGTCCACTCTGAACCTCATGACTCAATGAGAGTGCTCTCCTTATTGTCTTCCCTGAACTGATGTATATGGTTGCCACAGGTTACATGGTTTACTGAGGCAGTTCCATGCCAATTCCTGTTGTGAGAAACCCAGCCACCTACTGTTGCACCTTCCAAGTTCAGGCTGCCTCTGCCATGAATAAAATGTTCAGCTGATGTTTTGGTGTTGTTTCACCTTAATTTAGCCCAAGGGAATTACGAACTCACCACGACCTCTCCCTGGTCTGTCCAGCATGGGTCATGACAGCGCCAGAGGAGGCTGATGCCCCTGCAGCCCATGGTGAGCCGGCAGGCTGTCCTTCTGCAGCCCATGGAGGTGAACGGTGGAGCAGATACCCACCTGCAGCCCATGGGAGACCCCACGCTGGAGCAGGCGGATGCCCCAGAAGGTGGCCGTGACTCCACGGGAAAGCCCGCATTGGAGCAGTCTGTGCCTGAAGGACTGCAGCCCATAGAAAGGACCTACATTGGAGAAGTTTGTGGAGGACTGTCTCCTGTGGGAGGGACCCCATTCTGGAGCAGGGGAAGAGTGAGGAGTCCTGCCCCTGAGAAGGATGAAGCGGCAGAGACAACATGTGATGAACTGACCCCAGCCCCTGTTCCCCATTCCCCTGCACTGCTGGGGGTGCAGAGCAGGTAGAGAAACCAGGAGTGGAGTTGAGCTCGTTAGGAAGGGAGGGGTGGGGGGAAGGTGTTTCAAGATTTGGTTTTATTTCCCATTATCCTGTTTTGATTTGATGGGTAGTAAATTAAATTGATTTTTTTTTTTCCCCAAGTTGAGTCTGTTTTTTGCCCATGACCATAACTGGTGAGTGAGCCCTCCCTCTCCCCATCTCAACCCATGAGCCTTTCATTATATTTTCTCCTCCCCATCCCACCACGGGGGGAGGAGTGAGTGAGCAGCCTCATGGTGCTTTGTTGCTGGATGGGCTTAAACCACAGAAATATAGTTTCTGCTTTTCGCAGAAAGTTATTTTCACTTACAAAACCTCTTGAATGCAGAATTTGCTACAAGATACATGAAATTTCACTTGTCAAAGAGGTTGCAAAGGACATTTTAAAGGACATTTTATTGTATGACCATATATTAGAAGTTTTCCCCTCTATCTCCTGCCTTTTTTGGAGGAAGAAAGGATGGATGTTATTTGACTGACTTGGACAACTCATCTGAAGCTGCTAAAATGCATCATTTCCAATGCTTATTTAGAGACTTCTTAAAATACACACTATTTATCTGATAGACCATGAGATACTGTGCACATCGAGTCTAGGAGCTTTCTATCTCAATGTATACTGACGGCTAAATATGTTTTCTTTTCCAATCTGTAGAGAACTGTCCCTAACTAGAGTAGCACCATCAAGCTACATCACACTAAGTTAGTCTCTTGTTCATTCCCATCTCAACACAGGATGAAGCTCTTGCAAACTCAGATGTGTGCGAGTCTGTGTTTCTTTACAATGTCACAACAGATCAGCCAATAAGAAGAGAAAACCAAACTCTCATAAAACCCAAACTGTAAAACCATGGAATTGTAAAGATAGGAAGTTCAAAGTGCCATTTGATTTTGACAAAAATCCCCAGACAATCAGAACACAACCTGAACCTTTGTTATGTACAGAAATGTCCTTGAAAAAGAGTGGGCTTTTTTAAAAGGTGCCTGTGATAGGGTAGCAATCTAATCCAAGTATGATACTTTGAGAAAAAGAAGAAATAATAAGAGACCTTTACATAAATGTATATGTCTCGACACACATTGTGTGGCGAAAGGTTCGGAACTAGAAGGAATTACTCATAGCTTGGCACTTCTCTTGACACAGGGATCTCCTTTTTTTTTTCTTTTTCTTTTCTTTTTCTTTCCTTTTCCATTTATCTGTTTCTGGGAAGTGATGAACATTCAAAAGTGTTTACAGATTTCAAGAATACTTGAAAAATATTAAAAGGAGGTGTAGATTGAGAGCATTGATTCTTAACATGATCAAGATTGGATATTTTCTTCTTTTCAGCCGCACCTTGTTTTGTAACAGGGAAGATTACTGAAGAAGTCACAGTGTTACAGGTCTTTAGCTCCTTTTATCAGCAACAGAATACTTGTGTTGACATGCTCAGGAGCTCCCTAAGGCTTTCTCCATATCTGTCATGGCTTTGTCTCATCTTTTTGTAAGATCTCTGTAATGAAACAATTTTGGTAACTTTCCCTAGGAGATCATTTATTTTTATTAGTGAGCATGTTGGTGTTAGGTACATTTGGCTTCCTTTGTTGGCCTGCTGAACTTGCTAGAGAATTGAAATTTAATGATCGATAAGGTGATAAAATGATGAATAGAAGGATAAAACCTGAGAGACAAAAGACGAGTAAGAGAAATAAAGTTTGAAAGAAGTGACACTTTTTTTAATTGAAACATAAATTTGAAGAACAGGATTATGAGATTTCATTTCAACAAATGTGTATGGGGTTGAGTTTCAAGAGGCACAAGTGCTGGATAATGACCCATTCTCGGCTGATATGGCCTATTGTGTTTAAGTAATCTAGGAGCAGTAAAGGCCCAATGGAGTTGACATCCTATAGTGCAAAGCAGAGGAATGGCCAGTTCCATTATGCACTATTCTAATTAAAGCAAGCACAACCTTATCCATCCCTTTTCATATTAACAGATGATGCTGATCAAGCTGCATGAAATTTATGTTTGTCTTCCCATCAGTTGGGTGGGTCCCCCAACAGAGCAGGTAAGAGCAGGTCTGAGCTGTCTTTCTAGCTCTCAGGAAGACTGGGCTAGAGCAGCACCGCTTAATCTGCCCACTTTATGCCCTGAATGCTCACCCTGCACAACAGTCAGGGGCAACTGGTGCGAGGAGACAATCTCCATGGGCCATGTTCACAGATGACTCCTGACTGTCTTGTCCACATTCAACAGCGGGGACATGGGGACAGTCTTCTTACTTGGTCAACACATTCTTTCCTTAGATTGTAAAATCCTTCCTTACCTTTCCACTTTTCCATTTTCATTTAATGACTTAATGGAAGGCATTAAGGTAGCTTTCTCTTCCTGTTACTCCTCCTCCTCCTAGCCCTTTTCACATCCTTCCATGTCAGCAGACTCATCTATTCCTAGTTGGCAGGGATGCCACAGAAGGCACTTTCCACAACACATTTTCTCACACCATAAGCTATCAGAAGCAGAAAATTCTGTTAAAGGACTGAAATGGGGAAGGGGAGGAGAAGAGAGCAAGGAGAAGAGAGCAAAGAGAAGAGGAAGAAATCATCCTTCATTTTCCAGTGAGCCAGTATACTAACTAATAGGACCAGTAAAGTGTGAGTCCTGTTCCCACAGTGTTTACACAGGAAAAGCAACACTTTCTTTTTCTCAGAGGTCTATTGAAGACTCTTGCCCAGATTTAATTATTTAACTAGATTTTCTCTGTCAGAACTAAAAAAAAAAAAAATCTAGTAAAATTAATCAGCTGACCTCAAATGGAAGTTTTCTAGAAATATTTTCTCTTTCAGAAAGCGTTCAGCATTATGTAGCTAAGGATTCAAAAACCTAAAGATGTGGCTTACAGTGCCTCTAGTGCATGAGACTGAAAATATAATGAGAATTAAAAATAAAAATTGCAATGGATTTTAGGTTTATTTTATTTGCCTTCTGATTCTTAAGGCTCAATCCTTTAAGTACCTTTTTCTACCACTGCAGATCACAGAATACCTTAAACAAAAATGAACCTTATATTTTCAAGTATTCACATGGTGCAGGAACTTTGTATTCCAAGAAGGCACCAGTGTCTAAATGAAATGAAGAAATCACAAGTTACTTAATAGAATTATTAAAAATACTTTCATTTCAAAAGAAGGAAGAAATGGGCGGGAGGAATAAATCAAAGAGAAACAAAATTGTAGTAATAACATTGAGTCTGCTGTCTAAGTTCAAAATTCACTCAGAAAAATCATGAACAGTCAAACACTTGATCATCTCATGCCTGAACTCCAGACATACTCGCTTCTCACTTCATATAGTAAGTAGACTACTGTGAACAGCCTCAGATTGGCCTGGAGTTACCAGTCTATTGCACATCCATAATACCCCTGAAGGAAGGATGTGGTACTATTATCAGTGACTTAAACCCTCCAGGTCTAAAATGTGTATTTGTCTTCAGGCCTTTCCAGAAAGCATAGTGCAGTTAGTTAGTTTGCATATCACATTTATCTTTGTTGGGAATGGTAAATGCAAAGCTTCCATGATATGAACTCATCACCTTTTGGAAGGCTTTTCATTTTTCTTTAACACAGAAATATTCTGAGTTTGACATGCATATTAGTATTATAATTAAATTTATGGTATGCAGAAACTTTAAAAGTTATAAACTGTTTGTTGAAAATAGAATAAGATATTCTGAGCTAGGCTTGGTGGAATCATTTAGCCATATCAAAAGAGCCTAAAAACAGCATTAAAACTTCCTGACAAAGACTTTACCTCATACACTAGCAATTACTGCTATTAAACTAAAGTAAAACTATAGAAAACAACTTTTCCCTGCAAAGAGTCCCCACAAAACAATAAACCTGTAAAAAGAAGTTCCTTATTTTTCATGTTTGAGGAGTTAATTTAAGCTTCCATGCACTGACAACAGTCTCTTACAAAAATATCTCAGTTGTGCATTAGGGGGGCTAGGGTTGCCCCTGTTCTCTCTCCAGCCCCTAAAAAAGCACTAGGCCTTCATAGGGTACCAAGTGCATAGTGCCACTATGGAAAAGTTGAGGGGGAAATAGGAAGATCTCGATTTGGCAGGTGATGTTTTCCCACTGCTTCTTGCAGTTTTTTCCAAGTTCATAGCAAAAGAAAAAATTATCTAAGGATGAAATTTGGAGAGTAAGTTTTTGTAGATCATAGAAAAAAAGTTTTTTGGAAGCCATGACAGCCCTTTGATTACCAAACATTTTTCATTGGATAGTAATGCAATTTGACTTTCAAGAAAGGATTCCTCCCACAAGCTGCATGTAAAGCTCCCGATTTTGTACCCATTTATTCAGCCAGCAGAGCAGCAAGGAAAGCTAGGCAGTGGGAAACATGGTTTATCCTTTGACACAAAAGGTGAAAAATTTGAACCTTTACTAAGATGATAAATGTAATGATGTTTTGAACATACCTAGTTTTTATAGTATGGACTACAAAACACTTCTACAACTGAGGGACAGCAGAAAGAAAAAGCAATACTTTCTGAAAGACAAAATAAGAATTTTATGTTTCTTTTGCCTCTTATGTTTCACATACCACACACTCCCAAAGCTTAGAAGTATAATTGAAAGTGTTATGACTGTTGACTTCTTTCTAATAGCTGACCCTTCAATTAAATACTACAAACAATTTCTTTTAAAAATGGATAAAAATCTGGGTCTTAAGGAGGTAAAAATTAGAAAAGCATAAACATTCCTCATTCAACAGTCACTCCAAATCTACATGAATATCATCAGAGTAAAGCTACTATGAGAAACATAGGCCTATGAGAAGAATATTTTATCAGGCTGTAGGTTTCTGTAGGAAAGTGATATGAAGTTAGAAACACAATCCAGTATAAGATGCCATTTTAAACACATTTCTTTTTTATCACTATACATGATCATTAAAATTCCCCAGTTCTGTATCTCAAAGTTGAGCTGCAACATTGTGGTTTTCCTTTCTATTCTGAGATTTTCAGTGTTAAAAAGCAGGTCTTTTATGCTGGTAAAAATATGTTAAATAAACCTACTCTTTAAATCACTTGTTTTGAATCCAGAGGACAATTCAGTTGCAGCACTAAATAGCCAAAAAAATTTACTTTTCCCACCTGTTACAAGAATAATTCTGTTGCAAATATTTTTTGGAAAGAGGCAGAGCACAATGGTAGGGCAGCTATGATACAGATTCAGATACACCTGACCTGCATCTATCTGAGTGTACTGCAAAACCAGAAGTCTGGGAAAATGAATGTAAAGATTGATTTTCTGCACCTGTGTCTAAGCTGGCTTTTACCAACGAGATCACGTCTGGAAGTTGCACAGTCAAGATCACAAGGTACAGTCTCACCTGAACATTGCTCTACTGTTTCCTGACCCAACTGTATATTTGTATGGTTCAACTCACATTGGCATATGCTTGGAATTCATGCACCTGTATCTACTGCTGCCCTAGACATACTCCAAGACAGTTTTGAATACAGTCTTGATAAATAAAACATCAATCCTTATTCTTTATCAAGCCAGAAAGGGAAACATGAATATGACCACCCTTAATCAGCCATAAGCATGAGGCTTATATACCAGCAAATTGAGTCTCAATTCAGCAGTTTAGTTCTTTGCCAGAGTGCCATATTGCTGCACAGTTTCTAAGATTTTGGCTTGAAAAGAGAAAAGTTACAGCAACACACAGAAAAAAGAAACAAACCGAAACTGTTCACCCTCTCCTCCCTCTTTTGTGAAACATCCATGAAAACCAGACATGGTAGACCTATTTTTGGTAATGTTTAAAAATGTCCATACCACATTGCTTTATGTTAGACTAATTGGTTTGTACGGATTGCTCTAAGGAATGAGATAGATTTTTTAGACACCAAAACAGGAGTCTTATTTGAAGATGAAAGGAAATTCTCAGGATCTAATAATAAACCAAAACATTTTGCTAAAATAACCTTGAAATAAACATGCACTCAGGCCCAAACTTCATACAGATAACAGTCTTTTAATATAGTAACTTACATAGTGGCCACTGAATTTCTCTGCTAGCCTAATTATTTACATTTTTTCAATTGCTTTCAAACTGGTGCAATGCTACTGGGTGTAGCAGAGATTCTTCTTATCCACACATTTTAAGGGAAATAAGTCAGTCTCCTTTTGCCAAAAACTTGTTTTCTGTAAAGAAAACAACTTACTGCACAAAATAAAAAGCTGCTTAGAACTAAAATTGCAATGGTCATTTGAATTTGTTCTTGTGGAATACAGATTTTATTTGGCAGTTAGATAGGACGGTGCAAATGCTCTAGACTAATAAGCTGAAACAAACATCTGCTTTAACACAATTCAGTGCAATGTTCTTTGTGTTTCCCTTCTGTTTGGAGATACGTGACTAAAATTTTATTTTAACTTGATCTTTGTCATATTGCATTTATACAGTAAAAAATTTTTGTTTCAGGCCACAGTTACTACTCTGAGATGATAATTAAGAGGAAACCCTGTTAGAAAGAATCAGTGATATATGATACTATAAACACCTGCAATTGAAATAAGCCTGGAAACTGTCAATAAACAAACTAATTTCAATAGACTTACCTGTTTAATGCTTTTAAAAGAAGTCCAATACTTCCTCTTTACCATACAAATCTTTTAGCCACTGGGTGAAGTCAAAATAGAGCACTTGATCATGATAATCCCAACCTGTCATGGACAACAGCATGTCTCATGGCACCACACTCAAAATGCTTGAAACGAACCTGGAAGACAAATATTACATTTTTATTGAAATATACTCAACCGTCTCCTAGGATGAGGAAACATGAGCACTTAATCAATGAATACATTATAAAGGAGTGAGTACAAAGCCATATATATCACCTGGTAAACATCAAGACCAGATACTGCAAAGCTCACATTCCAGAGAATCTATTTTTGCTGAGTATTTGCAGCTCTGTTGTACTTATTGACCCATTAAAACTGTCAGGATTAATAAACAGTATTTATCTTTTTAAAAATTTGCAGCTTTTCCTACATAGACCTATAAGTCCTTTTTCATATGAATTTCAAAAGGAAGATCATATTCTGAACCAAAGAGAATCTTATCTGAGAAAGGTTATGGAAAGGATTCAGTAAAATTACAGTTAGTCATTCTATGAGAGCTTTGCTGAGTACTATTTCTTACAGTATCTTTAATAGAAAATGCAACCTGTAAACAGATGCAATACAAACCTACACCAATCACATTCTCTTCTTTTTACTAAGAAAAGGCATGCAGAAAAGTAAAGTATTCAGGCGACATACTTCAATGTGGTTTTAATGCAGCAAGGGAAATTTACAGTTTTATCTAGCGCTCTGCTTCTGTATAGTTTTAAGGTTCCTTGAGAAAATTTCCTACCATTTATAAGTACCTCTTAGTAATTCAAGCGAATACTTTTGTTACAATCTCTAAATGTGGGTTTTTTCCAGACTTTAAACTACAGTGCGCCTACCTCCTTCACTAAGAAGATGATTAATTTCGGTGAGCTGAATTACTTAATAAAGGTATTTTTCTCATCATTGTCCTCTGCCACTGAAATCTTCAGGCCAATGCACACGTATCATGGGGAATACCAGTTGGCATCCAGATCATGGCCAGTTCATCCAGAAGATACACTAATCTGGGCTTTCCTTAGGAGTCTCACCTTGTTATTTCAGTCCCTGTTGAAATGTGAAGAGTGACTGAACACTACTCCTAAACATGTCAAAAATTCTGGATGTTCCCTACCCTTCCCACTGATAAGACAGTCTCCTTCTCAAGTGTCGAATATGTTTTTTTTAATAGAGAGCAGGAAAATGTGTGCACAGAAGTGAGTGCTAGTACATACATACAGATGCAAGATAAAAATAAAATATTCTACCCAGATTCAGAAATATCCTAAGTAAAATGCCAGTAATTTCTTGTATAACTGCAACATATTTCACTACTGGGTTAGCACAGAGTATGACTTCTCAGCAAATCAAATTTGTTAGACTGCAACAACTGAGCTAAACCCAGAGTGTCAGAAGAGAAACTGCTATTCAACCTCCACCAGTCATTAGCAGTTTTTCTAAAAGTTACACTAACAGAAGGTGTTTCTAAAAAAGGGATAAGATAGCACTTAACCCAGTTTTAACGTGAGAGTTCAGTCCATCTGAGGCATGATGCATCACCATGAAAACCCAAGTTTCCAGGTGTACAAAATTAATCATATCTTCCATGACTTCAAATGAGAGACCAACCATATCCCTAGTTTTAGGAATGTACTTGACTAAATGATCGGGAATCACAGTTCTGATCTCTCATCTTACACCAGGCCAGATGAATGCAGGAGATGTGAAAGGTTAGTGGAATGTACTTTGAAAAGTGACTGAATATCTTGCATTGAGATGTTAATGGATCATTTTCATCCAATTGAGTGCATGTAGATCAGTCACAGACTGATGTATGGTTTTCCATGATCAGATGCAGAGAACTCAATTTTAGTGAGACAGAGGAAACAACACAGTAATAGATCTCAGAATAAATCTACTACCAAACTCAAAATACATGGGGAAGAATGCTTTTTCTTTGGTTGTGATTTCCATAGTGACATCTCTGATGGGGCAGCAAGAAAGTTTTCCTTAGAAATGTAATATCATAGACACAGAAATGAGTCTAAACAAGAGGTAAAGGTCTTATGAACATCTTCCAGAAAGACAATGGAAAATTTTTATTTGATTGTCATAAAATTCTCAGAATATGTTAGACTGTGTATGGCCAAAGTTAAATACTCCAGATATTCCTCTAAATTTGCATTATTTTTTGCATTTTACAGTGTAAAGAGAGCAATCATCTAAGATTTCAGATTTGAATGCATCAGGTTTTGTATGCCCAAACTGAAAAAACTTTGATCTTTAATGCAACTGAGAAAGACAGAAGGTAATAGGATCAAGGGATAAATCAGCTGGATAAAGGTCAAGATCTCTAGAAACTAGAATTTGCTAATAAAGTAGGCAGGGGGCATTCCTGAATCAGAATAAGGGAAACCTGGCTGAAATAGTTATTAAGAGGAGAACTTTTGCCTGATCTTGACCAATCACTTCTCTAAAGAAAAAGAAAACTCCTTAAAACTAAAACAACTTGGAGTAGAAAAAGATGCAAGGAACAGTACCTAAGCCAATGAGGTATACTTGTCTCTAAATACCAATGATGGAGGAACAGGCAAAAGCCCTGCATATATGCTAACCCAAATCCACACATCTGTGCTGACAAAGGGAGATCACCTGTTAGTTCAGGGTACCACAGAATAAGATTCCTCCTTCAGAATGTTCCAAAGCAGTCTTTCACCCTACCTGAGTGTGAAAGCTGGAGTGGAGTGTGAAACATGGGCCAGTGCTTTTAAAATCGTGTATGCTTACCTACAGAAAAAGACAAAGAATATGGAGCAGACTCTGTACAAGGCAATCACTGGGGGAGAGGTGTCAGCAGAATTTATGGGTGAAAAGTCAAACATGTGGCAGCTGGTGGCTTTGCATGTTGTCCTATAAATAACTTAGCTCTAAAGACGGAGCAGAAAAAAAAATAATGTGAAAGAAAAGCTGCGTTTGATAAGCTGTCCTGGTTCCGGCTGGGATAGAGTTAATTGTCTTCCTAGTAGCTGGTATAGTGTTATGTTTTGGATTTAGTATGAGAATAATGTCGATAACGCACTGATGTTTTCAGTTGTTGCTACGTAGTGTTTAGACTAAGTCAAGGATTTTTCAGCTTCTCATGCCCAGCCAGCAAGAAGGCTGGAGGGGCACAAGAAGTTGGGAGGGACACAGCCAGGGCAGCTGACCCAAACTGGCCAAAGGGGTGTTCCATACCATGTCATGTCATGTCATGTCTAGTGTATAAACTGAGAGTTGTTGGCTGGGGGGGACAGATCACTGCTTGGGAATTGACTGGGCGTTGGTTGGTGGCTGGTGAGCAGTTGCATTGTGCATCACTTGTTTTGTATACTCCGATCCTTCTATTGTTATTATTGTAATTTTATTATTGTTATTATTATAATTGTTATTTTCTTCCTTTCTGTCCTATTAAACTGTTCTTATCTTAACCCACGATTCTACTTTTTGTTTCCTTCCGATTCTCTCCCCCATCCCACTGGCTGGGGGGGAAGTGAGTGAGCGGCTGTGTGGTGCTTAGTTGCTGGCTGGGGTTAAACCACAACATAAGGTCCCCTATTGTGCTGGGTTTGGCTGAGATAGTTAATTTTCTTCATAGTAGCTATTATGGGGTTATGTTGTGGATTTGTACTGAAAACAGAGTTGATAACACAGGGATGTTTTCGTTACTGCTGAGCAGTGCTTACACAGAGTCGAGGCCTTTTCTGCTTCTCACCCCACCCCACCAGCGAGTAGGCTGGGGGTGCACAAGAAGTTGGGAGGGGACACAGCTGGGACAGCTGACCCCAACTGACCAAAGAGATATTCCAGACCATACAACATCATGCTCAGCAATATAAAGCTGGGGGAAGAAGAAGGAAGGGGAGGACATTCAAAGTGATGGTGTTTTGTCTTCCCAAGTAACCATTAGGTGTGATGGAGCCCTGCTTTCCTGGAGATGGCTGAACACCTGCCTGCCCATGGGAAGTGGTGAATGAATTCCTTGTTTTGCTTCGCTTGTGTGCATGGCTTTTTCTTTACCTATTAAACTGTCTTTATCTCAAGCCACACGTTTTCTCACTTTTACCCTTCCAATTGTCCCCACATCCCACCGAGGCAGAGTGAGCGAGTACCTGTGTGGCACTTACTTGCCAGTCAGGGTTAAACCACAACACCTGTCAAGCCTGTTTCGTAGGCCAGACCCACCATGAAAATCAACAGACAGCAAGAAGGTACCAACACAAAATTCAGCATGAATAAAAGAGAAGGCGAGGTCTGTAGAGAAATCTCAAGTGTTGGGGAAGGAATATTGAGCAAGAAAGCAAAAGAATATGATGAGAATTCAACAATATTTATATAAAAAAATTTAAATAAGTTTCAACACAAAGTGGGGGAGTGCGAAGAAAAATTGAGCAAACTATCTATGATGTCTATTGTGTGTCTAGTATCTGGGCTTTCTAAGAAAACAACTAGCCAATCATGGGACACAAATTTTGTGCTGAAATCCTATTTGCTGAAAATAAGTTGATACAGTCACTACTCAACAAAGTATAGTTTTCCAGAAAAGGAAAGTCTCCACAGTGATAATATCCACTGCTTACCAGTAATTTTTGTCTCAGTATCCATGCCAGAGCTTTGGATCATGAAAGCTCATAAATGAAATTTAGATTACTGTGAACAGTAAAATCAAATCAGTCAGTTCATTATTTGGAAATTATTTTGCTTGTCATCTTCTGAAGAGTTCTTGTAGCAGACCCATTTGTGTTCACTGTCTGTTTTTTCCTCACTTTTTTGGGAAAAAGCTGATTGATTTTCAAGGATCACCTCCTCCAGGCTCAGGGGTGGTCCATCACCACTTGCAGAAGTCAAATAAAGGTGACTGGAGGCCTCGATAGATGAAGTCCTGACTAAAAGCAAACATAAAAAGGAAGGATGAAGTAGGTGGAAGCAGGGACACTGTCAGAGGTTGCAGGAGTAGGGTTAGGACAGTCAAAGCCCATCTGGGGTTGAATCTGTCAAAGGATGTGAAGGGCAACAAGAAAGGCTTCTGCAAGTAGATCAGCAGTAAATGGAAGACTAGGGAAAGTGTGGGCCTACCACCAAATGGGGAAGGGGTTGTCATAACAAAGGACATCAAAAGCCCTGACTTGGTGCCACCTTCTCCTCATTCTTCATTGGCAAGAGGAGCCTTCAGGAATCCCAAACCCCTGAGACAAAAGGGAATGTCTGGAGCAATGAAGACTTACCCTTGGTGGAGGATGATCATGTTTGCAAATTCTTAAAAAGGCTAGCCATATACAAGTTCAAGGAACCTAACAGGATGCTCCCGGGAGAGGTTCCTGAGGAGTAGGACAATGTCAATGTCAACCATAGCTTCAATATGGGTAAGAATGAGTATCTAGGGAACTACAGGCAGATGAAGAAAATAATCGTGGAAATCCTTTCCAAACCCATAAAGGACAAGAAGTTGATTGGGAGTAGTCACCATAGATTTATGAAGGCGAAACTGTGCTTAGCAACCTGATAGCATTCTATGAAGAGATGATGAGCTTGGTGGATGAAGGGAGAAGAGTGGATGCTGTTTACCTAAACTTTAGTAAGGTTTTAATCACTGTTTCCCGTAAAATCCTCATGTACAACCTGATGAAGAATGGGTTAGATAAGGGCATACCGAGGTGGACTGAAATTGTCTAAACTGCTGGCCTTGAGGGGTGGAGGAGGCCATTCACTAGTGGTTCACCTCAGGGGTGGATACTCAGGCCAACACTGTTTAACCCATTTGTGAAGACCTGGACAATGGGGAAGACTGCACCCTCAATAATTTGATGATACAAACCAGGAAGGAGTGGTTAATACATCAGATGGATGTGCTGCCATTTAGAGGGGCCTTAACAGGCTGGAGTAATGGGTGAACAGGAACCTCATGAAGATCAGCAAAGGGAAATGCAAAACCCTGGACATGGGGAGGAATGACACTCCCAGCATGGGTACATGGTGGGGCTAACTGGCTGGAAAGCAGCTCTGCAGAGAAGAGCCTGGAGCTCCTGGGAGATACGCTGACCATAAGCCAGCACAGTGCCCTTGCAGCAAAGAAGGGGAACTGCATTAGAAGGCACGTTGCCTGCAGGTTGAGGGAGCTGATCCTCCTCCTCTGCTGAGACCTGGTGAGACACACCTGGAGTGCTGGGCCCAGCTCTGCACTCTCCAGTACAAGACACATGGACATACCAGAGCAATTCCAGCACAGGGCCACAAAGATGATGGACTGGAGCATCTTGCGTATAAGGAGTGGCTGACAGAGCTGGGACTGTTCAGCTTGGAGAAAAAAAGTCTCAAGAGAATCTTATCAATGTGTATAAATACACATCAGGAGGGATTGAAGAAGGTGAAGTTAAACTCTTTTCAGTGGTGCCCAGTGGCAAGGCAAGAGACAAAAACCACAAACTGAAATACAGGAAATTCTGTTTGAACATATGAAAATAATTTTTACTGTGAGGTTAGTTCAACACTGGAGTAGGTTGCCCAGGAGATTTGGAGTCTCCATCCTTGGAGATATTCAAAACCTGACTATACACAGTCCTAAGCAACCTACTCTAGCTGATCCTGCATTGAGCAGGGGCATTGAACTAGACTATTTCCAGAGATGCCTGCCATCCTCAACCATTCTGTGACTCTGTGAAATCATATAAAATGGTTGAAAGAATGAAAAAATCGTCAACAGCTTTTGCTTGCTTTACAGTACCTTGAGACATATCAGTGTAATCTGTTTTATAATAGCATATTGTTTTATAGCAGTAGAAGAAAGCTTATTTTGTCTCTACTTTGCTAATACAGTGTTTTTAGCGCAATAATATTAGCTGTGACTTTTGAAGTCACAGACATTCAGCAAAACTGGCATTCGAATAAAGAATCTGCACAAGAAGAACATGCCGCTATGTCTAAGCCCCCCAGAACCCTATTTAAGTAGACAGGTTTAATATTTAACATCAATTTCATTCTCTACTTGTTCATTTTTACCATTACTGCAGTCCAATTTTTAAAAGTGAACTGAGGTAATAACACTGGAGAGACAGTAAAGCTGAAGTCTGGAGAATTCTTTTAAAAGCACAGTCCCACAGAACAAATACTTAACAGTGTGCTACTTAATGGAAGCTAGTAAAATCAAATAAGCAAAGCACTCACAACAAGTCTACACCTTCTGTTGCATTTCCACCATTGTGAAAACAAAATTCATAAATGAAGGAGTTATGTTTTGCACTCTTTGCTCAGGTATGTGTGACTGAAGCAGAACCCAATTTCCACATAATGAGAGTCTATGATATTACGGGTGACAGCAGTCTGCCCTATCTCTGCTCCTTCGCACCTAAGACTCTGTGATGGCCTGAAATCCTGCTCAGGTTTGAGAATTACACTGCTAATTGCAGTATTAGCAGTTTGCTAGTCTTGTTTTGCAATGTCATGACTGCCTGTGTCTCAAAGAAGAAAGAAATGAGGGGTGTGGGGAACTGCTCTTTGGCTGGTTCTTTAAAACCTGTGGGGACATGTTCGTTGCTCTCTCTGTTACTTACCAATTTTTTTTCAGTAATGTTAATGGAAAAAAAGGACAGCATAAGAGGAGTTTCTTGCTGTACCACACCATATAAATGCATGAGACACTAACTGACCCAAGGATTTACCATTTAAATCAAGAGCACTGGCAAAGTATGGGGAAAGAGCTAGTGGAGAGAAAAGAACACAGATGCAATGAATGTAACGTCAGTTATGACTTGTTTTAAATGTTGGTACTGGATTTTCAGTCCTTTCAGTGGGTTTGTGACAGAAGTGATTCCAGAGGTAGCAACAAAACAAAGAAGAAAGTGAAAAGGTGTTAGAACAGAGAGTGGGAACTTTCAGAAAATAAAGTAGAGTGATGATGCCATCTGAATTTCTCCTTATAGGTTTGGGGCACTTTTTGAAGCTATGGTGTAGGCTGAAACAAAGTTCAGTGTTATACTGATAAATATTTAGTAGTGGTTATAGTATATGCGTACTCACAGATCAGTTTCTAATGTCAGATGCAAAGGCTACAGGCTACAAGTATCAACTGCTCATTTTAGGAGCATAATTTGCATTTACAGTCATGGTTATTGGTTTGGAAGAGTGATACCAGCTAATTGTTGCATGGCAGAATATGCAACCCTGAGACTGACATGCCTGTTCCTTCCCCACAACCTATTCAACTTCTGTCCTCCCTGACCAGCCAACAAAACTTGTTAATCAAATCCAAAATTAATAGGATAGTCACCTACTGAGAACTGGCCTGAAAGCATTGAAATCACATATCTAGCAGTTATCAGAAGTTAATCTGAAGGTAAGACCAGCATGACAACTAGTTGGAATTAATTAGGTAGCAATACTGGGGACAGGAACTTTTCTGGCTAGCACTGCTGCATGAATAGTGTTACGACTGGCTGACTTGGCTATTTTTACTGCTGGTTAGTTCACTGCCTGTTGGTGGAATGGAATTGGATGTTTTTACAGTGGCTGATGTGGGGTGCATCAGAGGAGCTGTCAATTGGTCTGAACACTAGCAGCAACTCCAGTGGGTCATCAGTGAAACACATTACCTGTATATGTGCAAGTCTTTTGCTTCATGTAACAGTTGTGAAA